>NW_027421989.1:0-300000 GCF_037893015.1 Macrotis lagotis
TTGCCTCACAGTGCCTTGCCTTGCGTTACCTGTTCCTTGGCTTGCCGTGCATTGCCTAGCCGTGCGTTGTGCTGCCTTAGCCTTGTTTCACCTTGCCATAGCCTTGCTTGCTTTGCCTTGCTTTGCCTTGCCTTCCTTCCATTCCGTTACACTTTCCTTGCCTTCCGTGCATTGCCTAGCCTTGCGTTGTCGTGCCTTAGCCTTTTTTCACCTTGCCATAGACTTGTTTGCGTTGCCTTGATTTTCCGTGCCTTCCTTTCCTTCCGTTACTCTTTGCTTGCCTTCCGTGCATTGCCTAAACTTACGTTGTCGTGCCTTAGCCATGCCTCACCTGACCGTGCCTTGCCTTGCGTTACCCTTTCCTTGCCTTGCCGTGCATTGCCTAGCCGTACGTTGTCGTGCATTAGCCTCGCCTTGCATTACCGTGCCTTGCCTTGCGTTACCCTTTCCTTGCCTGGCCGTGCATTGCTCAGCCTTGCGTTGCCGTACCTTAGCCTTGTTTCCCCTTGCCGTGCCGTGCCTTTTGTTACACTTGCCTTGCCTTGCTTTGCCTTGCCTTCCTTTCCTTCCGTTCCTCTTTCCTTGCCTAGCCGTGCACTGCGTAGCCCTGCGTTTTCGTGCATTACCCTTGCCTCGCCTGACCGTGCCTTGCCTTGCGTTACCCTTTCCTTGCCTGGCCCTGCATTGCCTAGCCCTGCGTTGTCGTGCCTTAGCCTTGTTTCCCCTTACCGTGCCGTTCCTTCCGTTACCCTTGCTTTCCCCTGCTTCCCCTTGCCTTCCTTGCCTTCCGTTACTCTTTGCTTGCCTTTCGTGCATTGCCTAGCCTTGCGTTGTCGTGCCTTAGCCTTGCGTCGCCTGACCGTGCCTGGCCTTGCGTTACCCTTTCCTTGACTTGCCGTGAAATGCCTAGCCGTGCGTTGTCGTGCATCAGCCTTGCCTTGCCTCACCGTGCCTTGCCTTGCGTTACCCTTTCCTTGCCTTGCCGTGCATTGCCTAGCCGTGGGTTGCCGTGCCTTAGCCTTGTTTCCCCTTGCCGTGCCGTTCCTTCCGTTACCCTTGCTTTCCCCTGCTTTCCCTTGCCTTCCTTGCCTTCCGTTACTCTTTGCTTGCCTTTCGTGCATTGCCTAGCCTTGCGTTGTCGTGCCTTAGCCTTGCGTCGCCTGACCGTGCCTTGCCTTGCGTTACCCTTTCCTTGCCTTGCCGTGCATTGCCTAGCCGTGCGTTGTCGTGCATCAGCCTTGCCTTGCCTCACCGTGCCTTGCCTTGCGTTACCCTTTCCTTGCCTTGCCCTGCATTGCCTAGCCCTGTTTTGTCGTGCCTTAGCCTTGTTTCCCCTTGCCGTGCCGTTCCTTCCGTTACATTTGCCTTGCCTTGCTTTCCCTTGCTTTCCTTGCCTTCCGTTACTCTTTGCTTGCCTTCCGTGCATTGCCTAGCCTTGCGTTGTCGTGCCTTAGCCTTGCCTCGCCTGACAGTGCCTTGCCTTGCGTTACCCTTTCCTTGCCTTGCCGTGCACTGCCAAGCCTTGCCTTGTCGGGCATTAGCCTTGCCTTGCCTGACCGTGCCTTGCCTGGCGTTACCCTTTCCTTGCCTTGCCGTGCATTGCCTAGCCGTGCGTTGTCGTGCCTTAGCCTTGTTTCCCCTTGCCGTGCCGTTCCTTCCGTTACCCTTGCCTTGCCTTGCTTTCCCTTGCCTTCCTTGGTTTCCGTTACTCTTTGCTTGCCTTCCGTGCATTGGCTAGCCTTGCGTTGTCGTGTCTTAGCCTTTTTTCACCTTGCCATAGCCTTGCTTGCGTTGCCTTGCTTTGCCTTGCCTTCCTTGCCTTCCGTTACTCTTTGCTTGCCTTCCGTGCATTGCCTAGCCTTGCGTGGTCGTGCCTTAGCCTTTTTTCACCTTGCCATAGCCTCCTTGCTTGCGTTGCCTTGCTTTGCCTTGCATTCCTTGCCTTCCGTTACTCTTTGCTTGCATTCCGTGCATTGCCTAGCCTTGGGTTGTCGTGCATTAGCCTTGCCTCCCCAAACCGTGCCTTGCCTTGCGTTACCCTTTCCTTGCCTTGCCCTGCATTGCCTAGCCCTGTGTTGTCGTGCCTTAGCCTTGTTTCCCCTTGCCGTGCCGTTCCTTCCGTTACCCTTGCCTTGCCTTGCTTTCCCTTGCTTTCCTTGCCTTCCGTTACTCTTTGCTTTCCTTCCGTGCATTGCCTAGCCTTGCGTTGTCGTGCCTTAGCCTTGCCTCGCCTGACAGTGCCTTGCCTTGCGTTACCCTTTCCTTGCCTTGCTGTGCACTGCCAAGCCTTGCCTTGTCGTGCATTAGCCTTGCCTTGCCTGATCGTGCCTTGCCTGGCGTTACCCTTTCCTTGCCTTGTCCTGCATTGCCTAGCCCTGTGTTCTCGTGCCTAAGCCTTGTTTCCCCTTGCCGTGCCGTTACTTCCGTTACCCTTGCCTTGCCTTGCTTTCCCTTGCCTTCCTTGGTTTCCGTTACTCTTTGCTTGCCTTCCGTGCATTGCCTAGCCTTGCGCTGTCGTGCATTAGCCTTGCCTTGCCTCACAGTGCCTTGCTTGCGTTACCTTTCCCTTGGCTGGCCGTGCATTGCCTAGCCGTGCGTTGTGGTGCCTTAGCCTTGTTTCACCTTGCCATAGCCTTGCTTCCTTTGCCTTGCCTTCCTTGCCTTCCGTTACTCTTTGCTTGCATTTCGTGCATTGCCTAGCCTTGCGTTGTCGTGCCTTAGCCTTGCGTCGCCTGACCGTGCCTTGCCTTGCGTTACCCTTTCCTTGCCTTGCCGTGAATTGCCTAGCCGTGCGTTGTCGTGCATCAGCCTTGCCTTGCCTCAGCGTGCCTTGCCTTGCGTTAATCTTTCATTGCCTTGCCGTGCATTGCCTAGCCGTGCGTTGCCGTGCCGTAGCCTATTTTCCCCTTGCGGTCAAGTGCCTTCCGTTACCCTTGCATTGCCTTGCTTTCCCTTGCCTTCCTTGCGTTCCGTTATTCTTTGCTTGCCTTCCGTGCATTGCCTAGCCTTGCGTTGTCGTGCCTTAGCCTTGCCTCGCCTGACCGTGCCTTGCCTTGCGTTACCCTTTCCTTGCCTTGCCGTGCATTGCCTAGCCGTACGTTGTCGTGCATTAGCCTCGCCTTGCATTACCGTGCCTTACCTTTCGTTACCCTTTCCTTGCCTTACCGTGCATTGCTTATCCTTGCGTTGCCGTGCCTTAGCCTTGTTTCCCCTTGCCGTGCCGTGCCTTTTGTTACACTTGCCTTTCCTTGCTTTCCCTTGCCTTCCTTGCCTTCCGTTACTCTTTGCTTGCCTTCCGTGCATTGCCTAGCCTTGCGTTGTCGTGCCTTAGCCTTGTTTCCCCTTGCCATGCCGTGCCTGTTGTTACACTTGCCTTGCCATGCTTTGCCTTGCCTTCCTTTCCTTCCGTTACTCTTTCCTTGCCTAGCCGTGCACTGCCTAGCCTTGCGATGTCGTGCATTAGCTTTGCCTCGCCTGACAGTGCCTTGCCTTGCGTTACACTTTCCTTGCCTTGCCGTGCATTGCCTAGCCCTGCGTTGCCGTGCCTTCGCCTTATTTCCCCTTGCCGAGCCGTTCCTTCCGTTACACTTGCCTTGCCTTGGTTTCCCTTGGCTTCCTTGCCTTCCGTTACTCTTTGCTTGCCATCCGTGCATTGCCTAGCCTTGCGTTGTCGTGCCTTAGCCTTGCCTCGCCTGACCGTGCCTTGCCTTGCGTTAAACTTTCCTTGCCTTGCCGTGAATTGCCTAGCCGTGCGTTGTCGTGCCTTAGCCTAGTTTGCCCTTGCCGTGCCGTTCCTTCCGTTACCATTGCCTTACCTTGCTTTCCCTTGCCTTCCTTGCCTTCCGTTACTCTTTGCTTGCCTTCCGTGCATTGCCTAGCCTTGCGTTGTCGTTCCTTAGCCTTGCCTCGCCTGACCGTGCCTTGCCTTGCGTTACCCTTTCCTTGCCTTGCCGTGCATTGCCTAGCCGTGCGTTGTCGTGCATTTGCCTTGTCTTGCCTCACCGTGCCTTGCCTTGCGTTACCCTTTCCTTGCCTTGCCGTGCATTGCCTAGCCCTGCATTGTCGTGCCTTAGCCTTGTTTCCCCTTGCCGTGCCGTTCCTTCCGTTACCCTGGCCTTGCCTTGCCGTGCATTGCCTAGCCTTGCGTTGTCGTGCATTAGCCTTGCCTTGCCTGACCGTGCCTTGCCTGGCGTTACCCTTTCCTTGCCTTGCCGTGCATTGCCTAGCCGTGCGTTGTCGTGCCTTAGCCTTGTTTCCCCTTGCCGTGCCGTTCCTTCCGTTACCCTTGCCTTGCCTTGCTTCCCTTGCCTTCCTTGGTTTCCGTTACTCTTTGCTTGCCTTCCGTGCATTGCCTAGCCTTGCGCTGTCGTGCATTAGCCTTGCCTTGCCTCACAGTGCCTTGCCTTGCGTTACCTGTTCCTTGGCTTGCCGTGCATTGCCTAGCCGTGCGTTGTGCTGCCTTAGCCTTGTTTCACCTTGCCATAGCCTTGCTTGCTTTGCCTTGCTTTGCCTTGCCTTCCTTCCATTCCGTTACTCTTTCCTTGCCTTCCGTGCATTGCCTAGCCTTGCGTTGTCGTGCCTTAGCCTTTTTTCACCTTGCCATAGACTTGTTTGCGTTGCCTTGCTTTGCCTTGCCTTCCTTGCCTTCCGTTACTCTTTACTTGTCTTCGGTGCATTGCCTAGCCTTGCGTTGTCGTGCCTTAGCCATGCCTCGCCTAACCGTGCCTTGCCTTGCGTTACCCTTTCCTTGCCTTGCCGTGCATTGCCTAGCCTTGCGTTGCCGTGCCTTGCCTTGCCTTGCCTTGCCTTGCCTTGCCTTGCCTTGCCGTGCCTTGCCTTCCGTTACCCTTTCCTTGCCTTGCCGTGCATTGCTTAGCCTTGCGTTGCCTTGCCTTAGCCTTGTTTCCCCTTACCGTGCCGTTCCTTTCGTTACCCTTGCCTTCCCCTGCTTTCCCTTGCATTCCTTGCCTTCCGTTACTGTTTGCTTGTCTTCCGTGCATTGCCTAGCCTTGCGTTGTCGTGCCTTAGCCATGCCTCGCCTAACCGTGCCTTGCCTTGCGTTACCCTTTCCTTGCCTTGCCGTGCATTGCCTAGCCGTACGTTGTCGTGCATTAGCCTCGCCTTGCATTACCGTGCCTTACCTTGCGTTACCCTTTCCTTGCCTGGCCGTGCATTGCTTAGCCTTGCGTTGCCGTGCCTTAGCCTTGTTTCCCCTTGCCGTGCCGTGCCTTTTGTTACACTTGCCTTTCTTTGCCTTGCCTTCCTTGCCTTCCGTTACTCTTTGCTTGCCTTCCGTGCATTGCCTAGCCTTGCGTTGTCGTGCCTTAGCCTTGTTTCCCCTTGCCGTGCCGTGCCTGTTGTTACACTTGCCTTGCCTTGCTTTGCCTTGCCTTCTTTTCCTTCCGTTACTCTTTCCTTGCCTAGCCGTGCACTGCCTAGCCTTGCGATGTCGTGCATTAGCTTTGCCTCGCCTGACAGTGCCTTGCCTTGCGTTACCCTTTCCTTGCCTTGCCGTGCATTGCCTAGCCCTGCGTTGCCGTGCCTTAGCCTTGTTTCCCCTTGCCGAGCCGTTCCTTCCGTTACGCTTGCCTTGCCTTGGTTTCCCTTGCCTTCCTTGCCTTCCGTTACTCTTTGCTTGCCTTCCGTGCATTGCCTAGCCTTGCGTTGTCGTGCATTAGCCTTGCCTCGCCTGACCGTGCCTTGCCTTGCGTTACCCTTTCCTTGCCTTGCCGTGCATTGCCTAGCCGTGCGTTGTCGTGCATTAGCCTTGTCTTGCCTTACCGTGCCTTGCCTTGCGTTACCCTTTCCTTGCCTGGCCTTGCATTGCCTAGCCGTGCGTTGCCGTTCCTTAGCCTTGTTTCCCCTTGCCGTGCCTTGCCTTTTGTTAAACTTGCCTTGCCTTGCTTTGCCTTGCCTTCCTTTCCTTCCGTTACTCTTTCCTTGCCTACCCGTGCTCTCCCTAGCCTTGCGTTGTCGTGCATTAGCCTTGCCTCCCCAAACCGTGCCTTGCCTTGCGTTACCATTTCCTTGCCTTGCCCTGCATTGCCTAGCCGTGCGTTGCCGTGCCTTAGCCTTGTTTCCCCTTGCCGTGCCGTTCCTTTCGTTACCCTTGCCTTCCCCTGCTTTCCCTTGCATTTCATGCCTTCCGTTATTCTTTGCTTGCCATCCGTGCATTGCCTAGCCTTGCGTTGTCGTGCCTTAGCCTTGCCTCGCCTGACCGTGCCTTGCCTTGCGTTAAACTTTCCTTGCCTTGCCGTGAATTGCCTAGCCGTGCGTTGTCGTGCATCAGCCTTGCCTTGCCTCACCGTGCCTTGCCTTGCGTTACCCTTTCCTTGCATTGCAGTGCATTGCCTAGCCGTGCGTTGTCGTGCCTTAGCCTAGTTACCCTTGCCGTGCCGTTCCTTCCGTTACCATTGCCTTACCTTGCCTTCGCTTGCCTTCCTTGCCTTCCGTTACTCTTTGCTTGCCTTCCGTGCATTGCCTAGCCTTGCGTTGTCGTTCCTTAGCCTTGCCTCGCCTGACCGTGCCTTGCCTTGCGGTACCCTTTCCTTGCCTTGCCGTGCATTGCCTAGCCGTGCGTTGTCGTGCATTTGCCTTGTCTTGCCTCACCGTGCCTTGCCTTGCGTTACCCTTTCCTTGCCTTGCCGTGCATTGCCTAGCCTTGCATTGTCGTGCCTTAGCTTTGTTTCCCCTTACCGTGCCGTTCCTTCCGTTACCCTTGCCTGGCCTTGCTTTCCCTTGCCTTCCTTGCCTTCCGTTACTCTTTGCTTGCCTTCCGTGCATTGCCTAGCCTTGCGTGGTCGTGCCTTAGCCTTTTTTCACCTTGCCATAGCCTTGCTTGCGTTGCCTTGCTTTGCCTTGCATTCCTTGCCTTCCGTTACTCTTTGCTTGCCTTCCGTGCATTGCCTAGCCTTGCGTTGTCGTGCATTAGCCTTGCCTCCCCAAACCGTGCATTGCCTTGCGTTACACTTTCCTTGCCTTGCCCTGCATTGCCTAGCCCTGTGTTGTCGTTCCTTAGCCTTGTTTCCCCTTGCCGTGCCGTTCCTTCCGTTACCCTTGCCTTGCCTTGCTTTCCCTTGCCTTCCTTGCCTTCCGTTACTCTTTGCTTACCTTCCGTGCATTGCCTAGGCTTGCGTTCTCGTGCCTTACCCTTGCCTCGCCTGACAGTACCTTGCCTTGCGTTACGCTTTCCTTGCCTTGCCGTGCACTGCCTAGCCTTGCCTTGTCGTGCATTAGCATTGCCTTGCCTGACGTGCCTTGCCTAGCGTTACCCTTTCCTTGCCTTGCCGTGCATTGCCTAGCCGTGCGTTGTCGTGCCTTAGCCTTGTTTCCCCTTGCCGTGCCTTTCCTTCCGTTACCCTTGCCTTGCCTTGCTTTCCCTTGCCTTCCTTGGTTTCCGTTACTCTTTGCTTGCCTTCCGTGCATTGCCTAGCCTTGCGCTGTCGTGCATTAGCCTTGCCTTGCGTCAAAGCGCCTTGCCTTGCGTTACCTTTTCCTTGGCTGGCCGTGCATTACCTGGCCATGCGTTGTGGTGCCTTAGCCTTGTTTCACCTTGCCATAGCCTTGCTTGCTTTGCCTTGCTTTGCCTTGCCTTCCTTCCATTCCGTTATTCTTTGCTTGCCTTCCGTGCATTGCCTAGCCTTGCGTTGCCGTGCCTTAGCCTTGTTTCACCTTGCCATAGCCTTGCTTGCGTTGCCTTGCTTTGCCTTGCATTCCTTGCCTTCCGTTACTCTTTGCTTGCCTTCCGTGCATTGCCTAGCCTAGCGTTGTCGTGCCTTAGCCTTGCCTCGCCTAACCGTGCCTTGCCTTGCGTTACCCTTTCCTTGCCTTGCCGTGCATTACCAAGCCGTGCGTTGTCGTGCATTAGCCTCGCCTTGCCTTACCGTGCCTTGCCTTGCGTTACCCTTTCCTTGCCTGGGCGTGCATTGCTCAGCCTTGCGTTGCCGTACCTTAGCCTTGTTTCCCCTTGCCGTGCCGTGCCTTTTGTTACACTTGCCTTGCCTTGCTTTGCCTTGCCTTCCTTTCCTTCCGTTCCTCTTTCCTTGCCTAGCCGTGCACTGCGTAGCCTTGCGTTGTCGTGCATTACCCTTGCCTCGCCTGACCGTGCCTTGCCTTGCGTTACCCTTTCCTTGCCTGGCCGTGCATTGCCTAGCCCTGCGTTGTCGTGCCTTAGCCTTGTTTCCCCTTACCGTGCCGTTCCTTCCGTTACCCTTGCTTTCCCCTGCTTTCCCTTGCCTTCCTTGCCTTCCGTTACTCTTTGCTTGCCTTTCGTGCATTGCCTAGCCTTGCGTTGTCGTGCCTTAGCCTTGCGTCGCCTGACCGTGCCTTGCCTTGCGTTACCCTTTCCTTGCCTTGCCGTGCATTGCCTAGCCGTGCGTTGTCGTGCATCAGCCTTGCCTTGCCTCACCGTGCCTTGCCTTGCGTTACCCTTTCCTTGCCTTGCCCTGCATTGCCTAGCCCTGTGTTGTCGTGCCTTAGCCTTGTTTCCCCTTGCCGTGTCGTTCCTTCCGTTACATTTGCCTTGCCTTGCTTTCCCTTGCTTTCCTTGCCTTCCGTTACTCTTTGCTTGCCTTCCGTGCATTGCCTAGCCTTGC
This sequence comes from Macrotis lagotis, assembly GCF_037893015.1. Lineage (NCBI taxonomy): Eukaryota > Metazoa > Chordata > Mammalia > Peramelemorphia > Peramelidae > Macrotis > Macrotis lagotis. The sequence goes on from NW_027421989.1 coordinate 8,595, forward strand.
GTTGTCGTGCCTTAGCCTTGCCTCGCCTGACAGTGCCTTGCCTTGCGTTACCCTTTCCTTGCCTTGCCGTGCACTGCCAAGCCTTGCCTTGTCGGGCATTAGCCTTGCCTTGCCTGACCGTGCCTTGCCTGGCGTTACCCTTTCCTTGCCTTGCCGTGCATTGCCTAGCCGTGCGTTGTCGTGCCTTAGCCTTGTTTCCCCTTGCCGTGCCGTTCCTTCCGTTACCCTTGCCTTGCCTTGCATTCCCTTGCCTTCCTTGGTTTCCGTTACTCTTTGCTTGCCTTCCGTGCATTGGCTAGCCTTGCGTTGTCGTGTCTTAGCCTTTTTTCACCTTGCCATAGCCTTGCTTGCGTTGCCTTGCTTTGCCTTGCCTTCCTTGCCTTCCGTTACTCTTTGCTTGCCTTCCGTGCATTGCCTAGCCTTGCGTGGTCGTGCCTTAGCCTTTTTTCACCTTGCCATAGCCTTGCTTGCGTTGCCTTCCTTTGCCTTCCATTCCTTGCCTTCCGTTACTCTTTGCTTGCATTCCGTGCATTGCCTAGCCTTGGGTTGTCGTGCATTAGCCTTGCCTCCCCAAACCGTGCCTTGCCTTGCGTTACCCTTTCCTTCCCTTGCCCTGCATTGCCTAGCCCTGTGTTGTCGTGCCTTAGCCTTGTTTCCCCTTGCCGTGCCGTTCCTTCCCTTACCCTTACCTTGCCTTGCTTTCCCTTGCTTTCCTTGCCTTCCGTTACTCTTTGCTTTCCTTCCGTGCATTGCCTAGCCTTGCGTTGTCGTGCCTTAGCCTTGCCTCGCCTGACAGTGCCTTGCCTTGCGTTACCCTTTCCTTGCCTTGCTGTGCACTGCCAAGCCTTGCCTTGTCATGCATTAGCCTTGCCTTGCCTGATCGTGCCTTGCCTGGCGTTACCCTTTCCTTGCCTTGCCCTGCATTGCCTAGCCCTGTGTTGTCGTGCCTTAGCCTTGTTTCCCCTTGCCGTGCCGATCCTTCTGTTACCCCTGCCTTGCCTTGCTTTCCCTTGCCTTCCTTGGTTTCCGTTACTCTTTGCTTGCCTTCCGTGCATTGCCTAGCCTTGCGCTGTCGTGCATTAGCCATGCCTTGCCTCACAGTGCCTTGCCTTGCGTTGCCTTTTCCTTGGCTGGCCGTGCATTGCCTAGCCGTGCGTTGTGGTGCCTTAGCCTTGTTTCACCTTGCCATAGCCTTGCTTGCTTTGCCTTGCCTTCCTTGCCTTCCGTTACTCTTTGCTTGCCTTCCGTGCATTGCCTAGCCTAGAGTTGTCGTGCCTTAGCCTTGCCTCGCCTAACCGTGCCTTGCCTTGCGTTACCCTTTCCTTGCCTTGCGGTGCATTGCCAAGCCGTGCGTTGTCGTGCATTAGCCTCGCCTTGCCTTACCGTGCCTTGCCTTGCGTTACCCTTTCCTTGCCTGGCCGTGCATTGCTTAGCCTTGCGTTGCCGTACCTTAGCCTTGTTTCCCATTGCCGTGCCGTGACTTTTGTTACACTTGCCTTGCCTTGCTTTGCCTTGCCTTCCTTTCCTTCCGTTACTCTTTCCTTGCCTAGCTGTGCACTGCGTAGCCTTGCGTTGTCGTGCATTACCCTTGCCTCGCCTGACCGTGCCTTGCCTTGCGTTACCCTTTCCTTGCCTTGCCGTGCATTGCCTAGCCTTGCGTTGTCGTGCCTTAGCCTTGTTTCCCCTTGCGCTGCCGTGCCTTCCGTTACCCTTGCCTTGCCTTGCTTTCCCTTGCCTTCCTTGCCTTCCGTTACTGTTTGCTTGCCTTTCGTGCATTGCCTAGCCTTGCGTTGTCGTGCCTTAGCCTTGCCTCGCCTGACCCTGCCTTGCCTTGCGTTACCCTTTCCTTGCCTTGCCTTGCATTGCCTAGCCGTGCGTTGTCGTGCATTAGCCTTGCCTTGCCTCAGCGTGCCTTGCCTTGCGTTACCCTTTCCTTGCCTTGCCGTGCATTGCCTAGCCGTGCGTTGTCGTGCCTTAGCCTTGTTTCCCCTTGCCGTGCCGTTCCTTCCGTTACCCTTGCATTGCCTTGCTTTCCCTTGCCTTCCTTGCCTTCCGTTCTTCTTTGCTTGCCTTCCGTGCATTGCCTAGCCTTGCGTTGTCGTGCCTTAGCCTTGCCTCGCCTGACCGTGCCTTGCCTTGCGTTACCCTTTCCTTGCCTGGCCGTGCATTGCCTAGCCTTTCGTTGTCGTGCCTTAGCCTTGTTTCCCCTTGCGCTGCCGTGCCTTCCGTTACACTTTCCTTGCCATGCTTTGCCTTGCCTTCCTTGCCTTCCGTTACTCTTTCCTTGCCTAGCCGTGCACTGCCTAGCCTTGCGATGTCGTGCATTAGCTTTGCCTCGCCTGACAGTGCCTTGCCTTGCGTTACCCTTTCCTTGCCTTGCCGTGCATTGCCTAGCCCTGCGTTGCCGTGCCTTAGCCTTGTTTCCCCTTGCCGAGCCGTTCCTTCCGTTACACTTGCCTTGCCTTGCTTTCCCTTGCCTTCCTTGCCTTCCGTTACTCTTTGCTTGCCTTCCGTGCATTGCCTAGCCTTGCGTTGTCTTGCCTTAGCCTTGCCTCGCCTGACCGTGCCTTGCCTTGCGTTACCCTTTCCTTGCCTTGCCCTGCATTGCCTAGCCCTGTGTTGTCGTGCCTTAGCCTTGTTTCCCCTTACCGTGCCTTTCCTTTCGTTACCCTTGCCTTCCCCTGCTTTCCCTTGCATTCCTTGCCTTCCGTTACTCTTTGCTTGCCATCCGTGCATTGCCTAGCCTTGCGTTGTCGTGCCTTAGCCTTGCCACGCCTGACCGTGCCTTGCCTTACCATTTCCTTGCCTTGCCCTGCATTGCCTAGCCGTGCGTTGTCGTGCATCAGCCTTGCATTGCCTCACCGTGCCTTGCCTTGCGTTACCCTTTCCTTGCCTTGCCGTGCATTGCCTAGCCGTGCGTTGTCGTGCCTTAGCCTAGTTTCCCCTTGCCGTGCCGTTCCTTCCGTTACCATTGCCTTACCTTGCTTTCCCTTGCCTTCCTTGCCTTCCGTTACTCTTTGCTTGCCTTCCGTGCATTGCCTAGCCTTGCGTTGTCGTTCCTTAGCCTTGCCTCGCCTGACCGTGCCTTGCCTTGCGATACCCTTTCCTTGCCTTGCCGTGCATTGCCTAGCCGTGCGTTGTCGTGCATTTGCCTTGTCTTGCCTCACCGTGCCTTGCCTTGCGTTACCCTTTCCTTGCCTTGCCGTGCATTGCCTAGCCTTGCATTGTCGTGCCTTAGCTTTGTTTCCCCTTACCGTGCCGTTCCTTCCGTTACCCTTGCCTGGCCTTGCTTTCCCTTGCCTTCCTTGCCTTCCGTTACTCTTTGCTTGCCTTCCGTGCATTGCCTAGCCTTGCGTGGTCGTGCCTTAGCCTTTTTTCACCTTGCCATAGGCTTGCTTGCGTTGCCTTGCTTTGCCTTGCATTCCTTGCCTTCCGTTACTCTTTGCTTGCCTTCCGTGCATTGCCTAGCCTTGCGTTGTCGTGCATTAGCCTTGCCTCCCCAAACCGTGCATTGCCTTGCGTTACACTTTCCTTGCCTTGCCCTGCATTGCCTAGCCCTGTGTTGTCGTTCCTTAGCCTTGTTTCCCCTTGCCGTGCCGTTCCTTCCGTTACCCTTGCCTTCCCTTGCTTTCCCTTGCTTTTCTTGCCTTCCGTTACTCTTTGCTTTCCTTCCGTGCATTGCCTAGCCTTGCGTTGTCGTGCCTTAGCCTTGCCTCGCCTGACAGTGCCTTGCCTTGCGTTACGCTTTCCTTGCCTTGCCGTGCACTGCCTAGCCTTGCCTTGTCGTGCATTAGCATTGCCTTGCCTGACCGTGCCTTGCCTTGCGTTACCCTTTCCTTGCCTGGCCGTGCATTGCCTAGCCGTGCGTTGTCGTGCCTTAGCTTTGTTTCCCCTTGCCGTGCCTTTCCTTCCGTTACCCTTGCCTTGCCTTGCTTTCCCTTGCCTTCCTTGGTTTCCGTTACTCTTTGCTTGCCTTCCGTGCATTGCCTAGCCTTGCGCTGTCGTGCATTAGCCTTGCCTTGCGTCAAAGCGCCTTGCCTTGCGTTACCTTTTCCTTGGCTGGCCGTGCATTACCTGGCCGTGCGTTGTGGTGCCTTAGCCTTGTTTCACCTTGCCATAGCCTTGCTTGCTTTGCCTTGCTTTGCCTTGCCTTCCTTCCGTTCCGTTATTCTTTGCTTGCCTTCCGTGCATTGCCTAGCCTTGCGTTGTCGTGCCTTAGCATTGTTTCACCTTGCCATAGCCTTGCTTGCGTTGCCTTGCTTTGCCTTGCCTTCCTTGCCTTCCGTTACTCTTTGCTTGCCTTCCGTGCATTGCCTAGCCTAGCGTTGTCGTGCCTTAGCCTTGCCTCGCCTAACCGTGCCTTGCCTTGCGTTACCCTTTCCTTGCCTTGCCGTGCATTGCCAAGCCGTGCGTTGTCGTGCATTAGCCTCGCCTTGCCTTACCGTGCCTTGCCTTGCGTTACCCTTTCCTTGCCTGGGCGTGCATTGCTCAGCCTTGCGTTGCCGTACCTTAGCCTTGTTTCCCCTTGCCGTGCCGTGCCTTTTGTTACACTTGCCTTGCCTTGCTTTCCCTTGCCTTCCTTGCCTTCCGTTACTCTTTGCTTGCCTTCCGTGCATTGCCTAGCCTTGCGTTGTCGTGCCTTAGCCTTGCCTCGCCTGACCGTGCCTTGCCTTGCGTTACCCTTTCCTTGCCTTGCCGTGCATTGCCTAGCCGTGCGTTGTCGTGCATCAGCCTTGCCTTGCCTCACCGTGCCTTGCCTTGCGTTACCCTTTCCTTGCCTTGCCCTGCATTGCCTAGCCCTGTGTTGTCGTGCCTTAGCCTTGTTTCCCCTTGCCGTGTCGTTCCTTCCGTTACCCTTGCCTTGCCTTGCTTTCCCTTGCTTTCCTTGCCTTCCGTTACTCTTTGCTTGCCTTCCGTGCATTGCCTAGCCTTGCGTTGTCGTGCCTTAGCCTTGCCTCGCCTGACAGTGCCTTGCCTTGCGTTACCCTTTCCTTGCCTTGCCGTGCACTGCCAAGCCTTGCCTTGTCGGGCATTAGCCTTGCCTTGCCTGACCGTGCCTTGCCTGGCGTTACCCTTTCCTTGCCTTGCCGTGCATTGCCTAGCCGTGCGTTGTCGTGCCTTAGCCTTGTTTCCCCTTGCCGTGCCGTTCCTTCCGTTACCCTTGCCTTGCCTTGCATTCCCTTGCCTTCCTTGGTTTCCGTTACTCTTTGCTTGCCTTCCGTGCATTGGCTAGCCTTGCGTTGTCGTGTCTTAGCCTTTTTTCACCTTGCCATAGCCTTGCTTGCGTTGCCTTGCTTTGCCTTGCCTTCCTTGCCTTCCGTTACTCTTTGCTTGCCTTCCGTGCATTGCCTAGCCTTGCGCTGTCGTGCATTAGCCTTGCCTTGCCTCAAAGTGCCTTGCCTTGCGTTACCCTTTCCTTGCCTTGCCGTGCATTGCCTAGCCGTGCGTTGTCGTGCCTTAGCCTTGTTTCACCTTGCCATAGCCTTGCTTGCGTTGCCTTGCTTTGCCTTGCCTTCCTTGCCTTCCGTTACTCTTTCCTTGCCTTCCGTGCATTGCCTAGCCTTGCGTTGTCGTGCCTTAGCCTTTTTTCACCTTGCCATAGACTTGTTTGCGTTGCCTTGCTTTGCCTTGCATTCCTTGCCTTCCGTTACTCTTTACTTGTCTTCCGTGCATTGCCTAGCCTTGCGTTGTCGTGCCTTAGCCATGCCTCGCCTAACCGTGCCTTGCCTTGCGTTACCCTTTCCTTCCCTTGCCGTGCATTGCCTAACCTTACGTTGTCGTGCATTAGCCTTGCCTTGCCTTACCGTGCCTTGCCTTGCGTTACCCTTTCCTTTCCTGGCCGTGCATTGCTTAGCCTTGCGTTGCCGTGCCTTAGCCTTGTTTCCCCTTGCCGTGCCGTGCCTTTTGTTACACTTGCCTTGCCTTGCTTTCCCTTGCCTTCCTTGCCTTCCGTTACTCTTTGCTTGCCTTCCGTGCATTGCCTAGCCTTGCGTTGTCGTGCATTAGCCTGGCCTCCCCAAACCGTGCCTTGCCTTGCGTTACCCTTTCCTTGCCTTGCCCTGCATTGCCTAGCCCTGTGTTGTCGTGCCTTAGCCTTGTTTCCCCTTACCGTGCCGTTCCTTTCGTTACCCTTGCCTTCCCCTGCTTTCCCTTGCATTCCTTGCCTTCCGTTACTCTTTCCTTGCCTAGCCGTGCACTGCCTAGCCTTGCGATGTCGTGCATTAGCTTTGCCTCGCCTGACAGTGCCTTGCCTTGCGTTACCCTTTCCTTGCCTTGCCGTGCATTGCCTAGCCCTGCGTTGCCGTGCCTTAGCCTTGTTTCCCCTTGCCGAGCCGTTCCTTCCGTTACACTTGCCTTGCCTTGGTTTCCCTTGCCTTCCTTGCGTTCCGTTACTCTTTGCTTGCCTTCCGTGCATTGCCTAGCCTTGCGTTGTCGTGCATTAGCCTTGCCTTGCCTGACCGTGCCTTGCCTTGCGTTACCCTTTCCTTGCCTTGCCGTGCATTGCCTAGCCGTGCGTTGTCGTGCATTAGCCTTGCCTTGCCTCACCGTGCCTTGCCTTGCGTTACCCTTTCCTTGCCTGGCCTTGCATTGCCTAGCCGTGCGTTGCCGTTCCTTAGCCTTGTTTCCCCTTGCCGTGCCTTGCCTTTTGTTACACTTGCCTTGCCTTGCTTTGCCTTGCCTTCCTTTCCTTCCGTTACTCTTTCCTTGCCTACCCGTGCTCTGCCTAGCCTTGCGTTGTCGTGCATTAGCCTTGCCTCCCCAAACCGTGCCTTGCCTTGCGTTACCATTTCCTTGCCTTGCCCTGCATTGCCTAGCCGTGCGTTGCCGTGCCTTAGCCTTGTTTCCCCTTGCCGTGCCGTTCCTTCCGTTACCCTTGCCTTCCCTTGCTTTCCCTTGCCTTCCTTGCGTTCCGTTACTCTTTGCTTGCTTTCCGTGCATTGCCTAGCCTTGCGTTGTCTTGCCTTAGCCTTGCCTCGCCTGACCGTGCCTTGCCTTGCCTTACCCTTACCTTGCATTGCCCTGCATTGCCTAGCCCTGTGTTGTCGTGCCTTAGCCTTGTTTGCCCTTACCGTGCCGTTCCTTTCGTTACCCTTGCCTTCCCCTGCTTTCCCTTGCATTTCTTGCCTTCCGTTATTCTTTGCTTGCCATCCGTGCATTGCCTAGCCTTGCGTTGTCGCGCCTTAGCCTTGCCTCGCCTGACCGTGCCTTGCCTTGCGTTACCCTTTCCTTGCCTTGCCGTGCATTGCCTAGCCCTGCGTTGTCGTGCCTTAGCCTTGTTTCCCCTTACCGTGCCGTTCCTTCCGTTACCCTTGCCTTCCCCTGCTTTCCCTTGCCTTCCTTGCCTTCCGTTACTCTTTGCTTGCCTTTCGTGCATTGCCTAGCCTTGCGTTGTCATGCCTTAGCCTTGCGTCGCCTGACCGTGCCTTGCCTTGCGTTACCCTTTCCTTGCCTTGCCGTGAATTGCCTAGCCGTGCGTTGTCGTGCATCAGCCTTGCCTTGCCTCAGCGTGCCTTGCCTTGCGTTAACCTTTCATTGCCTTGCCGTGCATTGCCTAGCCGTGCGTTGTCGTGCCTTAGCCTTGTTTCCCCTTGCGGTGCCGTGCCTTCCGTTACCCTTGCATTGCCTTGCTTTCCCTTGCCTTCCTTGCCTTCCGTTCTTCTTTGCTTGCCTTCCGTGCATTGCCTAGCCTTGCGTTGTCGTGCCTTAGCCTTGCCTCGCCTGACCGTGCCTTGCCTTGCGTTACCCTTACCTTGCCTTGCCCTGCATTGCCTAGCCTTTCGTTGTCGTGCCTTAGCCTTGTTTCCCCTTGCCGTGCCGTGCCTGTTGTTACACTTGCCTTGCCATGCTTTGCCTTGCCTTCCTTTCCTTCCGTTACTCTTTCCTTGCCTAGCCGTGCACTGCCTAGCCTTGCGATGTCGTGCATTAGCTTTGCCTCGCCTGACAGTGCCTTGCCTTGCGTTACCCTTTCCTTGCCTTGCCGTGCATTGCCTAGCCCTGCGTTGCCGTGCCTTAGCCTTGTTTCCCCTTGCCGAGCCGTTCCTTCCGTTACACTTGCCTTGCCTTGGTTTCCCTTGCCTTCCTTGCCTTCCGTTACTCTTTGCTTGCCTTCCGTGCATTGCCTAGCCTTGCGTTGTCTTGCCTTAGCCTTGCCTCGCCTGACCGTGCCTTGCCTTGCGTTACCCTTACCTTGCATTGCCCTGCATTGCCTAGCCCTGTGTTGTCGTGCCTTAGCCTTTTTTCCCCTTACCGTGCCTTTCCTTTCGTTACACTTGCCTTCCCCTGCTTTCCCTTGCATTTCTTGCCTTCCGTTACTCTTTGCTTGCCATCCGTGCATTGCCTAGCCTTGCGTTGTCGTGCCTTACCCTTGCCTCGCCTGACCGTGCCTTGCCTTGCGTTACCCTTTCCTTGCCTTGCCGTGCCTTGCCTAGCCGTGCGTTGTCGTGCCTCAGCCTTGCCTTGCCTGACCTTGCCTTCCCTTGCTTTACCCTTTCCTTACCTTGCGCTGCCTGGCCTAGCCGTGCGTTGTCGTGCCTTAGCCTAGTTTCCCATTGCCGTGTCTTCCTTCCGTTACCCTTGCCTTCCCTTGCTTTCCCTTGGATTCCTTGCATTCCGTTACTCTTTTCTTGCCTTCCGTGCATTACCTAGCCTTGCGTTGTCGTTCCTTAGCCTTGCCTCGCCTGACCGTGCCTTGCCTTGCGGTACCCTTTCCTTGCCTTGCCGTGCATTGCCTAGCCGTGCGTTGTCGTGCATTTGCCTTGTCTTGCCTCACCGTGCCTTGCCTTGCGTTACCCTTTCCTTGCCTTGCCGTGCATTGCCTAGCCGTGCATTGTCGTGTCTTAGCCTTGTTTCCCCTTGTCGTGCCGTTCCTTCCGTTACCCTTGCCTTGCCTTGCTTTCCCTTGCCTTCCTTGCCTTCGGTTACTCTTTGCTTGCCTTCCGTGCATTGCCTAGCCTTGCGTGGTCGTGCCTTAGCCTTTTTTCACCTTGCCATAGCCTTGCTTGCGTTGCCTTGCTTTGCCTTGCATTCCTTGCCTTCCGTTACTCTTTGCTTGCCTTCCGTGCATTGCCTAGCCTTGCGTTGTCGTGCATTAGCCTTGACTCCCCAAACCGTGCATTGCCTTGCGTTACACTTTCCTTGCCTTGCCCTGCATTGCCTAGCCCTGTGTTGTCGTGCCTTAGCCTTGTTTCCCCTTGCCGTGCCGTTCCTTCCGTTACCCTTGCCTTCCCTTGCTTTCCCTTGCTTTCCTTGCCTTCCGTTACTCTTTGCTTTCCTTCCGTGCATTGCCTAGCCTTGCGTTGTCGTGCCTTAGCCTTGCCTCGCCTGACAGAGCCTTGCCTTGCGTTACCCTTTCCTTGCCTTGCCGTGCACTGCCTAGCCTTTCCTTGTCGTGCATTAGCCTTGCCTTGCCTGAAAGTGCCTTGCCTGGCGTTACCCTTTCCTTGCCTTGCAGTGCATTGCCTAGCCGTGCGTTGTCGTGCCTTACCCTTGTTTCCCCTTGCCGTGCCGTTCCTTCCGTTACCCTTGCCTTGCCTTGCTTTCCCTTGCCTTCCGTGGTTTCCGTTACTCTTTGCTTGCCTTCCGTGCATTGCCTAGCCTTGCGCTGTCGTGCATTAGCCTTGCCTTGCCTCAAAGTGCCTTGCCTTGCGTTACCTGTTCCTTGGCTTGCCGTGCATTGCCTAGCCCTGCGTTGTGCTGCCTTAGACTTGTTTCACCTTGCCATAGCCTTGCTTGCTTTGCCTTGCTTTGCCTTGCCTTCCTTCCATTCCGTTACTCTTTCCTTGCCTTCCGTGCATTCCCTAGCCTTGCGTTGTCGTGCCTTAGCCTTTTTTCACCTTGCCATAGACTTGTTTGCGTTGCCTTGCTTTGCCTTGCATTCCTTGCCTTCCGTTACTCTTTACTTGTCTTCCGTGCATTGCCTAGCCTTGCGTTGTCGTGCCTTAGCCATGCCTCGCCTCACCGTGCCTTGCCTTGCGTTACCCTTTCCTTGCCTTGCCCTGCATTGCCTAGCCGTGCGTTGCCGTGCCTTAGCCTTGTTTCCCCTTGCCGTGCCGTTCCTTCCGTTAACCTTGCCTTGCCTTGCTTTCCCTTGCCTTCCTTGCGTTCCGTTACTCTTTGCTTGCCTTCCGTGCATTGCCTAGCCTTGCGTTGTCTTGCCTTAGCCTTGCCTCGCCTGACCGTGCCTTGCCTTGCGTTACCCTTACCTTGCATTGCCCTGCATTGCCTAGCCCTGTGTTGTCGTGCCTTAGCCTTGTTTGCCCTTACCGTGCCGTTCCTTTCGTTACCCTTGCCTTCCCCTGCTTTCCCTTGCATTTCTTGCCTTCCGTTATTCTTTGCTTGCCATCCGTGCATTGCCTAGCCTTGCGTTGTCGTGCCTTAGCCTTGCCTCGCCTGACCGTGCCTTGCCTTGCGTTAAACTTTCCTTGCCTTGCCGTGAATTGCCTAGCCGTGCGTTGTCGTGCATCAGCCTTGCCTTGCCTCACCGTGCCTTGCCTTGCGTTACCCTTTCCTTGCTTTGCAGTGCATTGCCTAGCCGTGCGTTGTCGTGCCTTAGCCTAGTTACCCTTGCCGTGCAGTTCCTTCCGTTACCATTGCCTTACCTTGCTTTCGCTTGCCTTCCTTGCCTTCCGTTACTCTTTGCTTGCCTTCCGTGCATTGCCTAGCCTTGCGTTGTCGTTCCTTAGCCTTGCCTCGCCTGACCGTGCCTTGCCTTGCGGTACCCTTTCCTTGCCTTGCCGTGCATTGCCTAGCCGTGCGTTGTCGTGCATTTGCCTTGTCTTGCCTCACCGTGCCTTGCCTTGCGTTACCCTTTCCTTGCCTTGCCGTGCATTGCCTAGCCCTGCATTGTCGTGCCTTAGCTTTGTTTCCCCTTACCGTGCCGTTCCTTCCGTTACCCTTGCCTTGCCTTGCTTTCCCTTGCCTTCCTTGCCTTCCGTTACTCTTTGCTTGCCTTCCGTGCATTGCCTAGCCTTGCGTGGTCGTGCCTTAGCCTTTTTTCACCTTGCCATAGCCTTGCTTGCGTTGCCTTGCTTTGCCTTGCATTCCTTGCCTTCCGTTACTCTTTGCTTCCCTTCCGTGCATTGCCTAGCCTTGCGTTGTCGTGCATTAGCCTTGCCTCCCCAAACCGTGCATTGCCTTGCGTTACACTTTCCTTGCCTTGCCCTGCATTGTCTAGCCCTGTGTTGTCGTGCCTTAGCCTTGTTTCCCCTTGCCGTGCCGTTCCTTCCGTTACCCTTGCATTCCCTTGCTTTCCCTTGCTTTTCTTCCCTTCCGTTACTCTTTGCTTTCCTTCCGTGCATTGCCTAGCCTTGCGTTGTCGTGCCTTAGCCTTGCCTCGCCTGACAGTGCCTTGCCTTGCTTTACCCTTTCCTTGCCTTGCCGTGCACTGCCTAGCCTTGCCTTGTCGTGCATTAGCATTGCCTTGCCTTTACCCTTTCCTTGCCTTGCCGTGCATTGCCTAACCGTGCGTTGTCGTGCCTTAGCCTTGTTTCCCATTGCCGTGTCTTTCCTTCCGTTACCCTTGCCTTGCCTTGCTTTCCCTTGCCTTCCTTGCCTTCCGTTACTCTTTGCTTGCCTTCCGTGCATTGCCTAGCCTTGCGTTGTCGTGCATTACCCTTGCCTCGCCTGACCGTGCCTTGCCTTGCGTTACCCTTTCCTTGCCTTGCCGTGCATTGCCTAGCCCTGCGTTGTCGTGCCTTAGCCTTGTTTCCCCTTACCGTGCTGTTCCTTCCTTACCCTTGCTTTCCCCTGCTTTCCCTTGCCTTCCTTGCCTTCCGTTACTCTTTGCTTGCCTTTCGTGCATTGCCTAGCCTTGCGTTGTCGTGCCTTAGCCTTGCGTCGCCTGACCGTGCCTTGCCTTGCGTTACCCTTTCCTTGCCTTGCCGTGCATTGCCTAGCCGTGCGTTGTCGTGCATTAGCCGTGCCTTGCCTTGCGTTACCCTTTCCTTGCCTTGCCGTGCATTGCCTAGCCGTGGGTTGCCGTGCCTTAGCCTTGTTTCCCCTTGCCGTGCCGTTCCTTCCGTTACCCTTGCTTTCCCCTGCTTTCCCTTGCCTTCCTTGCCTTCCGTTATTCTTTGCTTGCCTTTCGTGCATTGCCTAGCCTTGCGTTGTCGTGCCTTAGCCTTGCGTCGCCTGACCGTGCCTTGCCTTGCGTTACCCTTTCCTTGCCTTGCCGTGCATTGCCTAGCCGTGCGTTGTCGTGCATTAGCCTTGCCTTGCCTCACCGTGCCTTGACTTGCGTTACCCTTTCCTTGCCTTGCCGTGCATTGCCTAGCCGTGCGTTGTCGTGCCTTAGCCTTGTTTCCCCTTGCCGTGCCGTTCCTTCCGTTACATTTGCCTTGCCTTGCTTTCCCTTGCTTTCCTTGCCTTCCGTTACTCTTTGCTTTCCTTCCGTGCATTGCCTAGCCTTGCGTTGTCGTGCCTTAGCCTTGCCTCGCCTGACAGTGCCTTGCCTTGCGTTACCCTTTCCTTGCCTTGCCGTGCACTGCCAAGCCTTGCCTTGTCGGGCATTAGCCTTGCCTTGCCTGACCGTGCCTTGCCTGGCGTTACCCTTTCCTTGCCTTGCCGTGCATTGCCTAGCCGTGCGTTGTCGTGCCTTAGCCTTGTTTCCCCTTGCCGTGCCGTTCCTTCCGTTACCCTTGCCTTGCCTTGCTTTCCCTTGCCTTCCTTCCGTTCCGTTACTCTTTGCTTGCCTTCCGTGCATTGCCTAGCCTTGCGTTGTCGTGTCTTAGCCTTTTTTCACCTTGCCATAGCCTTGCTTGCGTTGCCTTGCTTTGCCTTGCCTTCCTTGCCTTCCGTTACTCTTTGCTTGCCTTCCGTGCATTGCCTAGCCTTGCGTGGTCGTGCCTTAGGCTTTTTTCACCTTGCCATAGCCTTGCTTGCGTTGCCTTGCTTTGCCTTGCATTCCTTGCCTTCCGTTACTCTTTGCTTGCCTTCCGTGCATTGCCTAGCCTTGGGTTGTCGTGCATTAGCCTTGCCTCCCCAAATCGTGCCTTGCCTTGCGTTACCCTTTCCTTGCCTTGCCCTGCATTGCCTAGCCCTGTGTTGTCGTGCCTTAGCCTTGTTTCCCCTTGCCGTGCCGTTCCTTCCGGTACCCTTGCCTTGCCTTGCTTTCCCTTGCTTTCCTTGCCTTCCGTTACTCTTTGCTTTCCTTCCGTGCATTGCCTAGCCTTGCGTTGTCGTGCCTTAGCCTTGCCTCGCCTGACAGTGCCTTGCCTTGCGTTACCCTTTCCTTGCCTTGCTGTGCACTGCCAAGCCTTGCCTTGTCGTGCATTAGCCTTGCCTTGCCTGATCGTGCCTTGCCTGGCGTTAACCTTTCCTTGCCTTGTCCTGCATTGCCTAGCCCTGTGTTGTCGTGCCTAAGCCTTGTTTCCCCTTGCCGTGCCGTTACTTCCGTTACCCTTGCCTTGCCTTGCTTTCCCTTGCCTTCCTTGGTTTCCGATACTCTTTGCTTGCCTTCCGTGCATTGCCTAGCCTTGCGCTGTCGTGCATTAGCCATGCCTTGCCTCACAGTGCCTTGCCTTGCGTTGCCTTTTCCTTGGCTGGCCGTGCATTGCCTAGCCGTGCGTTGTGGTGCCTTAGCCTTGTTTCACCTTGCCATAGCCTTGCTTGCTTTGCCTTGCCTTCCTTGCCTTCAGTTACTCTTTGCTTGCCTTCCGTGCATTGCCTAGCCTAGAGTTGTCGTGCCTTAGCCTTGCCTCGCCTAACCGTGCCTTGCCTTGCGTTACCCTTTCCTTGCCTTGCCGTGCATTGCCAAGCCGTGCGTTGTCGTGCATTAGCCTCGCCTTGCCTTACCGTGCCTTGCCTTGCGTTAACCTTTCCTTGCCTGGCCATGCATTGCTTATCCTTGCGTTGCCGTACCTTAGCCTTGTTTCCCATTGCCGTGCCGTGACTTTTGTTACACTTGCCTTGCCTTGCTTTGCCTTGCCTTCCTTTCCTTCCGTTACTCTTTCCTTGCCTAGCTGTGCACTGCGTAGCCTTGCGTTGTCGTGCATTACCCTTGCCTCGCCTGACCGTGCCTTGCCTTGCGTTACCCTTTCCTTGCCTTGCCGTGCATTGCCTAGCCCTGCGTTGTCGTGCCTTAGCCTTGTTTCCCCTTACCGTGCCGTTCCTTCCGTTACCCTTGCCTTCCCCTGCTTTCCCTTGCCTTCCTTGCCTTCCGTTACTCTTTGCTTGCCTTTCGTGCATTGCCTAGCCTTGCGTTGTCGTGCCTTGGCCTTGCGTCGCCTGACCGTGCCTTGCCTTGCGTTACCCTTTCCTTGCCTTGCCGTGAATTGCCTAGCCGTGCGTTGTCGTGCATCAGCCTTGCCTTGCCTCACCGTGCCTCGCCTTGCGTTAACCTTTCCTTGCCTTGCCGTGCATTGCCTAGCCGTGCGTTGCCGTGCCTTAGCCTTGTTTCCCCTTGCCGTGCCGTTTCTTCCGTTACCCTTGCCTTGCCTTGCTTTCCCTTGCCTTCCTTGGTTTCCGTTACTCTTTCCTTGCCTTCCGTGCATTGCCTAGCCTTGCGTTGTCGTGCCTTAGCCTTTTTTCACCTTGCCATAGACTTGCTTGCGTTGCCTTGCTTTGCCTTGCCTTCCTTGCCTTCCGTTACTCTTTACTTGTCTTCGGTGCATTGCCTAGCCTTGCGTTGTCGTGCCTTAGCCATGCCTCGCCTAACCGTGCCTTGCCTTCCGTTACCCTTTCCTTGCCTTACCGTGCATTGCCTAGCCTTGCGTTGTCGTGCCTTAGCCTTGCCTTGCCTTACCGTGCCTTGCCTTCCGTTACCCTTTCCTTGCCTTGCCGTGCATTGCTTAGCCTTGCGTTGCCTTGCCTTAGCCTTGTTTCCCCTTACCGTGCCATTCCTTTCGTTACCCTTGCCTTCCCCTGCTTTCCCTTGCATTCCTTGCCTTCCGTTACTGTTTGCTTGTCTTCCGTGCATTGCCTAGCCTTGCGTTGTCGTGCCTTAGCCATGCCTCGCCTAACCGTGCCTTGCCTTGCGTTACCCTTTCCTTGCCTTGCCGTGCATTGCCTAGCCGTACGTTGTCGTGCATTAGCCTCGCCTTGCATTACCGTGCCTTACCTTGCGTTACCCTTTCCTTGCCTGGCCGTGCATTGCTTAGCCTTGCGTTGCCGTGCCTTAGCCTTGTTTCCCCTTGCCGTGCCGTGCCTTTTGTTACACTTGCCTTTCCTTGCTTTCCCTTGCCTTCCTTGCCTTCCGTTACTCTTTGATTGCCTTCCGTGCATTGCCTAGCCTTGCGTTGTCGTGCCTTAGAATTGTTTCCCCTTGCCATGCCGTGCCTGTTGTTACACTTGCCTTGCCATGCTTTGCCTTGCCTTCCTTTCCTTCCGTTACTCTTTCCTTGCCTAGCCGTGCACTGCCTAGCCTTGCGATGTCGTGCATTAGCTTTGCCTCGCCTGACAGTGCCTTGCCTTGCGTTACCCTTTCCTTGCCTTGCCGTGCATTGCCTAGCCCTGCGTTGCCGTGCCTTAGCCTTGTTTCCCCTTGCCGAGCCGTTCCTTCCGTTACACTTGCCTTGCCTTGGTTTCCCTTGCCTTCCTTGCCTTCCGTTACTCTTTGCTTGCCTTCCGTGCATTGCCTAGCCTTGCGTTGTCGTGCATTAGCCTTGCCTCGCCTGACCGTGCCTTGCCTTGCGTTACCCTTTCCTTGCCTTGCCGTGCATTGCCTAGCCGTGCGTTGTCGTGCATTAGCCTTGTCTTGCCTTACCGTGCCTTGCCTTGCGTTACCCTTTCCTTGCCTGGCCTTGCATTGCCTAGCCGTGCGTTGCCGTTCCTTAGCCTTGTTTCCCCTTGCCGTGCCTTGCATTTTGTTAAACTTGCCTTGCCTTGCTTTGCCTTGCCTTCCTTTCCTTCCGTTACTCTTTCCTTGCCTACCCGTGCTCTGCCTAGCCTTGCGTTGTCGTGCATTAGCCTTGCCTCCCCAAACCGTGCCTTGCCTTGCGTTACCATTTCCTTGCCTTGCCCTGCATTGCCTAGCCGTGCGTTGCCGTGCCTTAGCCTTGTTTCCCCTTGCCGTGCCGTTCCTTTCGTTACCCTTGCCTTCCCCTGCTTTCCCTTGCATTTCTTGCCTTCCGTTATTCTTTGCTTGCCATCCGTGCATTGCCTAGCCTTGCGTTGTCGTGCCTTAGCCTTGCCTCGCCTGACCGTGCCTTGCCTTGCGTTAAACTTTCCTTGCCTTGCCGTGAATTGCCTAGCCGTGCGTTGTCGTGCATCAGCCTTGCCTTGCCTCACCGTGCCTTGCCTTGCGTTACCCTTTCCTTGCTTTGCAGTGCATTGCCTAGACGTGCGTTGTCGTGCCTTAGCCTAGTTACCCTTGCCGTGCCGTTCCTTCCGTTACCATTGCCTTACCTTGCCTTCGCTTGCCTTCCTTGCCTTCCGTTACTCTTTGCTTGCCTTCCGTGCATTGCCTAGCCTTGCGTTGTCGTTCCATAGCCTTGCCTCGCCTGACCGTGACTTGCCTTGCGGTACCCTTTCCTTGCCTTGCCGTGCATTGCCTAGCCGTGCGTTGTCGTGCATTTGCCTTGTCTTGCCTCACCGTGCCTTGCCTTGCGTTACCCTTTCCTTGCCTTGCCGTGCATTGCCTAGCCCTGCATTGTCGTGCCTTAGCTTTGTTTCCCCTTACCGTGCCGTTCCTTCCGTTACCCTTGCCTTGCCTTGCTTTCCCTTGCCTTCCTTGCCTTCCGTTACTCTTTGTTTGCCTTCCGTGCATTGCCTAGCCTTGCGTTGTCGTGCCTTAGCCTTTTTTCACCTTGCCATAGCCTTGCTTGCGTTGCCTTGCTTTGCCTTGCATTCCTTGCCTTCCGTTACTCTTTGCTTGCCTTCCGTGCATTGCCTAGCCTTGCGTTGTCGTGCATTAGCCTTGCCTCCCCAAACCGTGCATTGCCTTGCGTTACACTTTCCTTGCCTTGCCCAGCATTGCCTAGCCCTGTGTTGTCGTGCCTTAGCCTTGTTTCCCCTTGCCGTGCCGTTCCTTCCGTCACCCTTGCCTTCCCTTGCTTTCCCTTGCTTTTCTTGCCTTCCGTTACTCTTTGCTTTCCTTCCGTGCATTGCCTAGCCTTGCGTTGTCGTGCCTTAGCCTTGCCTCGCCTGACAGTGCCTTGCCTTGCGTTACCCTTTCCTTGCCTTGCCGTGCACTGCCTAGCCTTGCCTTGTCGTGCATTAGCATTGCCTTGCCTGACGTGCCTTGCCTAGCGTTACCCTTTCCTTGCCTTGCCGTGCATTGCCTAGCCGTGCGTTGTCGTGCCTTAGCCTTGTTTCCCCTTGCCGTGCCTTTCCTTCCGTTACCCTTGCCTTGCCTTGCTTTCCCTTGCCTTCCTTGGTTTCCGTTACTCTTTGCTTGCCTTCCGTGCATTGCCTAGCCTTGCGCTGTCGTGCATTAGCCTTGCCTTGCGTCATAGCGCCTTGCCTTGCGTTACCTTTTCCTTGGCTGGTCGTGCATTGCCTGGCCGTGCGTTGTGGTGCCTTAGCCTTGTTTCACCTTGCCATAGCCTTGCTTGCTTTGCCTTGCTTTGCCTTGCCTTCCTTCCATTCCGTTATTCTTTGCTTGCCTTCCGTGCATTGCCTAGCCTTGCGTTGCCGTGCCTTAGCCTTGTTTCACCTTGCTATAGCCTTGTTTGCGTTGCCTTGCTTTGCCTTGCATTCCTTGCCTTCCGTTACTCTTTGCTTGCCTTCCGTGCATTGCCTAGCCTAGCGTTGTCGTGCCTTAGCCTTGCCTCGCCTAACCGTGCCTTGCCTTGCGTTACCCTTTCCTTGCCTTGCCGTGCATTGCCAAGCCGTGCGTTGTCGTGCATTAGCCTCGCCTTGCCTTACCGTGCCTTGCCTTGCGTTACCCTTTCCTTGCCTGGCCGTGCATTGCTCAGCCTTGCGTTGCCGTACCTTAGCCTTGTTTCCCCTTGCCGTGACGTGCCTTTTGTTACACTTGCCTTTCCTTGCTTTGCCTTGCCTTCCTTTCCTTCCGTTCCTCTTTCCTTGCCTAGCCGTGCACTGCGTAGCCTTGCGTTGTCGTGCATTAACCTTGCCTCCCCAAACCGTGCCTTGCCTTGCGTTACCCTTTCCTTGCCTTGCCCTGCATTGCCTAGCCCTGTGTTGTCGTGCCTTAGCCTTGTTTCCCCTTACCGTCCCGTTCCTTTCGTTACCCTTGCCTTCCCCTGGTTTCCTTTGCATTCCTTGCCTTCCGTTACTCTTTCCTTGCCTGGCCGTGCATTGCCTAGCCGTGCGTTGCCGTGCCTTAGCCTTGTTTCCCCTGGCCGTGCCTTGCCTTTTGTTACACTTGCCTTGCCTTGCTTTGCCTTGCCTTCCTTTCCTTCCGTTACTCTTTCCTTGCCTAGCCGTGCACTGCCTATCCTTGCGTTGTCGTGCATTAGCCTTGCCTCCCCAAACCGTGCCTTGCCTTGCGTTACCATTTCCTTTCCTTGCCCTGCATTGCCTAGCCGTGCGTTACCGTGCCTTAGCCTTGTTTCCCCTTGCCGTGCCGTTCCTTCCGTTAACCTTGCCTTGCCTTGCTTTCCCTTGCCTTCCTTGCCTTCCGTTACTCTTTGCTTGCCTTCCGTGCATTTCCTAGCCTTGCGTTGTCGTGCCTTAGCCTTGCCTCGCCTGACCGTGCCTTGCCTTGCGTTACCCCTACCTTGCCTTGCCCTGCATTGCCTAGCCCTGTGTTGTCGTGCCTTAGCCTTGTTTCCCCTTACCGTGCCGTTCCTTTCGTTACCCTTGCCTTCCCCTGCTTTCCCTTGCATTCCTTGCCTTCCGTTACTATTTGCTTGCCTTCCGTGCATTGCCTATTGCGTAGTCGTGCCTTAGCCTTGCCTCGCCTGACCGTGCCTTGCCTTGCGTTACCCTTTCCTTGCCTTGCAGTGCATTGCCTAGCCGGTCGTTGTCGTGCCGTAGCCTTGTTTGCCCTTGCCTTGCCGTTCCTTCCGTTACCCTTGCCTTGCTTTCCCTTGCCTTCCTTGACTTCCGTTACTCTTTGCTTGCCTTCCGTGCATTGCCTAGCCTTGCGTTGTCGTGTCTTAGCCTTTTTTCACCTTGCCATAGCCTTGCTTGCGTTGCCTTGCTTTGCCTTGCCTTCCTTGCCTTCCGTTACTCTTTGCTTGCCTTCCGTGCATTGCCTAGCCTTGCGTGGTCGTGCCTTAGCCTTTCTTCACCTTGCCATAGACTTGCTTCCGTTGCCTTGCTTTACCTTGCATTCCTTGCCTTCCGTTACTCTTTGCTTGCCTTCCGTGCATTGCCGAGCCTTGGGTTGTCGTGCATTAGCCTTGCCTCCCCAAACCGTGCCTTGCCTTGCGTTACTCTTTCCTTGCCTTGCCCTGCATTGCCTAGCCCTGTGTTGTCGTGCCTTAGCCTTGTTTCCCCTTGCCGTGCCGTTCCTTCCGTTACCCTTGCCTTGCCTTGCTTTCCTTGCCTTCCGTTACTCTTTGCTTTCCTTCCGTGCATTGCCTAGCCTTGCGTTGTCGTGCCTTAGCCTTGCCTCGCCTGACAGTGCCTTGCCTTGCGTTACCCTTTCCTTGCCTTGCCGTGCACTGCCAAGCCTTGCCTTGTCGGGCATTAGCCTTGCCTTGCCTGACCGTGCCTTGCCTGGCGTTACCCTTTCCTTGCCTTGCCGTGCATTGCCTAGCCGTGCGTTGTCGTGCCTTAGCCTTGTTTCCCCTTGCCGTGCCGTTCCTTCCGTTACCCTTGACTTGCCTTGCTTTCCCTTGCCTTCCTTGGTTTCCGTTACTCTTTGCTTGCCTTCCGTGCATTGCCTAGCCTTGCGTTGTCGTGTCTTAGCCTTTTTTCACCTTGCCATAGCCTTGCTTGCGTTGCCTTGCTTTGCCTTGCCTTCCTTGCCTTCCGTTACTCTTTGCTTGCCTTCCGTGCATTGCCTAGCCTTGCGTGGTCGTGCCTTAGCCTTGCCTCGCCTGACAGTGCCTTGCCTTGCGTTACCCTTTCCTTCCCTTGCCGTGCACTGCCAATCCTTGCCTTCTCGTGCATTAGCCTTGCCTTGCCTGACCGTGCCTTGCCTGGCGTTACCCTTTCCTTGCCTTGTCCTGCATTGCCTAGCCCTGTGTTGTCGTGCCTAAGCCTTGTTTCCCCTTGCCGTGCCGTTACTTCCGTTACACTTGCCTTGCCTTGCGTTCCCTTGCCTTCCTTGGTTTCCGTTACTCTTTGCTTGCCTTCCGTGCATTGCCTAGCCTTGCGCTGTCGTGCATTAGCCTTGCCTTGCCTCACAGTGCCTTGCCTTGCGTTACCTTTTCCTTGGCTGGCCGTGCATTGCCTAGCCGTGCGTTGTGGTGCCTTAGCCTTGTTTCACCTTGCCATAGCCTTGCTTGCTTTGCCTTGCCTTCCTTGCCTTCCGTTACTCTTTGCTTGCCTTCCGTGCATTGCCTAGCCTAGAGTTGTCGTGCCTTAGGCTTGCCTCGCCTGACCGTGCCTTGCCTTGCGTTACCCTTTCCTTGCCTTGCCGTGCATTGCCTAGCCGTGCGTTGTCGTGCATTAGCCTCGCCTTGCCTTACCGTGCCTTGCCTTGCGTTACCCTTTCCTTGCCTGGCCGTGCATTGCTTAGCCTTGCGTTGCCGTACGTTAGCCTTGTTTCCCATTGCCGTGCCGTGACTTTTGTTACGCTTGCCTTGCCTTGCTTTGCCTTGCCTTCCTTTCCTTCCGTTACTCTTTCCTTGCCTAGCCGTGCACTGCGTAGCCTTGCGTTGTCGTGCATTACCCTTGCCTCGCCTGACCGTGCCTTGCCTTGCGTTACCCTTTCCTTGCCTTGCCGTGCATTGCCAAGCCGTGCGTTGTCGTGCATTAGCCTCGCCTTGCCTTACCGTGCCTTGCCTTGCGTTACCCTTTCCTTGCCAGGCCGTGCATTGCTCAGCCTTGCGTTGCCGTACCTTAGCCTTGTTTCCCCTTGCCGTGCCGTTTTTTCCGTTACCATTACCTTGCCTTGCTTTCCCTTGCCTTCCTTGCCTTCCGTTACTCTTTGCTTGCCTTCCGTGCATTGCCTAGCCTTGCCTTGTCGTGTCTTAGCCTTTTTTCACCTTGCCATAGCCTTGCTTGCGTTGCCTTGTTTGCCTTGCCTTCCTTGCTTTCCCTTACTCTTTGCTTGCCTTCCGTGCATTGCCTAGCCTTGCGTGGTCGTGCCTTAGCCTTTTTTCACCTTGCCATAGCCTTGCTTGCGTTGCCTTGCTTTGCCTTGCATTCCTTGCCTTCCGTTACTCTTTGCTTGCTTTCCGTGCATTGCCTAGCCTTGCGTTGTCGTGCATTAGACTTGCCTTGCCTCACCGTGCCTTGCCTTGCGTTACCCTTTCCTTGCCTTGCCGTGCATTGCCTAGCCGTGCGTTGTCGTGCCTTAGCCTTGTTTCCCCTTGCCGAGCCGTTCCTTCTGTTACCCTTGCCTTGCCTTGCTTTCCCTTGCCTTCCTTGCCTTCCGTTACTCTTTGCTTGCCTTCCGTGCATTGCCTAGCCTTGCGTTGTCGTGCCTTAGCCTTGCCTCGCCTGACAGTGCCTTGCCTTGCGTTACCCTTTCCTTGCCTTGCCGTGCACTGCCTAGCCTTGCGTTGTCGTGCATTAGCCTTGCCTTGCCTGACCGTGCCTTGCCTTGCGTTACCCTTTCCTTGCCTTGCCGTGCATTGCCTAGCCGTGCGTTGTCGTGCCTTAGCCTTGTTTCCCCTTGCCGTGCCGTTACTTCCGTTACCCTTGCCTTGCCTTGCTTTCCCTTGCCTTCCTTGGTTTCCGTTACTCTTTGCTTGCCTTCCGTGCATTGCCTAGCCTTGCGCTGTCGTGCATTAGCCTTGCCTTGCCTCACGGTGCCTTGCTTTGCGTTACCTTTTCCCTGGCTGGCCGTGCATTGCCTAGCCTTGCGTTGTGGTGCCTTAGCCTTGTTTCACCTTGCCATACCCTTGCTTGCTTTGCCTTGCCTTCCTTCCATTCCGTTACTCTTTGCTTGCCTTCCGTGCATTGCCTAGCCTTCCGTTGTCGTGCCTTAGCCTTTTTTCACCTTGCCATAGCCTTGCTTGCGTTGCCTTGCTTTGCCTTGCATTCCTTGCCTTCCGTTACTCTTTGCTTGCCTTCCGTGCATTGCCTAGCCTAGCGTTGTCGTGCCTTAGCCTTGCCTCGCCTAACCGTGCCTTGCCTTGCGTTACCCTTTCCTTGCCTTGCCGTGCATTGCCAAGCCGTGCGTTGTCGTGCATTAGCCTCGCCTTGCCTTACCGTGCCTTGCCTTGCGTTACCCTTTCCTTGCCTGGCCGTGCATTGCTTAGCCCTGCGTTGTCGTGCCTTAGCCTTGTTTCCCCTTACCGTGCCGTTCCTTTTGTTACACTTGCCTTGCCTTGCTTTGCCTTGCCTTCCTTAAGTTCCGTTACTCTTTGCTTGCCTTCCGTGCATTGCCTAGCCTTGCGTTGTCGTGTCTTAGCCTTTTTTCACCTTGCCATAGCCTTGCTTGCGTTGCCTTGCTTTGCCTTGCCTTCCTTGCCTTCCGTGACTCTTTGCTTGCCTTCCGTGCATTGCCTAGCCTTGCGTTGTCGTGCATTAGCCTTGCCTCCCTAAACCGTGCCTTGCCTTGCGTTACCCTTTCCTTGCCTTGCCCTGCATTGCCTAGCCCTGTGTTGTCGTGCCTTAGCCTTGTTTCCCCTTGCCGTGCCGTTCCTTCCGTTACCCTTGCCTTGCCTTGCTTTCCCTTGCCTTCCTTGGTTTCCGTTACTCTTTGCTTGCCTTCCGTGCATTGCCTAGCCTTGCGCTGTCATGCATCAGCCTTGCCTTGCCTCAGAGTGCCTTGCCTTGCGTTACCTTTTCCTTGGCTGTCCGTGCATTGCCTAGTCGTGCGTTGTGGTGCCTTAGCCTTGTTTCACCTTGCCATAGCCTTGCTTGCTTTGCCTTGCTTTCCCTTGCCTTCCTTGCCTTCCGTTACTCTTTGCTTGCCTTCCGTGCATTGCCTAGCCTTGCGTTGTCGTGCCTTAGCCTTGCCTCGCCTGACCGTGCCTTGCCTTGCGTTACCCTTTCCTTGCCTTGCCGTGCATTCCCTAGCCGTGCATTGCCGTGCCTTAGCCTTGTTTCCCCTTGTCGTGCCGTTCCTTCCGTTACCCTTGCCTTGCCTTGCTTTCCCTTGCCTTCCTTGCCTTCCGTTACTCTTTGCTTGCCTTCCGTGCATTGCCTAGCCTTGCGTTGTCGTGCATTAGCCTTGCCTCCCCAAACCGTGACTTGCCTTGCGTTACCCTTTCCTTGCCTTGCCCTGCATTGCCTAGCCCTGTGTTGTCGTGCCTTAGCCTTGTTTCCCCTTACCGTGCCGTTCCTTTCGTTACCCTTGCCTTCCCCTGCTTTCCTTTGCATTCCTTGCCTTCCGTTACTCTTTGCTTGCCTTCCGTGCATTGCCTAGCCTTGCGTTGTCGTGCCTTAGCCTTGTTTCCCCTTCCCGTGCCGTGCCTGTTGTTACACTTGCATTGCCATGCTTTTCCTTGCCTTCCTTTCCTTCCATTACTCTTTCCTTGCCTAGCCGTGCACTGCCTATCCTTGCGTTGTCGTGCATTAGCCTTGCCTCCCCAAACCGTGCCTTGCCTTGCGTTACCCTTGCCTTGCCTTGCCGTGCATTGCCAAGCCGTGCGTTGTGGTGCCTTAGCCTTGTTTAGCCTTGCCGTTCCTTAGCCTTGCGTTCCCCTGGCCGTGCATTGCCTAGCCGTGCGTTGCCGTTCCTTAGCCTTGTTTCCCCTTGCCGTGCCTTGCCTTTTGTTACACTTGCCTTGCCTTGCTTTGCCTTCCCTTCCTTTCCTTCCGTTGCTCTTTCCTTGCCTAGCCGTGCACTGCCTATCCTTGCGTTGTCGTGCATTAGCCTTGCCTCCCCAAACCGTGCCTTGCCTTGCGTTACCATTTCCTTGCCTTGCCCTGCATTGCCTAGCCGTGCGTTACCGTGCCTTAGCCTTGTTTCCCCTTGCCGTGCCGTTCCTTCCGTTAACCTTGCCTTGCCTTGCATTCCCTTGCCTTCCTTGCGTTCCGTTACTCTTTGCTTGCCTTCCGTGCATTGCCTAGCCTTGCGTTGTCGTGCCTTAGCCTTGCCTCGCCTGACCGTGCCTTGCCTTCCGTTACCCTTACTTTGCCTTGCCCTGCATTGCCTAGCCCTGTGTTGTCGTGCCTTAGCCTTGTTTCCCCTTACCGTGCCGTTCCTTTCGTTACCCTTGCCTTCCCCTGCTTTCCCTTGCATTCCTTGCCTTCCGTTACTCTTTGCTTGCCTTCCGTGCATTGCCTAGCCTTGCGTAGTCGTGCCTTAGCCTTGCCTCGCCTGACCGTGCCTTGCCTTGCGTTCCCCTTTCCTTGCCTTGCAGTGCATTGCCTAGACGTTCGTTGTCGTGCCTTAGCCTTGTTTGCCCTTGCCGTGCCGTTCCTTCCATTACCCTTGCCTTGCTTTCCCTTGCCTTCCTTGCCTTCCGTTACTCTTTCCTTGCCTAGCCGTGCACTGCGTAGCCTTGCGTTGTCGTGTCTTAGCCTTTTTTCACCTTGCCATAGCCTTGCTTGCGTTGCCTTGCTTTGCCTTGCCTTCCTTGCCTTCCGTTAATCTTTGCTTGCCTTCCGTGCATTGCCTAGCCTTGCGTTGTCGTGCCTTAGCCTTTTTTCACCTTGCCATAGCCTTGCTTGCGTTGCCTTGCTTTCCCTGGCCTTCCTTGCCTTCCGTTACTCTTTGCTTGCCTTCCGTGCATTGCCTAGCCTTGCGTTGTCGTGCATTAGCCTTGCCTCGCCTGACCGTGCCTTGCCTTGCGTTAGCCTTTCCTTGCCTTGCCGTTCATTGCCTAGCGTTCGGTGTCGTGCCTCAGCCTTGTTTCCCCTTGCCGTGCCGATCCTTCCGTTACCCTTGCTTTCCTTGCTTTTCATTGCCTTCCTTACATTCCGTTACTCTTTGCTTGCCTTCCCTGAATTGCCTAGCCTTGCGTTGTCGTGCCTTTGCCTTATCTCGCCTGACCTTGCCTTCCTTTGCTTTAAGCTTTCCTTGCATTGTCGTGCATTGCCTAGCCTTGCGTTTTCGTGCATTAGCCTTGCCTAGCCTCACCGTGCCTTGCCTTGCGTTACCCTTTGCTTGCCTTGCCGTGCATTGCCTAGGCGTGCGTTGTCGTGCCTTAGCCTTGTTTACCCTTGCCCTGCCGTTCCTACCGTTACACTTGCTTTTCTTTGCTTTCCCTTGCCTTCCTTACCTTCCGTTACTCTTTGCTTGCCTTCCGTGCATTGCCTAGCCTTGCGTTGTCGTGCCTTATCCTTGCCTCACCTGACCGTGCCTTCCCCTGCGTTACCCTTTCCTTGCCTTGCCGTGCATTGCCTAGCCCTGTGTTGTCGTGCCTTAGCCTTGTTTCCCCTTGCCGTGCCGTTCCTTCAGTTACACTTGCCTTTCCCTGCTTTCCCTTGCCTTCCTTACCTTCCGTTACTCTATGCTTGCCTTCCGTGCATTGCGTAGCCTTGCGTTGTCGTGCCTTAGCGTTGCCTCGCCTGACCGTGCTTTCAAATGCTTTACACTTTCCTTGCCTTGCCGTTCATTGCCTAGCGTTCGGTGTCGTGCCTTAGACTTGTTTCCCCTTGCCGTGCCGTTCCTTCCGTTACCCTGGCCTGTCCTTGCTTTTCCTTGCCTAGCTTACCTTCCGTTACTCTTTGCTTGCCTTCCCTGAATTTCCTAGCCTTGCGTTGTCGTGCCTTAGCCTTATCTCGCCTGCCCTTGCCTTCCTTTGCTTTAATCTTTCCTTGCATTGTCGTGCATCGCCTAGCCTTGCGTTTTCGTGCATTAGCCTTGCCTAGCCTCACCGTGCCTTGCCTTGCGTTACCCTTTGCTTGCCTTGCCGTGCATTGCCTAGCCGTGCGTTGTCGTGCCTTAGCCTTGTTTACCCTTGCCCTGCCGTTCCTTCCGTTACACTTGCTTTTCTTTGCTTTCCCTTGCCTTCCTTACCTTCCGTTACTCTTTGCTTGCCTTCCGTGCATTGCCTAGCCTTGCGTTGTCGTGCCTTATCCTTGCCTCACCTGACCGTGCCTTCCCCTGCGTTACCCTTTCCTTGCCTTGCCGTGCATTGCCTAGCCCTGTGTTGTCGTGCCTTAGCCTTCTTACCCCTTGCCGTGCCGTTCCTTCCGTTACCCTTGCCTTCCCTTGCTTTCCCTTGCCTTCCTTGCGTTCCGTTACTCTTTGCTTGCCTTCCGTGCATTGCCTAGCCTTGCGTTGTCGTGCCTTAGCCTTGCCTCCCCTGAACGTGCTTTCCCATGCGTTACCCTTTCCTTGCCTTGCCGTGCATTGCCTAGCCTACGTTGCCGTGCCTTAGCCTTGTTTCCCCTTGCCGTGCCGTTCCTTCCGTTACCCTTACCTTCCCTTGCTTTCCCTTGCCTTCCTTGCGTTCCGTTACTCTTTGCTTGTTTTCCGTGCATTGCCTAGCCTTGCCTTGTCATGCCTTAGCCTTGCCTCGCCTGACCGTACTTTCCCATGCGTTACCCTTTCCTTGCCTTGCCGTGCATTGCCTAGCCTGCGTTGCCGTGCCTTCGCCTTGTTTATCCTTGCCGTGCCGTTGCTTCCATTACCCTTGACTTTCCTTGCTTTTCCTTGCCTTACTAACCTTCCGTTACTCTTTGCTTCCCTTCACTGCATTGCCTAGCCTTGCGTTGTCGTGCCTTAGTCTTATCTCGCCTGACCGTGCCTTCCTTTGCTTTAAGCTTTCCTTGCATTGTCGTGCATTGCCTAGCCTTGCGTTGTCGTGCATTAGCCTTGCCTAGCCTCACCGTGCCTTGCCTTGCGTTACCCTTTCCTTGCCTTGCCGTGCATTGCCTAGCCGTGCGTTGTCGTGCCTTAGCCTTGTTTCCCCTTCCCGTGGCGTGCCTTTTGTTACACTTGCCTTGCCTGGCTTTGCCTTGCCTTCCTTTCCTTCCGTTACTCTTTCCTTGCCTTGCCGTGCATTGCCTAGCCTTGCATTGTCGTGCCTTATCCTTGCCTCACCTGACCGTGCCTTCCCCTGCGTTACCCTTTCCTTGCCTTGCCGTGCATTGCCTAGCGTGCGTTGTCGTGCCTTAGCCTTTTTTCCCCTTGCAGTGCCGTTCCTTCCGTTACCCTTGACTTTCCTTGCTTTTCCTTGCCTTGCTTACCTTCCGTTACTCTTTGCTTCCCTTCCCTGCATTGCCTAGCCTTGCGTTGTCGTGCCTTTGCCTTATCTCGCCTGACCTTGCCTTCCTTTGCTTTAAGCTTTCCTTGCCTTGCCGTGCATTGCCCAGCCTGCGTTGTCGTGCCTTAGCCTTGTTTCCCCTTGCCGTGCCGTTCGTTCCGTTACACTTGCCTTTCCTTGCTTTCCCTTGCCTTCCTTGCGTTCCGTTACTCTTTGCTTGCCTTCCGTGCATTGCCTAGCCTTGCGTTGTCGTGCCGTAGCCTTATCTCCCCTGACCGTGCATTCCCTTGCGTTAACCTTTCCTTGCCTTGCCGTGCCTTGCCTAGCCGTGCGTTGTCGTGCCTTAGCCTTGTTTCCCCTTGCCGTGCCGTTCCTTCCGTTACACTTGCCTTTCCTTGCTTTCCCTTGCCTTCCTTACATTCCGTTACTCTTTGCTTGCCTTCCCTGAATTTCCTAGCCTTGCGTTGTCGTGCCTTAGCCTTATCTCGCCTGACCTTGCCTTCCTTTGCTTTAAGCTTTCCTTGCATTGTCGTGCATCGCCTAGCCTTGCGT
This sequence comes from Macrotis lagotis, assembly GCF_037893015.1. Taxonomy (NCBI): domain Eukaryota; kingdom Metazoa; phylum Chordata; class Mammalia; order Peramelemorphia; family Peramelidae; genus Macrotis; species Macrotis lagotis. Next base: position 36,212 of record NW_027421989.1, read on the forward strand.
TTTCGTGCATTAGCCTTGCCTAGCCTCACCGTGCCTTTCCTTGCGTTACTTTTTGCTTGCCTTGCCGTGCATTGCCTAGCCGTGCGTTGTCGTGCCTTAGCCTTGTTTCCCCTTGCCGTGCCGTTCCTTCCGTTACACTTGCCTTTCTTTGCTTTCCCTTTCCTTCCTTGTCTTCCGTTACTCCTTGCTTGCTTTCCGTACATTGCCTAGCCTTGCGTTCGCTTTCCTTAGCCTTGCCTCGCCTGACCCTGTTTTCCCATGCGTTACCCTTTCCTTTCCTTGCCGTGCATTGCCTAGCCTGCGTTGCCGTGCCTTAGCCTTGTTTCCCCTTGCCGTGCCGTTCCTTCCGTTACACTTGCCTTTCTTTGCTTTCCCTTGCCTTCCTTACCTTCCGTTACTCTTTCCTTGCCTTGCCGTGCATTGCCTAGCCTTGCATTGTCGTGCCTTATCCTTGCCTCACCTGACCGTGCCTTCCCCTGCGTTACCCTTTCCTTGCCTTGCCGTGCATTGCCTAACCCTGCGTTGCCGTGCCTTAGCCTTGTTACCCCTTGCCGTGCCGTTCCTTCCGTTACCCTTGCCTTCCCTTGCTTTCCCTTGCCTTCCTTGCGTTCCGTTACTCTTTGCTTGCTTTCCGTGCATTGCCTAGCCTTGCGTTGTCATGCCTTAGCCTTGCATCGCCTGAACGTGCTTTCCCATGCGTTACCCTTTCCTTGCCTTGCCGTGCATTGCATAGCCTGCGTTGCCGTGCCTTAGCCTTGTTTCCCCTTGCCGTGCCGTTCCTTCCGTTACCCTGGCCTTTCCTTCCTTTTCCTTGCCTTGCTTACCTTCCGTTACTCTTTGCTTGCCTTCCCTGAATTTCCTAGCCTTGCGTTGTCGTGCCTTAGCCTTATCTCGCCTGACCTTGCCTTCCTTTGCTTTAAGCTTTCCTTGCATTGTCGTGCATTGCCTAGCCTTGCGTTTTCGTGCATTAGCCTTGCCTAGCCTCACCGTGCCTTGCCTTGCGTTACCCTTTGCTTGCCTTGCCGTGCATTGCCTAGCCTTGCGTTGGCTTTCCTTAGCCTTGCCTCGCCTGACCGTGCTTTCCCATGCGTTACCCTTTCCTTGCCTTGCCGTGCATTGCCTAGCGTGCGTTGTCGTGCCTTAGCCTTGTTTCCCCTTGCCGTGCCGTTCCTTCCGTTACCCTTGCCTTCCCTTGCTTTCCCTTTCCTTCCTTGCATTCCGTTACTCCTTGCTTCCTTTCCTTCCATTGCCTAGCCTTGCGTTGGCTTTCCTTAGCCTTGCCTCGCCTGACCGTGCTTTCCCATGCGTTACCCTTTCCTTGCCTTGCCGTGCATTGCCTAGCGTGCGTTGTCGTGCCTTAGCCTTGTTTCCCCTTGCTGTGGCGTTCCTTCCGTTACACTTGACTTTCTTTCCTTTCCCTTGCCTTCCTTACCTTCCGTTACTCTTTGCTTGCCTTCCGTGCATTGCCTAGCCTTGCGTTGTCGTGCCTTAGCCTTATCTCGCCTGACCGTGCCTTCCTTTGCTTTAAGCTTTCCTTGCCTTGCCGTGCATTGCCTAGAACTGTGTTGTCGTGCCTTAGCCTTGTTTCCCCTTACCGTGCCGTTCCATTCGTTACCCTTGCCTTCCCCTGCTTTCCTTTGCATTCCTTGCCTTCCGTTACTCTTTGCTTGCCTTCCCTGAATTTCCTAGCCTTGCGTTGTCGTGCCTTAGCCTTATCTCGCCTGACCTTGCCTTCCTTTGCTTTAAGCTTTCCTTGCATTGTCGTGCATTGCCTAGCCTTGCGTTGTCGTGCATTAGCCTTGCCTAGCCTCAACGTGCCTTGCCTTGCGTTACCCTTTCCTTGCCTTGCCGTGCATTGCCTAGCCGTGCGTTGCCGTGCCTTAGCCTTGTTTCCCCTTGCCGTGCCGTTCCTTCCGTTACCCTTCCCTTGCCTTGCTTTCCCTTGCCTTCCTTTGTTTCCGTTACTCTTTGCTTGCCTTCCGTGCATTGCCTAGCCTTGCGCTGTCGTGCATTAGCCTTGCCTTGCCTCAGAGTGCCTTGCCTTGCGTTACCTTTTCCTTGGCTGGCCGTGCATTGCCTAGCCGTGCGTTGTGGTGCTTTAGCCTTGTTTCACCTTGCCATAGCCTTGCTTGCTTTGCCTTGCTTTGCCTTGCATTCCTTGCCTTCCGTTACTCTTTGCTTGCCTTCCGTGCATTGCCAAGCCTTCCGTTGTCGTGCCTTAGCCTTCCCTCGCCTGACAGTGCCTTGCCTTGCGTTACCCTTTCCTTGCCTGGCCGTGCATTGCTTAGTCTTGCGTTGCCGTGCCTTTGCCTTGTTTCCCCTTGCCGTGCCGTACCTTTTCTTACACTTGCCTTGCCTTGCTTTGCCTTGCCTTCCTTTCCTTCCGTTACTCTTTCCTTGCCTAGCCGTGCACTGCGTAGCCTTGCGTTTTCGTGCATTACCCTTGCCTCGCCTGACCGTGCCTTGCCTTGCGTTACCCTTTCCTTGCCTTGCCGTGCATTGCCTAGCCCTTCGTTACCGTGCCTTAGCCTTGTTTCCCCTTGCCGAGCCGTTCCTTCCGTTACCCTTACCTTCCCCTGCTTTCCCTTGCCTTCCTTGCCTTCCGTTACTCTTTGCTTGCCTTCCGTGTATTGCCTAGCCTTGCGTTGTCGTGCCTTAGCCTTGCCTCGCCTGACCGTGCCTTGCCTTGCGTTACCCTTTCCTTGCCTTGCCGTTCATTGCCTAGCCGTGCGTTGTCGTGCATCAGCCTTGCCTTGCCTCACCGTGCCTTGCCTTGCGTTACCCTTTGCTTGCCTTGCCGTGCATTGCCTAGCCGTGCGTTGCCGTGCCTTAGCCTTGTTTCCCCTTGTCGTGCCGTTCCTTCCGTTACCCTTGCCTTGCCTTGCTTTCCTTTGCATTCCTTTCCTTCCGTTACTCTTTGCTTGCCTTCCGTGCATTGCCTAGCCTTGCGTTGTCGTGCCTTAGCCTTGTTTCCCCTTGCCGTGCCGTGCCTGTTGTTACACTTGCCTTGCCATGCTTTTCCTTGCCTTCCTTTCCTTCCATTACTCTTTCCTTGCCTAGCCGTGCACTGCCTAGCCTTGCGATGTCGTGCATTAGCTTTGCCTCGCCTGACAGTGCCTTGCCTTGCGTTACCCTTTCCTTGCCTTGCCGTGCATTGCCTAGCCGTGCGTTGTCGTGCCTTAGCCTTGTTTGCCCTTGCCGTGCCCTTCCTTCCGTTACACTTGCCTTGCTTTCCCTTGCCTTCCTTGCCTTCCGTTACTCTTTGCTTGCCTTCCGTGCATTGCCTAGCCTTGCGTTGTCGTGCCTTAGCCTTGCCTCGCCTGACAGTGCCTTGCCTTGCGTTACCCTTTCCTTGCCTTGCCGTGCACTGCCAAGCCTTGCCTTGTCGTGCATTAGCCTTGCCTTGCCTGACCGTGCCTTGCCTGGCGTTACCCTTTCCTTGCCTTGCCGTGCATTGCCTAGCCGTGCGTTGTCGTGCCTTAGCCTTGTTTCCCCTTGCCGTGCCGTTACTTCCGTTACCCTTGCCTTGCCTTGCTTTCCCTTGCCTTCCTTGGTTTCCGTTACTCTTTGCTTGCCTTCCGTGCATTGCCTAGCCTTGCGCTGTCGTGCATTAGCCTTGCCTTGCCTCACGGTTCCTTGCTTTGCGTTACCTTTTCCCTGGCTGGCCGTGCATTGCCTAGCCGTGCGTTGTGGTGCCTTAGCCTTGTTTCACCTTGCCATAGCCTTGCTTGCTTTGCCTTGCCTTCCTTCCATTCCGTTACTCTTTGCTTGCCTTCCGTGCATTGCCTAGCCTTGCGTTGTCGTGCCTTAGCCTTTTTTCACCTTGCCATAGCCTTGCTTGCGTTGCCTTGCTTTGCCTTGCATTCCTTGCCTTCCGTTACTCTTTGCTTGCCTTCCGTGCATTGCCTAGCCTAGCGTTGTCGTGCCTTAGCCTTGCCTCGCCTAACCGTGCCTTGCCTTGCGTTACCCTTTCCTTGCCTTGCCGTGCATTGCCAAGCCGTGCGTTGTCGTGCATCAACCTCGCCTTGCCTTACCGTGCCTTGCCTTGCGTTACCCTTTCCTTGCCTGGCCGTGCATTGCTTAGCCCTGCGTTGTCGTGCCTTAGCCTTGTTTCCCCTTACCGTGCCGTTCCTTCCGTTACCCTTGCCTTCCCCTGCTTTCCCTTGCCTTCCTTGCCTTCCGTAACTCTTTGCTTGCCTTTCGTGCATTGCCTAGCCTTGCGTTGTCGTGCCTTAGCCTTGCGTCGCCTGACCGTGCATGCCTTGCGTTACCCTTTCCCTGCCTTGCCGTGCATTGCCTAGCCGTGCGTTGTCGTGCATCAGCCTTGCCTTGCCTCACCTTGCCTTGCCTTGCGTTACCCTTTCCTTGCCTTGCCGTGCATTGCCTAGCCGTGCTTTGCCGTTCCTTAGCCTTGTTTCCCCTTGCCGTGCCGTTCCTTCCGTTACCCTTCCCTTGCCTTGCTTTCCCTTGCCTTCCTTGGTTTCCGTTACTCTTTGCTTGCCTTCCGTGCATTGCCTAGCCTTGCGCTGTCGTGCATTAGCCTTGCCTTGCCTCAGAGTGCGTTGCCTTGCGTTACCTTTTCCTTGGCTGGCCGTGCATTGCCTAGCCGTGCGTTGTGGTGCTTTAGCCTTGTTTCACCTTGCCATAGCCTTGCTTGCTTTGCCTTGCTTTGCCTTGCATTCCTTGCCTTCCGTTACTCTTTGCGTGCCTTCCGTGCATTGCCAAGCCTTCCGTTGTCGTGCCTTAGCCTTCCCTCACCTGACAGTGCCTTGCCTTGCGTTACCCTTTCCTTGCCTGGCCGTGCATTGCTTAGTCTTGCGTTGCCGTGCCTTTGCCTTGTTTCCCCTTGCCGTGCCGTACCTTTTCTTACACTTGCCTTGCCTTGCTTTGCCTTGCCTTCCTTTCCTTCCGTTACTCTTTCCTTGCCTAGCCGTGCACTGCGTAGCCTTGCGTTTATGTGCATTACCCTTGCCTCGCATGACCGTGCCTTGCCTTGCGTTACCCTTTCCTTGCCTTACCGTGCATTGCCTAGCCCTTCGTTACCGTGCCTTAGCCTTGTTTCCCCTTGCCGAGCCGTTCCTTCCGTTACCCTTACCTTCCCCTGCTTTCCCTTGCCTTCCTTGCCTTCTGTTACTCTTTGCTTGCCTTCCGTGCATTGCCTAGCCTTGCGTTGTCGTGCCTTAGCCTTGCCTCGCCTGACCGTGCCTTGCCTTGCGTTACCCTTTCCTTGCCTTGCCGTTCATTGCCTAGCCGTGCGTTGTCGTGCATCAGCCTTGCCTTGCCTCACTGTGCCTTGCCTTGCGTTACCCTTTCCTTGCCTTGCCGTGCATTGCCTAGCCGTGCGTTGCCGTGCCTTAGCCTTGTTTCCCCTTGTCGTGCCGTTCCTTCCGTTACCCTTGCCTTGCCTTGGTTTCCCTTGCCTTCCTTGCCTTCCGTTACTCTTTGCTTGCCTTCCGTGCATTGCCTAGCCTTGCGTTGTCGTGCATTAGCCTTGACTCGCCTGACCGTGCCTTGCCTTGCGTTACCCTTTCCTTGCCTTGCCGTGCATTGCCTAGCCGTGCGTTGTCGTGCCTTAGCCTTGTTTCCCCTTGCCGTGCCGTTCCTTCCGTTACCCTTGCCTTGCTTTCCCTTGCCTTCCTTGCCTTCCGTTACTCTTTGCTTGCCTTCCGTGCATTGCCTAGCCTTGCGTTGTCGTGCCTTAGCCTTACCTCGCCTGACCGTGCATTGCCTTGCGTTACTCTTTCCTTGCCTTGCCGTGCACTGCCAAGCCTTGCCTTGTCGTGCATTAGCCTTGCCTTGCCTGACCGTGCCTTGCCTGGCGTTACCCTTTCCTTGCCTTGCCGTGCATTGCCTAGCCGTGCGTTGTCGTGCCTTAGCCTTGTTTCCCCTTGCCGTGCCGTTACTTCCGTTACCCTTGCCTTGCCTTGCTTTCCCTTGCCTTCCTTGGTTTCCGTTACTCTTTGCTTGCCTTCCGTGCATTGCCTAGCCTTGCGCTGTCGTGCATTAGCCTTGCCTTGCCTCACAGTGCCTTGCTTTGCGTTACCTTTTCCTTGGCTGGCCGTGCATTGCCTAGCCGTGCGTTGTGGTGCCTTAGCCTTGTTTCACCTTGCCATAGCCTTGCTTGCTTTGCCTTGCCTTCCTTCCATTCCGTTACTCTTTGCTTGCCTTCCGTGCATTGCCTAGCCTTGCGTTGTCGTGCCTTAGCGTTGCCTCGCCTGACCGTGCTTTCAAATGCTTTACACTTTCCTTGCCTTGCCGTTCATTGCCTAGCGTTCGGTGTCGTGCCTTAGACTTGTTTCCCCTTGCAGTGCCGTTCCTTCCGTTACCCTGGCCTGTCCTTGCTTTTCCTTGCCTAGCTTACCTTCCGTTACTCTTTGCTTGCCTTCCCTGAATTTCCTAGCCTTGCGTTGTCGTGCCTTAGCCTTATCTCGCCTGCCCTTGCCTTCCTTTTCTTTAATCTTTCCTTGCATTGTCGTGCATCGCCTAGCCTTGCGTTTTCGTGCATTAGCCTTGCCTAGCCTCACCGTGCCTTGCCTTGCGTTACCCTTTGCTTGCCTTGCCGTGCATTGCCTAGCCGTGCGTTGTCGTGCCTTAGCCTTGTTTACCCTTGCCCTGCCGTTCCTTCCGTTACACTTGCTTTTCTTTGCTTTCCCTTGCCTTCCTTACCTTCCGTTACTCTTTGCTTGCCTTCCGTGCATTGCCTAGCCTTGCGTTGTCGTGCCTTATCCTTGCCTCACCTGACCGTGCCTTCCCCTGCGTTACCCTTTCCTTGCCTTGCCGTGCATTGCCTAGCCCTGTGTTGTCGTGCCTTAGCCTTCTTACCCCTTGCCGTGCCGTTCCTTCCGTTACCCTTGCCTTCCCTTGCTTTCCCTTGCCTTCCTTGCGTTCCGTTACTCTTTGCTTGCCTTCCGTGCATTGCCTAGCCTTGCGTTGTCGTGCCTTAGCCTTGCCTCCCCTGAACGTGCTTTCCCATGCGTTACCCTTTCCTTGCCTTGCCGTGCATTGCCTAGCCTACGTTGCCGTGCCTTAGCCTTGTTTCCCCTTGCCGTGCCGTTCCTTCCGTTACCCTTACCTTCCCTTGCTTTCCCTTGCCTTCCTTGCGTTCCGTTACTCTTTGCTTGTTTTCCGTGCATTGCCTAGCCTTGCGTTGTCATGCCTTAGCCTTGCCTCGCCTGACCGTACTTTCCCATGCGTTACCCTTTCCTTGCCTTGCCGTGCATTGCCTAGCCTGCGTTGCCGTGCCTTAGCCTTGTTTATCCTTGCCGTGCCGTTGCTTCCATTACCCTTGACTTTCCTTGCTTTTCCTTGCCTTGCTTACCTTCCGTTACTCTTTGCTTCCCTTCACTGCATTGCCTAGCCTTGCGTTGTCGTGCCTTAGTCTTATCTCGCCTGACCGTGCCTTCCTTTGCTTTAAGCTTTCCTTGCATTGTCGTGCATTGCCTAGCCTTGCGTTGTCGTGCATTAGCATTGCCTAGCCTCACCGTGCCTTGCCTTGCGTTACCCTTTCCTTGCCTTGCTGTGCATTGCCTAGCCGTGCGTTGTCGTGCCTTAACCTTGTTTCCCCTTCCCGTGGCGTGCCTTTTGTTACACTTGCCTTGCCTGGCTTTGCCTTGCCTTCCTTTCCTTCCGTTACTCTTTCCTTGCCTTGCCGTGCATTGCCTAGCCTTGCATTGTCGTGCCTTATCCTTGCCTCACCTGACCGTGCCTTCCCCTGCGTTACCCTTTCCTTGCCTTGCCGTGCATTGCCTAGCCGTGCGTTGTCGTGCCTTAGCCTTGTTTCCCCTTGCCGTGCCGTTCCTTCCGTTACCCTTGACTTTCCTTGCTTTTCCTTGCCTTGCTTACCTTCCGTTACTCTTTGCTTGCCTTCCCTGAATTGCCTAGCCTTGCGTTGTCGTGCCTTTGCCTTATCTCGCCTGACCTTGCCTTCCTTTGCTTTAAGCTTTCCTTGCCTTGCCGTGCATTGCCTAGCCGTGCGTTGTCGTGCCTTAGCCTTGTTTCGCCTTGCCGTGCCGTTCCTTCCGTTACACTTGCCTTTCCTTGCTTTCCCTTGCCTTCCTTACATTCCGTTACTCTTTGCTTGCCTTCCGTGAATTGCCTAGCCTTGCGTTGTCGTGCCTTAGCCTTATCTCGCCTGACCTTGCCTTCCTTTGCTTTAAGCTTTCCTTGCATTGTCGTGCATCGCCTAGCCTTGCGTTTTCGTGCATTAGCCTTGCCTAGCCTCACCGTGCCTTTCCTTGCGTTACTTTTTGCTTGCCTTGCCGTGCATTGCCTAGCCGTGCGTTGTCGTGCCTTAGCCTTGTTTCCCCTTGCCGTGCCGTTCCTTCCGTTACACTTGCCTTTCTTTGCTTTCCCTTTCCTTCCTTGTCTTCCGTTACTCTTTGCTTGCCTTCCGTGCATTGCCTAGCCTTGGGTTGTCGTGCCTTAGCCTTGTCTCGCCTGACCGTGCTTTCCCATGCGTTACCCTTTCCTTGCCTTGCCGTGCATTGCCTAGCGTCCGTTGTCGTGCCTTAGCCTTTTTTCCCCTTGCCGTGCCGTTCCTTCCGTTACACTTGCCTTTCCTTGCTTTCCCTTGCCTTCCTTACCTTCCGTTACTCTTTGCTTGCCTTCCGTGCATTGCCTAGCCTTGCGTTGTCGTGCCTTAGCCTTATCTCGCCTGACCGTACCTTCCTTTGCTTTAAGCTTTCCTTGCATTGTCGTGCATTGCCTAGCCTTGCGTTGTCGTGCATTAACCTTGCCTAGCCTCACCGTGCCTTGCCTTGCGTTACCCTTTCCTTGCCTTGCCGTGCATTTCCTAGCTGTGTGTTTTCGTGCCTTAGCCTTCTTACCCCTTGCCGTGCCCTTCCTTCCGTTACCCTTGCCTTCCCTTGCTTTACCTTTCCTTCCTTGCATTCCGTTACTCCTTGCTTGCTTTCCGTACATTGCCTAGCCTTGCGTTGGCTTTCCTTAGCCTTGGCTCGCCTGACCCTGCTTTCCCATGCGTTACACTTTCCTTGCCTTGCCGTGCATTGCCTAGCCTGCGTTGCCGTGCCTTAGCCTTGTTTCCCCTTGCCGTGCCGTTCCTTCCGTTACACTTGCCTTTCTTTGCTTTCCCTTGCCTTCCTTACCTTCCGTTACTCTTTCCTTGCCTTGCCGTGCATTGCCTAGCCTTGCATTGTCGTGCCTTATCCTTGCCTCACCTGACCGTGCCTTCCCCTGCGTTACCCTTTCCTTGCCTTGCCGTGCATTGCCTAACCCTGCGTTGCCGTGCCTTAGCCTTGTTACCCCTTGCCGTGCCGTTCCTTCCGTTACCCTTGCCTTCCCTTGCTTTCCCTTGCCTTCCTTGCGTTCCGTTACTCTTTGCTTGCTTTCCGTGCATTGCCTAGCCTTGCGTTGTCATGCCTTAGCCTTTCATCGCCTGACCGTGCTTTCCCATGCGTTACCCTTTCCTTGCCTTGCCGTGCATTGCCTAGCCGTGCGTTGTCGTGCCTTAGCCTTGTTTCCCCTTGCCGTGCCGTTCCTTCCGTTACACTTGCCTTTCCTTCCTTTCCCTTGCCTTCCTTACCTTCCGTTACTCTTTGCTTGCCTTCCGTGCATTGCCTAGCCTTGCGTTGTTGTGCCGTAGCCTTGCCTCGCCTGAACGTGCTTTCCCATGCGTTACCCTTTCCTTGCCTTGCCGTGCATTGCCTAGCCTGCGTTGCCGTGCCTTAGCCTTGTTTCCCCTTGCCGTGCCGTTCCTTCCGTTACCCTGGCCTTTCCTTCCTTTTCCTTGCCTTGCTTACCTTCCGTTACTCTTTGCTTGCCTTCCCTGAATTTCCTAGCCTTGCGTTGTCGTGCCTTAGCCTTATCTCGCCTGACCTTGCCTTCCTTTGCTTTAAGCTTTCCTTGCATTGTCGTGCATTGCCTAGCCTTGCGTTTTCGTGCATTAGCCTTGCCTAGCCTCACCGTGCCTTTCCTTGCGTTACCCTTTGCTTGCCTTGCCGTGCATTGCCTAGCCTTGCGTTGGCTTTCCTTAGCCTTGCCTCGCCTGACCGTGCTTTCCCATGCGTTACCCTTTCCTTGCCTTGCCGTGCATTGCCTAGCGTGCGTTGTCGTGCCTTAGCCTTGTTTCCCCTTGCCGTGCCGTTCCTTCCGTTACCCTTGCCTTCCCTTGCTTTCCCTTTCCTTCCTTGCATTCCGTTACTCCTTGCTTCCTTTCCTTCCATTGCCTAGCCTTGCGTTGGCTTTCCTTAGCCTTGCCTCGCCTGACCGTGCTTTCCCATGCGTTACCCTTTCCTTGCCTTGCCGTGCATTGCCTAGCGTGCGTTGTCGTGCCTTAGCCTTGTTTCCCCTTGCCGTGCCGTTCCTTCCGTTACACTTGCCTTTCTTTCCTTTCCCTTGCCTTCCTTACCTTCCGTTACTCTTTGCTTGCCTTCCGTGCATTGCCTAGCCTTGCGTTGTCGTGCCTTAGCCTTATCTCGCCTGACCGTGCCTTCCTTTGCTTTAAGCTTTCCTTGCCTTGCCGTGCATTGCCTAGAACTGTGTTGTCGTGCCTTAGCCTTGTTTCCCCTTACCGTGCCGTTCCATTCGTTACCCTTGCCTTCCCCTGCTTTCCCTTGCCTTCCTTGCCTTCCGTTACTCTTTGCTTGCCTTCCGTGCATTGCCTAGCCTTGCGTTTTCGTGCCTTAGCCTTGTTTCCCCTTGCCGTGCCGTGCCTTTTGTTACACTTGCCTTGCCTTGCTTTGCCTTGCCTTCCTTTCCTTCCGTTACTCTTTCCTTGCCTAGCCGTGCACTGCCTAGCCTTGCGATGTCGTGCATTAGCTTTGCCTCGCCTGACAGTGCCTTGCCTTGCGTTACCCTTTCCTTGCCTTGCCGTGCATTGCCTAGCCCTCCGTTGCCGTGCCTTAGCCTTGTTTCCCCTTGCCGAGCCGTTCCTTCCGTTACTCTTGCCTTGCCTTGGTTTCCCTTGCCTTCCTTGCCTTCCGTTACTCTTTGCTTACCTTCCGTGCATTGCCTAGCCTTGCGTTGTCGTCATTAGCCTTGCCTCGCCTGACCGTGCCTTGCCTTGCGTTACCCTTTCCATGACTTGCCGAGCATTGCCTAGCCGTGCGTTGTCGTGCATTAGCCTTGCCTTGCCTCACCGTGCCTTGCCTTGCGTTACCCTTTCCTTGCCTGGCCGTGCATTGCCTAGCCGTGCGTTGGTTGCCTTAGCCTTGTTTCCCCTTGCCGTGCCTTGCCTTTTGTTACACTTGCCTTGCCTTGCTTTGCCTTGGTTTCCTTTCCTTCCATTACTCTTTCCTTGCCTAGCCGTGCACTGCCTAGCCTTGCGTTGTCGTGCATTAGCCTTGCCTCCCCAAACCGTGCCTTGACTTGCGTTACCATTTCCTTGCCTTCCCTGCATTGCCTAGCCGTGCGTTGCCGTGCCTTAGCCTTCTTTCCCCTTGCCGTGCCGTTCCTTCCGGTAACCTTGCGTCGCCTTGCTTTCCCTTGCCTTCCTTGCGTTCCGTTACTCTTTGCTTGCCTTCCGTGCATTGCCTAGCCTTGCGTTGTCTTGCCTTAGCCTTGCCTCGCCTGACCGTGCCTTGCCTTGCGTTACCCTTTCCTTGCCTTGCAGTGCATTGCCTACCAGTGCGTTGTCGTGCCTTAGCCTTGTTTCCCCTTGCCGTGCCGTTCTTTCCCTTACCCTTGCCTTGCCTTGCTTTCCCTTGCTTTCCTTGCCTTCCGTTACTCTTTGCTTGCCTTCCGTGCATTGCCTAGCCTTGCGTTGTCGTGCCTTAGCCTTTTTTCACCTTGCCATAGCCTTGCTTGCGTTGCCTTGCTTTGCCTTGCCTTCCTTGCCTTCCGTTACTCTTTGCTTGCCTTCCGTGCATTGCCTAGCCTTGCGTTGTCGTGCATTAGCCTTGCCTCCCCAAACCGTGCCTTGCCTTGCGTTACCCTTTCCTTGCCTTGCCCTGCATTGCCTAGCCCTGCGTTGTCGTGCCTTAGCCTTGCCTCGCCTGACAGTGCCTTGCCTTGCGTTACCCTTTCCTTGCCTTGCCGTGCACTGCCTAGCCTTGCGTTGTCGTGCATTAGCCTTGCCTTGCCTGACCGTGCCTTGCCTTGCGTTACCCTTTCCTTGCCTTGCCGTGCATTACCTAGCCGTGCGTTGTCGTGCCTTAGCCTTGTTTCCCCTTGCCGTGCCGTTCCTTCCGTTACCCTTGCCTTGCCTTGCTTTCCCTTGCCTTCCTTGGGTTCCGTTACTCTTTGCTTGCCTTCCGTGCATTGCCTAGCCTTGCGCTGTCATGCATTAGCCTTGCCGTGCCTCAGAGTGCCTTGCCTTGTGTTACATTTTCCTTGGCTGGCCGTGCATTGCCTAGTCATGCGTTGTGGTGCCTTAGCCTTGTTTCACATTGCCATAGCCTTGCTTGCTTTGCCTTGCTTTCCCTTGCCTTCCTTGCGTTCCGTTACTCTTTGCTTGCCTTCCGTGCATTGCCTAGACTTGCGTTGTCGTGTCTTAGCCTTTTTTCACCTTGCCATAGCCTTGCTTGCGTTGCCTTGCTTTGCCTTGCCTTCCTTGCCTTCCGTTACTCTTTGCTTGCCTTCCGTGCATTGCCTAGCCTTGCGTTGTCGTGCCTTAGCCTTCCCTCGCCTGACAGTGCCTTACCTTGCGTTACCCTTTCCTTGCCTGGCCGTGCATTGCTTAGTCTTGCGTTGCCGTGCCTTAGCCTTGTTTCCCCTTGCCGTGCCGTACCTTTTGTTACACTTGCCTTGCCTTGCTTTGCCTTGCCTTCCTTTCCTTCCCTTACTCTTTCCTTGCCTAGCCGTGCACTGCCTATCCTTGCATTGTCGTGCATTAGCCTTGCCTCCCCAAACCGTGCCTTGCCTTCCGTTACCATTTCCTTGCCTTGCCCTGCATTGCCTAGCCGTGCGTTACCGTGCCTTAGCCTTGTTTCCCCTTGCCGTGCCGTTCCTTCCGTTAACCTTGCCTTGCCTTGCATTCCCTTGCCTTCCTTGCCTTCCGTTACTCTTTGCTTGCCTTCCGTGCATTGCCTAGCCTTGCGTTGTCGTGCCTTAGCCTTGCCTCGCCTGATCGTGCCTTGCCTTGCGTTACCCTTTCCTTGCCTTGCAGTGCATTGCCTAGCCGTTCGTTGTCGTGCCTTAGCCTTGTTTGCCCTTGCCGTGCCGTTCCTTCCGTTACCCTTGCCTTGCTTTCCCTTGCCTTCCTTGCCTTCCGTTACTCTTTGCTTGCCTTCCGTGCATTGCCTAGCCTTGCGTTGTCGTGTCTTAGCCTTTTTTCACCTTGCCATAGCCTTGCTTGCGTTGCCTTGCTTTGCCTTGCCTTCCTTGCCTTCCGTTACTCTTTGCTTGCCTCCGTGCATTGCCTAGCCTTGCGCTGTCGTGCATTAGCCTTGCCTTGCCTCACAGTGCCTTGCCTTGCGTTACCTTTTCCTTGGCTGGCCGTGCATTGCCTAGCCGTGCGTTGTGGTGCCTTAGCCTTGTTTCACCTTGCCATAGCCTTGCTTGCTTTGCCTTGCCTTCCTTCCATTCCGTTACTCTTTGCTTGCCTTCCGTGCATTGCCTAGCCTTGCGTTGTCGTGCCTTAGCCTTTTTTCACCTTGCAATAGCCTTGCTTGCGTTGCCTTGCTTTGCCTTGCATTCCTTGCCTTCCGTTAGTCTTTGCTTGCCTTCCGTGCATTGCCTAGCCTTGCGTTGTCGTGCATTAGCCTTGCCTCGCCTGACCGTGCCTTGCCTTGCGTTACCCTTTCCTTGCCTTGCCGTGCATTGCCTAGCCGTGCGTTGTCGTGCATTAGCCTCGCCTTGCCTCACCGTGCCTTGCCTTGCCTTACCCTTTCCTTGCCTGGCCGTGCATTGCTTAGGTTTGCGTTGCCGTACCTTAGCCTTGTTTCCCCTTGCCGTGCCGTGCCTTTTGTTACACTTGCCTTGCCTTGCTTTGCCTTGCCTTCCTTTCCTTCCGTTACTCTTTCCTTGCCTAGCCGTGCACTGCGTAGCCTTGCGTTGTCGTGCATTACCCTTGCCTCGCCTGACCGTGCCTTGCCTTGCGTTACCCTTTCCTTGCCTTGCCGTGCATTGCCTAGCCCTGCGTTGTCGTGCCTTACCCTTGTTTCCCCTTACCGTGCCGTTCCTTCCGTTACCCTTGCTTTCCCCTGCTTTCCCTTGCCTTCCTTGCCTTCCGTTACTCTTTGCTTGCCTTCCGTGCATTGCCTAGCCTTGCGTTGTCGTGCCTTAGCCTTGCCTCGCCTGACCGTGCCTTGCCTTCCGTTACCCTTTCCTTGCATTGCCGTGCATTGCCTAGCCGTGCGTTGTCGTGCATTAGCCTTGCCTTGCCTCACCGTGCCTTGCCTTGCGTTACCCTTTCCTTGCCTTGCCGTGCATTGCCTAGCCATGCGTTGTCGTGCATTAGCCTTGCCTTGCCTCACCGTGCCTTGCCTTGCGTTACCCTTTCCTTGCCTTGCCGTTCATTGCCTAGCCGTGCGTTGTCGTGCCTTAGCCTTGTTTCCCCTTGTCGTGCCGTTCCTTCCGTTACCCTGGCCTTGCCTTGCTTTCCCTTGCCTTCCTTGCCTTCCGTTACTCTTTGCTTGCCTTCCGTGCATTGCCTAGCCTTGCGTTGTCGTGCATTAGCCTTGCCTCCCCAAACCGTGCCTTGCCTTGCGTTACCCTTTCCTTGCCTTGCCCTGCATTGCCTAGCCCTGTGTTGTCGTGCCTTAGCCTTGTTTCCCCTTACCGTGCCGTTCCTTTCGTTACCCTTGCCTTCCCCTGCTTTCCTTTGCATTCCTTGCCTTCCGTTACTCTTTGCTTGCCTTCCGTGCATTGCCTAGCCTTGCGTTGTCGTGCCTTAGCCTTGTTTCCCCTTGCCGTGCCGTGCCTGTTGTTACACTTGCCTTGCCATGCATTTCCTTGCCTTCCTTTCCTTCCATTACTCTTTCCTTGCCTAGCGGTGCACTGCCTAGCCTTGCGTTGTCGTGCATTAGCTTTGCCTCGCCTGACAGTGCCTTGCCTTGCGTTACCCTTTCCTTGCCTTGCCGTGCATTGCCTAGCCCTGCGTTGCCTTGCCTTAGCCTTGTTTCCCCTTGCCGAGCCGTTGCTTCCGTTACCCTTCCCTTGCCTTGGTTTCCCTTGCCTTAATTTGCCTTCCGTTACTCTTTGCTTGCCTTCCGTGCATTGCCTAGCCTTGCGTTGTCGTGCATTAGCCTTGCCTAGCCTGACCGTGCCTTGCCTTGCGTTACCCTTTCCTTGCCTTGCCGTGCATTGCCTAGCCGTGCGTTGTCGTGCATTAGCCTTGTCTTGCCTTACCGTGCCTTGCCTTGCGTTACCCTTTCCTTGCCTGGCCGTGCATTGCCTAGCCGTGCGTTGCCGTTCCTTAGCCTTGTTTCCCCTTGCCGTGCCTTGCCTTTTGTTACACTTGCCTTGCCTTGCTTTGCCTTGCCTTCCTTTCCTTCCGTTACTCTTTCCTTGCCTAGCCGTGCACTGCCTATCCTTGCGTTGTCGTGCATTAGCCTTGCCTCCCCAAACCGTGCCTTGCCTTGCGTTACCATTTCCTTGCCTTGCCCTGCATTGCCTAGCCGTGCGTTACCGTGCCTTAGCCTTGTTTCCCCTTGCCGTGCCGTTCCTTCCGTTAACCTTGCCTTGCCTTGCATTCCCTTGCCTTCCGTGCGTTCCGTTACTCTTTGCTTGCCTTCCGTGCATTGCCTAGCCTTGCGTTGTCGTGCCTTAGCCTTGCCTCGCCTGACCGTGTCTTGCCTTGCGTTACCCTTACCTTGCCTTGCCCTGCATTGCCTAGCCCTGTGTTGTCGTGCCTTAGCCTTGTTTCCCCTTACCGTGCCGTTCCTTTCGTTACCCTTGCCTTCCCCTGCTTTCCCTTGCATTCCTTGCCTTCCGTTACTCTTTGCTTGCCTTCCGTGCATTGCCTAGCCTTGCGTAGTCGTGCCTTAGCCTTGCCTCGCCTGACCGTGCCTTGCCTTGCGTTACCCTTTCCTTGCCTTGCAGTGCATTGCCTAGCCGGTCTTTGTCGTGCCTTAGCCTTGTTTGTCCTTGCCGTGGGGTTCCTTCCGTTACCCTTGCCTTGCTTTCCCTTGCCTTCCTTGCCTTCCGTTACTCTTTGCTCGCCTTCCGTGCATTGCCTAGTCTTGCGTTGTCGTGTCTTAGCCTTTTTTCACCTTGCCATAGCCTTGCTTGCGTTGCCTTGCTTTGCCTTGCCTTCCTTGCCTTCCGTTACTCTTTGCTTGCCTTCCGTTCATTGCCTAGCCTTGCGTGGTCGTGCCTTAGCCTTTTTTCACCTTGCCATAGCCTTGCTTGCGTTGCCTTGCTTTGCCATGCATTCTTGGCCTTCCCTTACTCTTTGCTTGCCTTCCGTGCATTGCCTAGCCTTGGGTTGTCGTGCATTAGCCTTGCCTCCCCAAACCGTGCCTTGCCTTGCGTTACCCTTTCCTTGCCTTGCCCTGCATTGCCTAGCCCTGTGTTGTCGTGCCTTAGCCTTGTTTCCCCTTGCCGTGCCGTTCCTTCCGTTACCCTTGCCTTGCCTTGCTTTCCCTTGCTTTCCATGCCTTCCGTTACTCTTTGCTTTCCTTCCGTGCATTGCCTAGCCTTGCGTTGTCGTGCCTTAGCCTTGCCTCGCCTGACCGTGCCTTGCCTTGCGTTACCCTTTCCTTGCCTTGCCGTGCACTGCCAAGCCTTGCCTTGTCGTGCATTAGCCTTGCCTTGCCTGAAAGGGCCTTGCCTGGCGTTACCCTTTCCTTGCCTTGCCCTGCATTGCCTAGCCCTGTGTTGTCGTGCCTAAGCCTTGTTTCCCCTTGCCGTGCCGTTACTTCCGTTACCCTTGCCTTGCCTTGCTTTCCCTTGCCTTCCTTGGCTTCCGTTACTCTTTGCTTGCCTTCCGTGCATTGCCTAGCCGTGCGTTGTCGTGCCTTAGCCTTGTTTTACCTTGCCATAGCCTTGCTTGCTTTGCCTTGCCTTCCTTGCCTTCCGTTACTCTTTGCTTGCCTTCCGTGCATTGCCTAGCCTAGCGTTGTCGTGCCTTAGCCTTGCCTCGCCTAACCGTGCCTTGCCTTGCGTTACCCTTTCCTTGCCTTGCCGTGCATTGCCAAGCCGTGCGTTGTCGTGCATTAGCCTCGCCTTGCCTTACCGTGCCTTGCCTTTCGTTACCCTTTCCTTGCCTGGCCGTGCATTGCTTAGCCTTGCGTTGCTGTACCTTAGCCTTGTTTCCCCTTGCCGTGCCGTGACTTTTGTTACACTTGCCTTGCCTTGCTTTGCCTTGCCTTCCTTTCCTTCCGTTACTCTTTCCTTGCCTAGCCGTGCACTGCGTAGCCTTGCGTTGTCGTGCATTACCCTTGCCTCGCCTGACCGTGCCTTGCCTTGCGTTACCCTTTCCTTGCCTTGCCGTGCATTGCCTAGCCGTGCGTTGTCGTGCATTAGCCTTGCCTTGCCTCACCGTGCCTTGCCTTGCGTTACCCTTTCCTTGCCTTGCCGTGCATTGCCTAGCCGTGCGTTGCAGTGCCTTAGCCTTGTTTCCCCTTGCCGTGCCCTTCCTTCCGTTACCCTTGCCTTTCCTTGCTTTCCCTTGCCTTCCTTGCGTTCCGTTATTCTTTGCTTCCCTTCCGTGCATTGCCTAGCCTTGCGTTGTCGTGCCTTAGCCTTGCCTCGCCTGACCGTGCCTTGCCTTGCGTTACCCTTACCTTGCCTTGCCCTGCATTGCCTAGCCGTTCCTTGTCGTGCCTTAGCCTTGTTTGCCCTTGCCGTGCCGTTCCTTCCGTTACCCTTGCCTTGCTTTCCCTTGCCTTCCTTGCCTTCCGTTACTCTTTGCTTGCCTTCCGTGCTTTGCCTAGCCTTGCGTTGTCGTGTCTTAGCCTTTTTTCACTTGCCATAGCCTTGCTTGCGTTGCCTTGCTTTGCCTTGCCTTCCTTGCCTTCCGTTACTCTTTGCTTTCCTTCCGTGCATTGCCTAGCCTTGCGTGGTCGTGCCTTAGCCTTTTTGCACCTTGCCATAGCCTTGCTTGCGTTGCCTTGCTTTGCATTGCATTCCTTGCCTTCCGTTACTCTTTGCTTGCCTTCCGTGCATTGCCTAGCCTTGCGTGGTCGTGCCTTAGCCTTTTTTCACCTTGCCATAGCCTTGCTTGCGTTGCCTTGCTTTGCCTTGCATTCCTTGCCTTCCGTTACTCTTTGCTTGCCTTCCGTGCATTGCCTAGCCTTGCGTTGTCGTGCATTAGCCTTGCCTCCCCAAACCGTGCCTTGCCTTGCGTTACCCTTTCCTTGCCTTGCCCTGCATTGCCTAGCCCTGTGTTGTCGTGCCTTAGCCTTGTTTCCCCTTGCCGTGCCGTGCCTTTTGTTACACTTGCCTTGCCTTGTTTGCCTTGCCTTTATTTCCTTCCGTTACTCTTTCCTTGCCTAGCCGTGCACTGCGTAGCCTTGCATTGTAGTGCATTACCCTTGCCTCGCCTGACCGTGCCTTGCCTTCCGTTACCCTTTCCTTGCCTTGCCGTGCATTGCCTAGCCGTGCGTTGTCGTGCATCAGCCTTGCCTTGCCTCACCGTGCCTTGCCTTGCGTTACCCTTTCCTTGCCTTGCCGTGCATTGCCTAGCCCTGCGTTGCCGTGCCTTAGCCTTGTTTCCCCTTGCCGTGCCGTTCCTTCCGTTACCCTTCCCTTCCCCTGCTTTCCTTTGCATTCCTTGCCTTCCGTTACTCTTTGCTTGCCTTCCGTGCATTGCCTAGCCTTGCGTTGTCGTGCCTTAGCCTTGTTTCCCCTTGCCGTGCCGTGCCTGTTGTTACACTTGCCTTGCCATGCTTTCCCTTGCCTTCCTTACCTTCCGTTACTCTTTGCTTGCCTTCCGTGCATTGCCTAGCCTTGCGTTGTTGTGCCGTAGCCTTGCCTCGCCTGAACGTGCTTTCCCATGCGTTACCCTTTCCTTGCCTTGCCGTGCATTGCCTAGCCTGCGTTGCCGTGCCTTAGCCTTGTTTCCCCTTGCCGTGCCGTTCCTTCCGTTACCCTGGCCTTTCCTTCCTTTTCCTTGCCTTGCTTACCTTCCGTTACTCTTTGCTTGCCTTCCCTGAATTTCCTAGCCTTGCGTTGTCGTGCCTTAGCCTTATCTCGCCTGACCTTGCCTTCCTTTGCTTTAAGCTTTCCTTGCATTGTCGTGCATTGCCTAGCCTTGCGTTTTCGTGCATTAGCCTTGCCTAGCCTCACCGTGCCTTTCCTTGCGTTACCCTTTGCTTGCCTTGCCGTGCATTGCCTAGCCTTGCGTTGGCTTTCCTTAGCCTTGCCTCGCCTGACCGTGCTTTCCCATGCGTTACCCTTTCCTTGCCTTGCCGTGCATTGCTTAGCGTGCGTTGTCGTGCCTTAGCCTTGTTTCCCCTTGCCGTGCCGTTCCTTCCGTTACCCTTGCCTTCCCTTGCTTTCCCTTTCCTTCCTTGCATTCCGTTACTCCTTGCTTCCTTTCCTTCCATTGCCTAGCCTTGCGTTGGCTTTCCTTAGCCTTGCCTCGCCTGACCGTGCTTTCCCATGCGTTACCCTTTCCTTGCCTTGCCGTGCATTGCCTAGCGTGCGTTGTCGTGCCTTAGCCTTGTTTCCCCTTGCCGTGCCGTTCCTTCCGTTACACTTGCCTTTCTTTCCTTTCCTTTGCATTCCTTGCCTTCCGTTACTCTTTGCTTGCCTTCCGTGCATTGCCTAGCCTTGCGTTGTCGTGCCTTAGCCTTGTTTCCCCTTGCCGTGCCGTGCCTGTTGTTACACTTGCCTTGCCGTGCTTTGCCTTGCCTTCCTTTCCTTCCTTTACTCTTTCCTTGCGTAGCCGTGCACTGCCTAGCCTTGCGATGTCGTGCATTAGCTTTGCCTCGCCTGACAGTGCCTTGCCTTGCGTTACCCTTTCCTTGCCTTGCCGTGCATTGCCTAGCCCTCCGTTGCCGTGCCTTTGCCTTGTTTCCCCTTGCCGAGCCGTTCCTTCCGTTACTCTTGCCTTGCCTTGGTTTCCCTTGCCTTCCTTGCCTTCCGTTACTCTTTGCTTGCCTTCCGTGCATTGCCTAGCCTTGCGTTGTCGTGCATTAGCCTTGCCTCGCCTGACCGTGCCTTGCCTTGCGTTACCCTTTCCTTGCCTTGCCGAGCATTGCCTAGCCGTGCGTTGTCGTGCATTAGCCTTGTCTAGCCTTACCGTGCCTCGCCTTGCGTTACCCTTTCCTTGCCTGGCCGTGCATTGCCTAGCCGTGCGTTGCCGTTCCTTAGCCTTGTTTCCCCTTGCCGTGCCTTGCCTTTTGTTACACTTGCCTTGCCTTGCTTTGCCTTGCCTTCCTTTCCTTCCGTTACTCTTTCCTTGCCTAGCCGTGCACTGCCTAGCCTTGCGTTGTCGTGCATTAGCCTTGCCTCCCCAAACCGTGCCTTGACTTGCGTTACCATTTCCTTGCCTTCCCTGCATTGCGAAGCCGTGCGTTGCCGTGCCTTACCCTTCTTTCCCCTTGCCGTGCCGTTCCTTCCGGTAACCTTGCGTCGCCTTGCTTTCCCTTGCCTTCCTTGCGTTCCGTTACTCTTTGCTTGCCTTCCGTGCATTGCCTAGCCTTGCGTTGTCTTGCCTTAGCCTTGCCTCGCCTGACCGTGCCTTGCCTTGCGTTACCCTTTCCTTGCCTTGCAGTGCATTGCCTAGCAGTGCGTTGTCGTGCCTTAGCCTTGTTTCCCCTTGCCGTGCCGTTCTTTCCGTTACCATTGCCTTGCCTTGCTTTCCCTTGCCTTCCTTGCCTTCCGTTACTCTTTGCTTGCCTTCCGTGCATTGCCTAGCCGTGCGTTGTCGTGCCTTAGCCTTTGTTTCACCTTGCTATAGCCTTGCTTGCGTTGCCTTTCTTTGCCTTGCCTTCCTTGCCTTCCGTTACTCTTTGCTTGCCTTCCTTGCATTGCCTAGCCTTGCGTGGTCGTGCCTTACCCTTTTTTCATCTTGCCATAGCCTTGCTTGCGTTCCCTTGCTTTGCCTTGCGTTCCTTGCCTTCCGTTACTCTTTGCTTGCTTTCCGTGCACTGCGTAGCCTTGCGTTGTCGTGCATTACCCTTGCCTCGCCTGACCGTGCCTTGCCTTGCGTTACCCTTTCCTTGCCTTGCCGTGCATTGCCTAGCCCTGCGTTGTCGTGCCTTAGCCTTGTTTCCCCCTACCGTGCCGTTCCTTCCGTTACCCTTGCCTTCCCCTGCTTTCCCTTGCCTTCCTTGCCTTCCGTTACTCTTTGCTTGCCTTTCGTGCATTGCCTAGCCTTGCGTTGTCGTGCCTTAGCCTTGCGTCGCCTGACCGTGCCTTGCCTTGCGTTACCCTTTCCTTGCCTTGCCGTGCATTGCCTAGCCGTGCGTTGTCGTGCATCAGCCTTGCCTTGCCTCACCGTGCTTTGCCTTGCGTTACCCTTTCGTTGCCTTGCCGTGCATTGCCTAGCCGTGCGTTGCAGTGCCTTAGCCTTGTTTCCCCTTGCCGTGCCGTTCCTTCCGTTACCCTTGCCTTGCCTTGCTTTCCCTTGCCTTCCTTGCCTTCCGTTACTCTTTGCTTGCCTTCCGTGCATTGCCTAGCCTTGCGTTGTCGTGCCTTAGCCTTGCCTCGCCTGACCGTGCCTTGCCTTGCGTTACCCTTACCTTGCCTTGCCCTGCATTGCCTAGCCGTTCCTTGTCGTGCCTTAGCCTTGTTTGCCCTTGCCGTGCCGTTCCTTCCGTTACCCTTGCCTTGCTTTCCCTTGCCTTCCTTGCCTTCCGTTACTCTTTGCTTGCCTTCCGTGCTTTGCCTAGCCTTGCGTTGTCGTGTCTTAGCCTTTTTTCACTTGCCATAGCCTTGCTTGCGTTGCCTTGCTTTGCCTTGCCTTCCTTGCCTTCCGTTACTCTTTGCTTTCCTTCCGTGCATTGCCTAGCCTTGCGTGGTCGTGCCTTAGCCTTTTTGCACCTTGCCATAGCCTTGCTTGCGTTGCCTTGCTTTGCATTGCATTCCTTGCCTTCCGTTACTCTTTGCTTGCCTTCCGTGCATTGCCTAGCCTTGCGTGGTCGTGCCTTAGCCTTTTTTCACCTTGCCATAGCCTTGCTTGCGTTGCCTTGCTTTGCCTTGCATTCCTTGCCTTCCGTTACTCTTTGCTTGCCTTCCGTGCATTGCCTAGCCTTGCGTTGTCGTGCATTAGCCTTGCCTCCCCAAACCGTGCCTTGCCTTGCGTTACCCTTTCCTTGCCTTGCCCTGCATTGCCTAGCCCTGTGTTGTCGTGCCTTAGCCTTGTTTCCCCTTGCCGTGCCGTGCCTTTTGTTACACTTGCCTTGCCTTGTTTGCCTTGCCTTTATTTCCTTCCGTTACTCTTTCCTTGCCTAGCCGTGCACTGCGTAGCCTTGCATTGTAGTGCATTACCCTTGCCTCGCCTGACCGTGCCTTGCCTTCCGTTACCCTTTCCTTGCCTTGCCGTGCATTGCCTAGCCGTGCGTTGTCGTGCATCAGCCTTGCCTTGCCTCACCGTGCCTTGCCTTGCGTTACCCTTTCCTTGCCTTGCCGTGCATTGCCTAGCCCTGCGTTGCCGTGCCTTAGCCTTGTTTCCCCTTGCCGTGCCGTTCCTTCCGTTACCCTTCCCTTCCCCTGCTTTCCTTTGCATTCCTTGCCTTCCGTTACTCTTTGCTTGCCTTCCGTGCATTGCCTAGCCTTGCGTTGTCGTGCCTTAGCCTTGTTTCCCCTTGCCGTGCCGTGCCTGTTGTTACACTTGCCTTGCCATGCTTTCCCTTGCCTTCCTTACCTTCCGTTACTCTTTGCTTGCCTTCCGTGCATTGCCTAGCCTTGCGTTGTTGTGCCGTAGCCTTGCCTCGCCTGAACGTGCTTTCCCATGCGTTACCCTTTCCTTGCCTTGCCGTGCATTGCCTAGCCTGCGTTGCCGTGCCTTAGCCTTGTTTCCCCTTGCCGTGCCGTTCCTTCCGTTACCCTGGCCTTTCCTTCCTTTTCCTTGCCTTGCTTACCTTCCGTTACTCTTTGCTTGCCTTCCCTGAATTTCCTAGCCTTGCGTTGTCGTGCCTTAGCCTTATCTCGCCTGACCTTGCCTTCCTTTGCTTTAAGCTTTCCTTGCATTGTCGTGCATTGCCTAGCCTTGCGTTTTCGTGCATTAGCCTTGCCTAGCCTCACCGTGCCTTTCCTTGCGTTACCCTTTGCTTGCCTTGCCGTGCATTGCCTAGCCTTGCGTTGGCTTTCCTTAGCCTTGCCTCGCCTGACCGTGCTTTCCCATGCGTTACCCTTTCCTTGCCTTGCCGTGCATTGCTTAGCGTGCGTTGTCGTGCCTTAGCCTTGTTTCCCCTTGCCGTGCCGTTCCTTCCGTTACCCTTGCCTTCCCTTGCTTTCCCTTTCCTTCCTTGCATTCCGTTACTCCTTGCTTCCTTTCCTTCCATTGCCTAGCCTTGCGTTGGCTTTCCTTAGCCTTGCCTCGCCTGACCGTGCTTTCCCATGCGTTACCCTTTCCTTGCCTTGCCGTGCATTGCCTAGCGTGCGTTGTCGTGCCTTAGCCTTGTTTCCCCTTGCCGTGCCGTTCCTTCCGTTACACTTGCCTTTCTTTCCTTTCCTTTGCATTCCTTGCCTTCCGTTACTCTTTGCTTGCCTTCCGTGCATTGCCTAGCCTTGCGTTGTCGTGCCTTAGCC
Source organism: Macrotis lagotis (assembly GCF_037893015.1). NCBI lineage: Eukaryota > Metazoa > Chordata > Mammalia > Peramelemorphia > Peramelidae > Macrotis > Macrotis lagotis. The sequence goes on from NW_027421989.1 coordinate 59,753, forward strand.
TTGTTTCCCCTTGCCGTGCCGTGCCTGTTGTTACACTTGCCTTGCCGTGCTTTGCCTTGCCTTCCTTTCCTTCCTTTACTCTTTCCTTGCGTAGCCGTGCACTGCCTAGCCTTGCGATGTCGTGCATTAGCTTTGCCTCGCCTGACAGTGCCTTGCCTTGCGTTACCCTTTCCTTGCCTTGCCGTGCATTGCCTAGCCCTCCGTTGCCGTGCCTTTGCCTTGTTTCCCCTTGCCGAGCCGTTCCTTCCGTTACTCTTGCCTTGCCTTGGTTTCCCTTGCCTTCCTTGCCTTCCGTTACTCTTTGCTTGCCTTCCGTGCATTGCCTAGCCTTGCGTTGTCGTCATTAGCCTTGCCTCGCCTGACCGTGCCTTGCCTTGCGTTACCCTTTCCTTGCCTTGCCGAGCTTTGCCTAGCCGTGCGTTGTCGTGCCTTAGCCTTGTCTAGCCTTACCGTGCCTCGCCTTGCGTTACCCTTTCCTTGCCTGGCCGTGCATTGCCTAGCCGTGCGTTGCCGTTCCTTAGCCTTGTTTCCCCTTGCCGTGCCTTGCCTTTTGTTACACTTGCCTTGCCTTGCTTTGCCTTGCCTTCCTTTCCTTCCGTTACTCTTTCCTTGCCTAGCCGTGCACTGCCTAGAATTGCGTTGTCGTGCATTATCCTTGCCTCCCCAAACCGTGCCTTGACTTGCGTTACCATTTCCTTGCCTTCCCTGCATTGCGAAGCCGTGCGTTGCCGTGCCTTACCCTTCTTTCCCCTTGCCGTGCCGTTCCTTCCGTAACCTTGCGTCGCCTTGCTTTCCCTTGCCTTCCTTGCGTTCCGTTACTCTTTGCTTGCCTTCCGTGCATTGCCTAGCCTTGCGTTGTCTTGCCTTAGCCTTGCCTCGCCTGACCGTGCCTTGCCTTGCGTTACCCTTTCCTTGCCTTGCAGTGCATTGCCTAGCAGTGCGTTGTCGTGCCTTAGCCTTGTTTCCCCTTGCCGTGCCGTTCTTTCCGTTACCATTGCCTTGCCTTGCTTTCCCTTGCCTTCCTTGCCTTCCGTTACTCTTTGCTTGCTTTCCGTGCATTGCCTAGCCTTGCGTTGTCGTGTCTTAGCCTTTTTTCACCTTGCCATAGCCTTGCTTGCGTTGCCTTGCTTTGCCTTGCCTTCCTTGCCTTCCGTTACTCTTTGCTTGCCTTCCTTGCATTGCCTAGCCTTGCGTGGTCGTGCCTTACCCTTTTTTCACCTTGCCATAGCCTTGCTTGCGTTCCCTTGCTTTGCCGTGCATTCCTTGCCTTCCGTTACTCTTTGCTTGCCTTTCCGTGCATTGCCTAGCCTTGCGTTGTCGTGCATTAGACTTGCCTCCCCAAACCGTGCCTTGCCTTGCATTACCCTTTCCTTGCCTTACCCTGCATTGCCTAGCCCTGTGTTGTCGTGCCTTAGCCTTGCCTCGCCTGACAGTGCCTTGCCTTGCGTTACCCTTTCCTTGCCTTGCCGTGCACTGCCTAGCCTTGCCTTGTCGTGCATTAGCCTTGCCTTGCCTGACCGTGCCTTGCCTGGCGTTACCATTTCCTTGCCTTGCCGTGCATTACCTAGCCGTGCGTTGTCGTGCCTTAGCCTTGTTTCCCCTTGCCGTGCCGTTCCTTCCGTTACCCTTGCCTTGCCTTGCTTTCCCTTGCCTTCCTTGGGTTCCGTTACTCTTTGCTTGCCTTCCGTGCATTGCCTAGCCTTGCGCTGTCATGCATTAGCCTTGCCTTGCCTCAGAGTGCCTTGCCTTGTGTTACATTTTCCTTGGCTGGCCGTGCATTGCCTAGTCATGCGTTGTGGTGCCTTAGCCTTGTTTCACATTGCCATAGCCTTGCTTGCTTTGCCTTGCTTTCCCTTGCCTTCCTTGCGTTCCGTTACTCTTTGCTTGCCTTCCGTGCATTGCCTAGACTTGCGTTGTCGTGTCTTAGCCTTTTTTCACCTTGCCATAGCCTTGCTTGCGTTGCCTTGCTTTGCCTTGCCTTCCTTGTCTTCCGTTACTCTTTGCTTCCCTTCCGTGCATTGCCTAGCCTTGCGTGGGCGTGCCTTAGCCTTTTTTCACCTTGCCATAGCCTTGCTTGCGTTGCCTTGCTTTGCCTTGCATTCCTTGCCTTCCGTTACTCTTTGCTTGCCTTCCGTGCATTGCCTAGCCTTGCGTTGTCGTGCCTTAGCCTTCCCTCGCTTGACAGTGCCTTGCCTTGCGTTACCCTTTCCTTGCCTGGCCGTGCATTGCTTAGTCTTGCGTTACCGTGCCTTAGCCTTGTTTCCACTTGCCGTGCCGTTCCTTCCGTTAACCTTGCCTTGCCTTGCATTCCCTTGCCTTCCTTGCCTTCCGTTACTCTTTGCTTGCCTTCCGTGCATTGCCTAGCCTTGCGTAGTCGTGCCTTAGCCTTGCCTCGCCTGGTCGTGCCTTGCCTTGCGTTACCCTTTCCTTGCCTTGCAGTGCATTGCCTAGCCGTTCGTTGTCGTGCCTTATCCTTGTTTGCCCTTGCCGTGCCGTTCCTTCCGTTACCCTTGCCTTGCTTTCCCTTGCCTTCCTTGCCTTCCGTTACTCTTTGCTTGCCTTCCGTGCATTGCCTAGCCTTGCGTTGTCGTGTCTTAGCCTTTTTTTCACCTTGCCATAGCCTTGCTTGCGTTGCCTTGCTTTGTCTTGCCTTCCTTGCCTTCCGTTACTCTTTGCTTGCCTTCCGTGCATTGCCTAGCCTTGCGTTGTCGGGCATTAGCCTTGCCTTGCCTCACCGTGCCTTGCCTTGCGTTACCCTTTCCTTGCCTGGCCGTGCATTGCCTAGCCGTGCGTTGTGGTGCCTTAGCCTTGTTTCACCTTGCCATAGCCTTGATTGCTTTGCCTTGCCTTCCTTCCATTCCGTTACTCTTTGCTTGCCTTCCGTGCATTGCCTAGCCTTGCGTTGTCGTGCCTTAGCCTTTTTTCACCTTGCCATAGCCTTGCTTGCGTTGCCTTGCTTTGCCTTGCATTCCTTGCCTTCCGTTACTCTTTGCTTGCCTTCCGTGCATTGCCTAGCCTTGCGTTGTCGTGCATTAGCCTTGCCTCGCCTAACCGTGCCTTGCCTTGCGTTACCCTTTCCTTGCCTTGCCGTGCATTGCCTAGCCGTGCGTTGTCGTGCATTAGCCTTGCCTTGCCTCACCGTGCCTTGCCTTGCCTTACCCTTTCCTTGCCTGGCCGTGCATTGCCTAGCCGTGCGTTGCCGTGCCTTAGCCTTGTTTCCCCTTGCCGTGCCGTGCCTTTTTTTACACTTGCCTTGCCTTGCTTTGCCTTGCCTTCCTTTCCTTCCGTTACTCTTTCCTTGCCTAGCCGTGCACTGCCTAGCCTTGCGTTGTCGTGCATTACCCTTGCCTCGCCTGACCGTGCCTTGCCTTGCGTTACCCTTTCCTTGCCTTGCCGTGCATTGCCTAGCCCTGCGTTGTCGTGCCTTAGCCTTGTTTCCCCTTACCGTGCCGTTCCTTCCGTTACCCTTGCTTTCCCCTGCTTTCCCTTGCCTTCCTTGCCTTCCGTTACTCTTTGCTTGCCTTCCGTGCATTGCCTAGCCTTGCGTTGTCGTGCCTTAGCCTTGTTTCCCCTTGCCGTGCCGTGCCTGTTGTTACACTTGCCTTGCCATGCTTTTCCTTGCCTTCCTTTCCTTCCATTACTCTTTCCTTGCCTAGCCGTGCACTGCCTAGCCTTGCGTTGTCGTGCATTAGCTTTGCCTCGCCTGACAGTGCCTTGCCTTGCGTTACCCTTTCCTTGCCTTGCCGTGCATTGCCTAGCCCTGCGTTGCCTTGCCTTAGCCTTGTTTCCCCTTGCCGAGCCGTTGCTTCCGTTACCCTTCCCTTGCCTTGGTTTCCCTTGCCTTAATTTGCCTTCCGTTACTCTTTGCTTGCCTTTCGTGCATTGCCTAGCCTTGCGTTGTCGTGCATTAGCCTTGCCTAGCCTAACCGTGCCTTGCCTTGCGTTACCCTTTCCTTGCCTTGCCGTGCATTGCCTAGCCGTGCGTTGTCGTGCATTAGCCTTGTCTTGCCTTACCGTGCCTTGCCTTGCGTTACCCTTTCCTTGCCTGGCCGTGCATTGCCTAGCCGTGCGTTGCCGTTCCTTAGCCTTGTTTCCCCTTGCCGTGCCTTGCCTTTTGTTACACTTGCCTTGCCTTGCTTTGCCTTGCCTTCCTTTCCTTCCGTTACTCTTTCCTTGCCTAGCCGTGCACTGCCTATCCTTGCGTTGTCGTGCATTAGCCTTGCCTCCCCAAACCGTGCCTTGCCTTGCGTTACCATTTCCTTGCCTTGCCCTGCATTGCCTAGCCGTGCGTTACCGTGCCTTAGCCTTGTTTCCCCTTGCCGTGCCGTTCCTTCCGTTAACCTTGCCTTGCCTTGCATTCCCTTGCCTTCCGTGCGTTCCGTTACTCTTTGCTTGCCTTCCGTGCATTGCCTAGCCTTGCGTTGTCGTGCCTTAGCCTTGCCTCGCCTGACCGTGTCTTGCCTTGCGTTACCCTTACCTTGCCTTGCCCTGCATTGCCTAGCCCTGTGTTGTCGTGCCTTAGCCTTGTTTCCCCTTACCGTGCCGTTCCTTTCGTTACCCTTGCCTTCCCCTGCTTTCCCTTGCATTCCTTGCCTTCCGTTACTCTTTGCTTGCCTTCCGTGCATTGCCTAGCCTTGCGTAGTCGTGCCTTAGCCTTGCCTCGCCTGACCGTGCCTTGCCTTGCGTTACCCTTTCCTTGCCTTGCAGTGCATTGCCTAGCCGGTCTTTGTCGTGCCTTAGCCTTGTTTGTCCTTGCCGTGCCGTTCCTTCCGTTACCCTTGCCTTGCTTTCCCTTGCCTTCCTTGCCTTCCGTTACTCTTTGCTTGCCTTCCGTGCATTGCCTAGTCTTGCGTTGTCGTGTCTTAGCCTTTTTTCACCTTGCCATAGCCTTGCTTGCGTTGCCTTGCTTTGCCTTGCCTTCCTTGCCTTCCGTTACTCTTTGCTTGCCTTCCGTGCATTGCCTAGCCTTGCGTGGTCGTGCCTTAGCCTTTTTTCACCTTGCCATAGCCTTGCTTGCGTTGCCTTGCTTTGCCTTGCATTCCTTGCCTTCCGTTACTCTTTCCTTGCCTTCCGTGCATTGCCTAGCCTTGGGTTGTCGTGCATTAGCCTTGCCTCCCCAAACCGTGCCTTGCCTTGCGTTACCCTTTCCTTGCCTTGCCCTGCATTGCCTAGCCCTCTGTTGTCGTGCCTTAGCCTTGTTTCCCCTTGCCGTGCCGTTCCTTCCGTTACCCTTGCCTTGCCTTGCTTTCCCTTGCTTTCCTTGCCTTCCGTTACTCTTTGCTTTCCTTCCGTGCATTGCCTAGCCTTGCGTTGTCGTGCCTTAGCCTTGCCTCGCCTGACCGTGCCTTGCCTTGCGTTACCCTTTCCTTGCCTTGCCGTGCACTGCCAAGCCTTGCCTTGTCGTGCATTAGCCTTGCCTTGCCTGAAAGGTCCTTGGCTGGCGTTACCCTTTCCTTGCCTTGCCCTGCATTGCCTAGCCCTGTGTTGTCGTGCCTTAGCCTTGTTTCCCCTTGCCGTGCCGTTCCTTCCGTTACCCTTGCCTTGCCTTGCTTTCCCTTGCCTTCCTTGGTTTCCGTTACTCTTTGCTTGCCTTCCGTGCATTGCCTAGCCGTGCGTTGTGGTGCCTTAGCCTTGTTTTACCTTGCCATAGCCTTGCTTGCTTTGCCTTGCCTTCCTTGCCTTCCGTTACTCTTTGCTTGCCTTCCGTGCATTGCCTAGCCTAGCGTTGTCGTGCCTTAGCCTTGCCTCGCCTAACCGTGCCTTGCCTTGCGTTACCCTTTCCTTGCCTTGCCGTGCATTGCCAAGCCGTGCGTTGTCGTGCATTAGCCTCGCCTTGCCTTACCGTGCCTTGCCTTGCGTTACCCTTTCCTTGCCTGGCCGTGCATTGCTTAGCCTTGCGTTGCCGTGCCTTAGCCTTGTTTCCCCTTGCCGTGCCGTGACTTTTGTTACACTTGCCTTGCCTTGCTTTGCCTTGCCTTCCTTTCCTTCCGTTACTCTTTCCTTACCTAGCCGTGCACTGCGTAGCCTTGCGTTGTCGTGCATTACCCTTGCCTCGCCTGACCGTGCCTTGCCTTGCGTTACCCTTTCCTTGCCTTGCCGTGCATTGCCTAGCCCTGCGTTGTCGTGCCTTAGCCTTGTTTCCCCCTACCGTGCCGTTCCTTCCGTTACCCTTGCCTTCCCATGCTTTCCCTTGCCTTCCTTGCCTTCCGTTACTCTTTGCTTGCCTTTCGTGCATTGCCTAGCCTTGCGTTGTCGTGCCTTAGCCTTGCGTCGCCTGACCGTGCCTTGCCTTGCGTTACCCTTTCCTTGCCTTGCCGTGCATTGCCTAGCCGTGCGTTGTCGTGCATCAGCCTTGCCTTGCCTCACCGTGCTTTGCCTTGCGTTACCCTTTCCTTGCCTTGCCGTGCATTGCCTAGCCGTGCGTTGCAGTGCCTTAGCCTTGTTTCCCCTTGCCGTGCCCTTCCTTCCGTTACCCTTGCCTTTCCTTGCTTTCCCTTGCCTTCCTTGCGTTCCGTTATTCTTTGCTTCCCTTCCGTGCATTGCCTAGCCTTGCGTTGTCGTGCCTTAGTCTTGCCTCGCCTGACCGTGCCTTGCCTTGCGTTACCCTTACCTTGCCTTGCCCTGCATTGCCTAGCCGTTCGTTGTCGTGCCTTAACCTTGTTTGCCCTTGCCGTGCCGTTCCTTCCGTTACCCTTGCCTTGCTTTCCCTTGCCTTCCTTGCCTTCCGTTACTCTTTGCTTGCCTTCCGTGCTTTGCCTAGCCTTGCGTTGTCGTGTCTTAGCCTTTTTTCACTTGCCATAGCCTTGCTTGCGTTGCCTTGCTTTGCCTTGCCTTCCTTGCCTTCCGTTACTCTTTGCTTTCCTTCCGTGCATTGCCTAGCCTTGCGTGGTCGTGCCTTAGCCTTTTTGCACCTTGCCATAGCCTTGCTTGCGTTGCCTTGGTTTGCATTGCATTCCTTGCCTTCCGTTACTCTTTGCTTGCCTTCCGTGCATTGCCTAGCCTTGCGTGGTCGTGCCTTAGCCTTTTTTCACCTTGCCATAGCCTTGCTTGCGTTGCCTTGCTTTGCCTTGCATTCCTTGCCTTCCGTTACTCTTTGCTTGCCTTCCGTGCATTGCCTAGCCTTGCGTTGTCGTGCATTAGCCTTGCCTCCCCAAACCGTGCCTTGCCTTGCGTTACCCTTTCCTTGCCTTGCCCTGCATTGCCTAGCCCTGTGTTGTCGTGCCTTAGCCTTGTTTCCCCTTGCCGTGCCGTGCCTTTTCTTACACTTGCCTTGCCTTGTTTGCCTTGCCTTTATTTCCTTCCGTTACTCTTTCCTTGCCTAGCCGTGCACTGCGTAGCCTTGCATTGTAGTGCATTACCCTTGCATCGCCTGACCGTGCCTTGCCTGCGTTACCCTTTCCTTGCCTTGCCGTGCATTGCCTAGCCGTGCGTTGTCGTGCATCAGCCTTGCCTTGCCTCGCCGTGCCTTGCCTTGCGTTACCCTTTCCTTGCCTTGCCGTGCATTGCCTAGCCCTGCGTTGCCGTGCCTTAGCCTTGTTTCCCCTTGCCGTGCCGTTCCTTCCGTTACCCTTGCCTTCCCCTGCTTTCCTTTGCATTCCTTGCCTTCCGTTACTCTTTGCTTGCCTTCCGTGCATTGCCTAGCCTTGCGTTGTCGTGCCTTAGCCTTGTTTCCCCTTGCCGTGCCGTGCCTGTTGTTACACTTGCCTTGCCATGCTTTTCCTTGCCTTCCTTTCCTTCCACTACTCTTTCCTTGCCTAGCCGTGCACTGCCTAGCCTTGCGTTGTCGTGCATTAGCTTTGCCTCGCCTGACAGTGCCTTCCCTTGCGTTACCCTTTCCTTGCCTGGCTGTGCATTGACTAACCGTGCGTTGCCGTGCCTTAGCCTTGTTTCCCCTTGCCAAGCCGTTGCTTCCGTTACCCTTCCCTTGCCTTGGTTTCCCTTGCCTTAATTTGCCTTTCGTTACTCTTTGCTTGCCTTTCGTGCATTGCCTAGCCTTGCGTTGTCGTGCATTAGCCTTGCCTAGCCTGACCGTGCCTTCCCTTGCGTTACCCTTTCCTTGCCTTGCCGTGCATTGCCTAGCCGTGCGTTGTCGTGCATTAGCCTTGTCTTGCCTCACCGTGCCTTGCCTTGCGTTACCCTTTCCTTGCCTGGCCGTGCATTGCCTAGCCGTGCGTTGCCGTTCCTTAGCCTTGTTTCCCCTTGCCGTGCCTTGCCTTTTGTTACACTTGCCTTGCCTTGCTTTGCCTTGCCTTCCTTTCCTTCCGTTACTCTTTCCTTGCCTAGCCGTGCACTGCCTATCCTTGCGTTGTCGTGCATTAGCCTTGCCTCCCCAAACCGTGCCTTGCCTTGCGTTACCATTTCCTTGCCTTGCCCTGCATTGCCTAGCGGTGCGTTACCGTGCCTTAGCCTTGTTTCCCCTTGCCGTGCCGTTCCTTCCGTTACCCTTGCCTTGCCTTGCATTCCCTTGCCTTCCGTGCGTTCCGTTACTCTTTGCTTGCCTTCCGTGCATTGCCTAGCCTTGCGTTGTCGTGCCTTAGCCTTGCCTCGCCTGACCGTGCCTTGCCTTGCGTTACCCTTTCCTTGCCTTGCCCTGCATTGCCTAGCCCTGTGTTGTCGTGCCTTAGCCTTGCCTCGCCTGACAGTGCCTTGCCTTGCGTTACCCTTTCCTTGCCTTGCCGTGCACTGCCTAGCCTTGCCTTGTCGTGCATTAGCCTTGCCTTGCCTGACCGTGCCTTGCCTGGCGTTACCATTTCCTTGCCTTGCCGTGCATTACCTAGCCGTGCGTTGTCGTGCCTTAGCCTTGTTTCCTCTTGCCGTGCCGTTCCTTCCGTTACCCTTGCCTTGCCTTGCTTTCCCTTGCCTTCCTTGGGTTCCGTTACTCTTTGCTTGCCTTCCGTGCATTGCCTAGCCTTGCGCTGTCATGCATTAGCCTTGCCTTGCCTCAGAGTGCCTTGCCTTGCGTTACCTTTTCCTTGGCTGGCCGTGCATTGCCTAGTCGTGCGTTGTGGTGCCTTAGCCTTGTTTCACATTGCCATAGCCTTGCTTGCTTTGCCTTGCTTTCCCTTGCCTTCCTTGCGTTCCGTTACTCTTTGCTTGCCTTCCGTGCATTGCCTAGACTTGCGTTGTCGTGTCTTAGCCTTTTTTCACCTTGCCATAGCCTTGCTTGCGTTGCCTTGCTTTGCCTTGCCTTCCTTGTCTTCCGTTACTCTTTGCTTCCCTTCCGTGCATTGCCTAGCCTTGCGTGGGCGTGCCTTAGCCTTTTTTCACCTTGCCATAGCCTTGCTTGCGTTGCCTTGCTTTGCCTTGCATTCCTTGCCTTCCGTTACTCTTTGCTTGCCTTCCGTGCATTGCCTAGCCTTGCGTTGTCGTGCCTTAGCCTTCCCTCGCTTGACAGTGCCTTGCCTTGCGTTACCCTTTCCTTGCCTGGCCGTGCATTGCTTAGTCTTGCGTTACCGTGCCTTAGCCTTGTTTCCACTTGCCGTGCCGTTCCTTCCGTTAACCTTGCCTTGCCTTGCATTCCCTTGCCTTCCTTGCCTTCCGTTACTCTTTGCTTGCCTTCCGTGCATTGCCTAGCCTTGCGTAGTCGTGCCTTAGCCTTGCCTCGCCTGATCGTGCCTTGCCTTGCGTTACCCTTTCCTTGCCTTGCAGTGCATTGCCTAGCCGTTCGTTGTCGTGCCTTATCCTTGTTTGCCCTTGCCGTGCCGTTCCTTCCGTTACCCTTGCCTTGCTTTCCCTTGCCTTCCTTGCCTTCCGTTACTCTTTGCTTGCCTTCCGTGCATTGCCTAGCCTTGCGTTGTCGTGTCTTAGCCTTTTTTCACCTTGCCATAGCCTTGCTTGCGTTGCCTTGCTTTGCCTTGCCTTCCTTGCCTTCCGTTACTCTTTGCTTGCCTTCCGTGCATTGCCTAGCCTTGCGCTGTCGTGCATTAGCCTTGCCTTGCCTCACAGTGCCTTGCCTTGCGTTACCTTTTCCTTGGCTGGCCGTGCATTGCCTAGCCGTGCGTTGTGGTGCCTTAGCCTTGTTTCACCTTGCCATAGCCTTGCTTGCTTTGCCTTGCCTTCCTTCCATTCCGTTACTCTTTGCTTGCCTTCCGTGCATTGCCTAGCCTTGCGTTGTCGTGCCTTAGCCTTTTTTCACCTTGCAATAGCCTTGCTTGCGTTGCCTTGCTTTGCCTTGCATTCCTTGCCTTCCGTTACTCTTTGCTTGCCTTCCGTGCATTGCCTAGCCTTGCGTTGTCGTGCATTAGCCTTGCCTCGCCTAACCGTGCCTTGCCTTGCGTTACCCTTTCCTTGCCTTGCCGTGCATTGCCAAGCCGTGCGTTGTCGTGCATTAGCCTCGCCTTGCCTCACCGTGCCTTGCCTTGCCTTACCCTTTCCTTGCCTGGCCGTGCATTGCTTAGCCTTGCGTTGCCGTACCTTAGCCTTGTTTCCCCTTGCCGTGCCGTGCCTTTTGTTACACTTGCCTTGCCTTGCTTTGCCTTGCCTTCCTTTCCTTCCGTTACTCTTTCCTTGCCTAGCCGTGTACTGCGTAGCCTTGCGTTGTCGTGCATTACCCTTGCCTCGCCTGACCGTGCCTTGCCTTGCGTTACCCTTTCCTTGCCTTGCCGTGCATTGCCTAGCCCTGCGTTGTCGTGCCTTAGCCTTGTTTCCCCTTACCGTGCCGTTCCTTCCGTTACCCTTGCTTTCCCCTGCTTTCCCTTGCCTTCCTTGCCTTCCGTTACTCTTTGCTTGCCTTCCGTGCATTGCCTAGCCTTGCGTTGTCGTGCCTTAGCCTTGTTTCCCCTTGCCGTGCCGTGCCTGTTGTTACACTTGCCTTGCCATGCTTTTCCTTGCCTTCCTTTCCTTCCATTACTCTTTCCTTGCCTAGCCGTGCACTGCCTAGCCTTGCGTTGTCGTGCATTAGCTTTGCCTCGCCTGACAGTGCCTTGCCTTGCGTTACCCTTTCCTTGCCTTGCCGTGCATTGCCTAGCCCTGCGTTGCCTTGCCTTAGCCTTGTTTCCCCTTGCCGAGCCGTTGCTTCCGTTACCCTTCCCTTGCCTTGGTTTCCCTTGCCTTAATTTGCCTTCCGTTACTCTTTGCTTGCCTTTCGTGCATTGCCTAGCCTTGCGTTGTCGTGCATTAGCCTTGCCTAGCCTAACCGTGCCTTGCCTTGCGTTACCCTTTCCTTGCCTTGCCGTGCATTGCCTAGCCGTGCGTTGTCGTGCATTAGCCTTGTCTTGCCTTACCGTGCCTTGCCTTGCGTTACCCTTTCCTTGCCTGGCCGTGCATTGCCTAGCCGTGCGTTGCCGTTCCTTAGCCTTGTTTCCCCTTGCCGTGCCTTGCCTTTTGTTACACTTGCCTTGCCTTGCTTTGCCTTGCCTTCCTTTCCTTCCGTTACTCTTTCCTTGCCTAGCCGTGCACTGCCTATCCTTGCGTTGTCGTGCATTAGCCTTGCCTCCCCAAACCGTGCCTTGCCTTGCGTTACCATTTCCTTGCCTTGCCCTGCATTGCCTAGCCGTGCGTTACCGTGCCTTAGCCTTGTTTCCCCTTGCCGTGCCGTTCCTTCCGTTAACCTTGCCTTGCCTTGCATTCCCTTGCCTTCCGTGCGTTCCGTTACTCTTTGCTTGCCTTCCGTGCATTGCCTAGCCTTGCGTTGTCGTGCCTTAGCCTTGCCTCGCCTGACCGTGTCTTGCCTTGCGTTACCCTTACCTTGCCTTGCCCTGCATTGCCTAGCCCTGTGTTGTCGTGCCTTAGCCTTGTTTCCCCTTACCGTGCCGTTCCTTTCGTTACCCTTGCCTTCCCCTGCTTTCCCTTGCATTCCTTGCCTTCCGTTACTCTTTGCTTGCCTTCCGTGCATTGCCTAGCCTTGCGTAGTCGTGCCTTAGCCTTGCCTCGCCTGACCGTGCCTTGCCTTGCGTTACCCTTTCCTTGCCTTGCAGTGCATTGCCTAGCCGGTCTTTGTCGTGCCTTAGCCTTGTTTGTCCTTGCCGTGCCGTTCCTTCCGTTACCCTTGCCTTGCTTTCCCTTGCCTTCCTTGCCTTCCGTTACTCTTTGCTTGCCTTCCGTGCATTGCCTAGTCTTGCGTTGTCGTGTCTTAGCCTTTTTTCACCTTGCCATAGCCTTGCTTGCGTTGCCTTGCTTTGCCTTGCCTTCCTTGCCTTCCGTTACTCTTTGCTTGCCTTCCGTGCATTGCCTAGCCTTGCGTTGTCGTGCCTTAGCCTTTTTTCACCTTGCCATAGCCTTGTTTGCGTTGCCTTGCTTTGCCTTGCATTCCTTGCCTTCCCTTACTCTTTGCTTGCCTTCCGTGCATTGCCTAGCCTTGCGTTGTCGTGCATTAGCCTTGCCTCCCCAAACCGTGCCTTGCCTTGCGTTACCCTTTCCTTGCCTTGCCCTGCATTGCCTAGCCCTCTGTTGTCGTGCCTTAGCCTTGTTTCCCCTAGCCGTGCCGTTCCTTCCGTTACCCTTGCCTTGCCTTGCTTTCCCTTGCTTTCCTTGCCTTCCGTTACTCTTTGCTTTCCTTCCGTGCATTGCCTAGCCTTGCGTTGTCGTGCCTTAGCCTTGCCTCGCCTGACCGTGCCTTGCCTTGCGTTACCCTTTCCTTGCCTTGCCGTGCACTGCCAAGCCTTGCCTTGTCGTGCATTAGCCTTGCCTTGCCTGAAAGGTCCTTGGCTGGCGTTACCCTTTCCTTGCCTTGCCCTGCATTGCCTAGCCCTGTGTTGTCGTGCCTAAGCCTTGTTTCCCCTTGCCGTGCCGTTACTTCCGTTACCCTTGCCTTGCCTTGCTTTCCCTTGCCTTCCTTGGTTTCCGTTACTCTTTGCTTGCCTTCCGTGCATTGCCTAGCCGTGCGTTGTGGTGCCTTAGCCTTGTTTTACCTTGCCATAGCCTTGCTTGCTTTGCCTTGCCTTCCTTGCCTTCCGTTACTCTTTGCTTGCCTTCCGTGCATTGCCTAGCCTAGCGTTGTCGTGCCTTAGCCTTGCCTCGCCTAACCGTGCCTTGCCTTGCGTTACCCTTTCCTTGCCTTGCCGTGCATTGCCAAGCCGTGCGTTGTCGTGCATTAGCCTCGCCTTGCCTTACCGTGCCTTGCCTTGCGTTACCCTTTCCTTGCCTGGCCGTGCATTGCTTAGCCTTGCGTTGCTGTACCTTAGCCTTGTTTCCCCTTGCCGTGCCGTGACTTTTGTTACACTTGCCTTGCCTTGCTTTGCCTTGCCTTCCTTTCCTTCCGTTACTCTTTCCTTACCTAGCCGTGCACTGCGTAGCCTTGCGTTGTCGTGCATTACCCTTGCCTCGCCTGACCGTGCCTTGCCTTGCGTTACCCTTTCCTTGCCTTGCCGTGCATTGCCTAGCCCTGCGTTGTCGTGCCTTAGCCTTGTTTCCCCTTACCGTGCCGTTCCTTACGTTACCCTTGCCTTCCCATGCTTTCCCTTGCCTTCCTTGCCTTCCGTTACTCTTTGCTTGCCTTTCGTGCATTGCCTAGCCTTGCGTTGTCGTGCCTTAGCCTTGCGTCGCCTGACCGTGCCTTGCCTTGCGTTACCCTTTCCTTGCCTTGCCGTGCATTGCCTAGCCGTGCGTTGTCGTGCATCAGCCTTGCCTTGCCTCACCGTGCTTTGCCTTGCGTTACCCTTTCCTTGCCTTGCCGTGCATTGCCTAGCCGTGCGTTGCAGTGCCTTAGCCTTGTTTCCCCTTGCCGTGCCCTTCCTTCCGTTACCCTTGCCTTTCCTTGCTTTCCCTTGCCTTCCTTGCGTTCCGTTATTCTTTGCTTCCCTTCCGTGCATTGCCTAGCCTTGCGTTGTCGTGCCTTAGTCTTGCCTCGCCTGACCGTGCCTTGCCTTGCGTTACCCTTACCTTGCCTTGCCCTGCATTGCCTAGCCGTTCGTTGTCGTGCCTTAACCTTGTTTGCCCTTGCCGTGCCGTTCCTTCCGTTACCCTTGCCTTACTTTCCCTTGCCTTCCTTGCCTTCCGTTACTCTTTGCTTGCCTTCCGTGCTTTGCCTAGCCTTGCGTTGTCGTGTCTTAGCCTTTTTTCACTTGCCATAGCCTTGCTTGCGTTGCCTTGCTTTGCCTTGCCTTCCTTGCCTTCCGTTACTCTTTGCTTTCCTTCCGTGCATTGCCTAGCCTTGCGTGGTCGTGCCTTAGCCTTTTTGCACCTTGCCATAGCCTTGCTTGCGTTGCCTTGGTTTGCATTGCATTCCTTGCCTTCCGTTACTCTTTGCTTGCCTTCCGTGCATTGCCTAGCCTTGCGTGGTCGTGCCTTAGCCTTTTTTCACCTTGCCATAGCCTTGCTTGCGTTGCCTTGCTTTGCCTTGCATTCCTTGCCTTCCGTTACTCTTTGCTTGCCTTCCGTGCATTGCCTAGCCTTGCGTTGTCGTGCATTAGCCTTGCCTCCCCAAACCGTGCCTTGCCTTGCGTTACCCTTTCCTTGCCTTGCCCTGCATTGCCTAGCCCTGTGTTGTCGTGCCTTAGCCTTGTTTCCCCTTGCCGTGCCGTGCCTTTTCTTACACTTGCCTTGCCTTGTTTGCCTTGCCTTTATTTCCTTCCGTTACTCTTTCCTTGCCTAGCCGTGCACTGCGTAGCCTTGCATTGTAGTGCATTACCCTTGCATCGCCTGACCGTGCCTTGCCTGCGTTACCCTTTCCTTGCCTTGCCGTGCATTGCCTAGCCGTGCGTTGTCGTGCATCAGCCTTGCCTTGCCTCGCCGTGCCTTGCCTTGCGTTACCCTTTCCTTGCCTTGCCGTGCATTGCCTATTGCCTACCCTTGCCTTCCCCTGCTTTCCTTTGCATTCCTTGCCTTCCGTTACTCTTTGCTTGCCTTCCGTGCATTGCCTAGCCTTGCGTTGTCGTGCCTTAGCCTTGTTTCCCCTTGCCGTGCCGTGCCTGTTGTTACACTTGCCTTGCCATGCTTTTCCTTGCCTTCCTTTCCTTCCACTACTCTTTCCTTGCCTAGCCGTGCATTGCCTAGCCTTGCGTTGTCGTGCATTAGCTTTGCCTCGCCTGACAGTGCCTTGCCTTGCGTTACCCTTTCCTTGCCTTGCCGTGCATTGCCTAGCCCTGCGTTGCCTTGCCTTAGCCTTGTTTCCCCTTGCCAAGCCGTTGCTTCCGTTACCCTTCCCTTGCCTTGGTTTCCCTTGCCTTAATTTGCCTTTCGTTACTCTTTGCTTGCCTTTCGTGCATTGCCTAGCCTTGCGTTGTCGTGCATTAGCCTTGCCTAGCCTGACCGTGCCTTGCCTTGCGTTACCCTTTCCTTGCCTTGCCGTGCATTGCCTAGCCGTGCGTTGTCGTGCATTAGCCTTGTCTTGCCTTACCGTGCCTTGCCTTGCGTTACCCTTTCCTTGCCTGGCCGTGCATTGCCTAGCCGTGCGTTGCCGTTCCTTAGCCTTGTTTCCCCTTGCCGTGCCTTGCCTTTTGTTACACTTGCCTTGCCTTGCTTTGCCTTGCCTTCCTTTCCTTCCGTTACTCTTTCCTTGCCTAGCCGTGCACTGCCTATCCTTGCGTTGTCGTGCATTAGCCTTGCCTCCCCAAACCGTGCCTTGCCTTGCGTTACCATTTCCTTGCCTTGCCCTGCATTGCCTAGCGGTGCGTTACCGTGCCTTAGCCTTGTTTCCCCTTGCCGTGCCGTTCCTTCCGTTAACCTTGCCTTGCCTTGCATTCCCTTGCCTTCCGTGCGTTCCGTTACTCTTTGCTTGCCTTCCGTGCATTGCCTAGCCTTGCGTTGTCGTGCCTTAGCCTTGCCTCGCCTGACCGTGTCTTGCCTTGCGTTACCCTTACCTTGCCTTGCCCTGCATTGCCTAGCCCTGTGTTGTCGTGCCTTAGCCTTGTTTCCCCTTACCGTGCCGTTCCTTTCGTTACCCTTGCCTTCCCCTGCTTTCCCTTGCATTCCTTGCCTTCCGTTACTCTTTGCTTGCCTTCCGTGCATTGCCTAGCCTTGCGTAGTCGTGCCTTAGCCTTGCCTCGCCTGACCGTGCCTTGCCTTGCGTTACCCTTTCCTTGCCTTGCAGTGCATTGCCTAGCCGGTCTTTGTCGTGCCTTAGCCTTGTTTGTCCTTGCCGTGCCGTTCCTTCCGTTACCCTTGCCTTGCTTTCCCTTGCCTTCCTTGCCTTCCGTTACTCTTTGCTTGCCTTCCGTGCTTTGCCTAGCCTTGCGTTGTCGTGTCTTAGCCTTTTTTCACCTTGCCATAGCCTTGCTTGCGTTGCCTTGCTTTGCCTTGCCTTCCTTGCCTTCCGTTACTCTTTGCTTTCCTTCCGTGCATTGCCTAGCCTTGCGTGGTCGTGCCTTAGCCTTTTTTCACCTTGCCATAGCCTTGCTTGCGTTGCCTTGCTTTGCATTGCATTCCTTGCCTTCCGTTACTCTTTGCTTGCCTTCCGTGCATTGCCTAGCCTTGCGTGGTCGTGCCTTAGCCTTTTTTCACCTTGCCATAGCCTTGCTTGCGTTGCCTTGCTTTCCCTTGCATTCCTTGCCTTCCGTTACTCTTTGCTTGCCTTCCGTGCATTGCCTAGCCTTGCGTTGTCGTGCCTTAGCCTTGCCTCCCCAAACCGTGCCTTGCCTTGCGTTACGCTTTCCTTGCCTTGGCCTGCATTGCCTAGCCCTGTGTTGTCGTGCCTTAGCCTTGTTTCCCCTTGCCGTGCCGTGCCTTTTGTTACACTTGCCTTGCCTTGTTTGCCTTGCCTTTATTTCCTTCCGTTACTCTTTCCTTGCCTAGCCGTGCACTGCGTAGCCTTGCATTGTAGTGCATTACCCTTGCCTCGCCTGACCGTGCCTTGCCTTGCGTTACCCTTTCCTTGCCTTGCCGTGCCTTGCCTAGCCGTGCCTTCCGTTACCCTTGCCTTCCCTTGCTTTCCCTTGCCTTCCTTGCCTTCCGTTACTCTTTTCTTGCCTTCCGTGCATTGCCTAGCCTTGCGTTGTCGTGCCTTAGCCTTGCCTGCCTCACCGTGCCTTGCCTTGCGTTACCCTTTCCTTGCCTTGCCGTGCATTGCCTAGCCGTGTGTTGTCGTGCATCAGCCTTGCCTTGCCTCACCGTGCCTTGCCTTGCGTTACCCTTTCCTTGCCTTGCCGTGCATTGCCTAGCCGTGCGTTGCCGTGCCTTAGCCTTGTTTCCCCTTGCCGTGCCGTTCCTTCCGTTACCCTTGCCTTCCCCTGCTTTCCTTTGCATTCCTTGCCTTCCGTTACTCTTTGCTTGCCTTCCGTGCATTGCCTAGCCTTGCGTTGTCGTGCCTTAGCCTTGTTTCCCCTTGCCGTGCCGTGCCTGTTGTTACACTTGCCTTGCCATGCTTTTCCTTGCCTTCCTTTCCTTCCATTACTCTTTCCTTGCCTAGCCTTGCACTGCCTAGCCTTGCGTTGTCGTGCATTAGCTTTGCCTCGCCTGACAGTGCCTTGCCTTGCGTTACCCTTTCCTTGCCTTGCCGTGCATTGCCTAGCCCTGCGTTGCCTTGCCTTAGCCTTGTTTCCCCTCGCCGAGCCGTTGCTTCCGTTACCCTTCCCTTGCCTTGGTTTCCCTTGCCTTAATTTGCCTTCCGTTACTCTTTGCTTGCCTTTCGTGCATTGCCTAGCCTTGCGTTGTCGTGCATTAGCCTTGCCTCGCCTGACCGTGCCTTGCCTTGCGTTACCCTTTCCTTGCCTTGCCGTGCATTGCCTAGCCGTGCGTTGTCGTGCATCAGCCTTGCCTTGCCTCACCGTGCCTTGCCTTGCGTTACCCTTTCCTTGCCTTGCCGTGCATTGCCTAGCCCTGCGTTGCCGTGCCTTAGCCTTGTTTCCCCTTGCCGTGCCGTTCCTTCCGTTACCCTTGCCTTGCCTTGCTTTCCCTTGCCTTCCTTGCCTTCCGTTACTCTTTGCTTGTCTTCCGTGCATTGCCTAGCCTTGCGTTGTCGTGCATTAGCCTTGCCTCCCCAAACCGTGCCTTGCCTTGCGTTACCCTTTCCTTGCCTTGCCCTGCATTGCCTAGAACTGTGTTGTCGTGCCTTAGCCTTGTTTCCCCTTACCGTGCCGTTCCTTTCGTTACCCTTGCCTTCCCCTGCTTTCCTTTGCATTCCTTGCCTTCCGTTACTCTTTGCTTGCCTTCCGTGCATTGCCTACACTTGCCTTGTCGTGTCTTAGCCTTTTTTCAACTTGCCATAGCCTTGCTTGCGTTGCCTTGCTTTGCCTTGCCTTCCTTGCTTTCCGTTACTCTTTGCTTGCCTTCCGTGCATTGCCTAGCCTTGCGTGGTCGTGCCTTAGCCTTTTTTCACCTTGCCATAGCCTTGCTTGCGTTCCCTTGCTTTGCCTTGCATTCATTGCCTACCGTTACTCTTTGCTTGCTTTCCGTGCATTGCCTAGCCTTGCGTTGTCGTGCATTAGACTTGCCTCCCCAAACCGTGCCTTGCCTTGCGTTACCCTTTCCTTGCCTTACCCTGCATTGCCTAGCCCTGTGTTGTCGTGCCTTAGCCTTGTTTCCCCTTGCCGTGCCGTTCCTTCCGTTACCCTTGCCTTCCATTGCTTTCCCTTGCTTTCCTTGCCTTCCGTTACTCTTCGCTTTCCTTCCGTGCATTGCCTAGCCTTGCGTTGTCGTGCCTTAGCCTTGCCTCGCCTGACAGTGCCTTGCCTTGCGTTACCCTTTCCTTGCCTTGCCGTGCACTGCCTAGCCTTGCCTTGTCGTGCATTAGCCTTGCCTTGCCTGACCGTGCCTTGCCTGGCGTTACCATTTCCTTGCCTTGCCGTGCATTGCCTAGCCGTGCGTTGTCGTGCCTTAGCCTTGTTTCCCCTTGCCGTGCCGTTCCTTCCGTTACCCTTGCCTTGCCTTGCTTTCCCTTGCCTTCCTTGGTTTCCGTTACTCTTTGCTTGCCTTCCGTGAATTGCCTAGCCTTGCGCTGTCATGCATTAGCCTTGCCTTGCCTCAGAGTGCCTTGCCTTGCGTTACATTTTCCTTGGCTGGCCGTGCATTGCCTAGTCATGCGTTGTGGTGCCTTAGCCTTGTTTCACATTGCCATAGCCTTGCTTGCTTTGCCTTGCTTTCCCTTGCCTTCCTTACGTTCCGTTACTCTTTGCTTGCCTTCCGTGCATTGCCTAGCCTTTCGTTGTCGTGTCTTAGCCTTGTCTCCCCTAGCCTTAGCCTTGCTTGCGTTGCCTTGCTTTGCCTTGCCTTCCTTGCTTTCCGTTACTCTTTGCTTGCCTTCCGTGCATTGCCTAGCCTTGCGTGGTCGTGCCTTAGCCTTTTTTCACCTTGCCATAGCCTTGCTTGCGTTGCCTTGCTTTGCCTTGCATTCCTTGCCTTCCGTTACTCTTTGCTTGCCTTCCGTGCACTGCCTAGCCTTGCGTTGTCGTGCATTAGCCTTCCCTCGCCTGACAGTGCCTTGCCTTGCGTTACCCTTTCCTTGCCTGGCCGTGCATTGCTTAGTCTTGCGTGGCCGTGCCTTAGCCTTCCCTCGCCTGACAGTGCCTTGCCTTGCGTTACCCTTTCCTTGCCTGGCCGTGCATTTCTTAGTCTTGCGTTGCCGTGCCTTAGCCTTGTTTCCCCTTGCCGTGCCGTAACTTTTGTTACACTTGCCTTGCCTTGCTTTGCCTTGCCTTCCTTTCCTTCCGTTACTCTTTCCTTGCCTAGCCGTGCATTGCCTAGCCTTGCGCTGTCGTGCATTAGCCTTGCCTTGCCTCACAGTGCCTTGCCTTGCGTTACCTTTTCCTTGGCTGGCCGTGCATTGCCTAGCCGTGCGTTGTGGTGCCTTAGACTTGTTTCACCTTGCCATAGCCTTGCTTGCTTTGCCTTGCCTTCCTTCCATTCCGTTACTCTTTTCTTGCCTTCCGTGCATTGCCTAGCCTTGCGTTGTCGTGCCTTAGCCTTTTTTCACCTTGCAATAGCCTTGCTTGCGTTGGCTTGCTCAGCCTTGCGTTACCCTTTCCTTGCTTGCCGTGCATTGCCAAGCCGTGCGTTGTCGTGCATTAGCCTCGCCTTGCCTCACCGTGCCTTGCCTTGCGTTACCCTTTCCTTGCCTGGCCGTGCATTGCTTAGCCTTGCGTTGCCGTACCTTAGCCTTGTTTCCCCTTGCTGTGCCGTGCCTTTTGTTACACTTGCCTTGCCTTGCTTTGCCTTGCCTTCCTTGCCTTCCGTTACTCTTTCCTTGCCTAGCCGTGTACTGCGTAGCCTTGCGTTGTCGTGCATTACCCTTGGTTCGCCTGAGCGTGCCTTGCCTTGCGTTACCCTTTCCTTGCCTTGCCGTGCATTGCCTAGCCCTGCGTTGTCGTGCCTTAGCCTTGCGTCGCCTGACCGTGCCTTGCCTTGCGTTACCCTTTCCTTGCCTTGCCGTGCATTGCCTAGCCGTGCGTTGTCGTTCATCAGCCTTGCCTTGCCTCACCATGCCTTGCCTTGCGTTACCCTTTCCTTGCCTTGCCGTGCATTGCCTAGCCGTGCGTTGCCGTGCCTTAGCCTTGTTTCCCCTTGCCGTGCCGTTCCTTACGTTACCCTTGCCTTGCCTTGCTTTCCCTTGCCTTCCTTGCGTTCCGTTATTCTTTGCGTGCCTTCCGTGCATTGCCTAGCCTTGCGTTGTCGTGCCTTAGCCTTGCCTCGCCTGACCGTGCCTTGCCTTGCGTTACCCTTTCCTTGCCTTGCCGTGCATTGCCTAGCCGTGCGTTGTCGTGCATTAGCCTTGTCTTGCCTTACCGTGCCTTGCCTTGCGTTACCCTTTCCTTGCCTGGCCGTGCATTGCCTAGCCGTGCGTTGCCGTTCCTTAGCCTTGTTTCCCCTTGCCGTGCCTTGCCTTTTGTTACACTTGCCTTGCCTTGCTTTGCCTTGCCTTCCTTTACTTCCGTTACTCTTTCCTTGCCTAGCCGTGCACTGCCTACCCTTGCGTTGTCGTGCATTAGCCTTGCCTCCCCAAACCGTGCCTTGCCTTGCGTTACCATTTCCTTGCCTTGCCCGGCATTGCCTAGCCGTGCGTTGCCGTGCCTTAGCCTTGTTTCCCCTTGCCGTGCCGTTCCTTCCGTTAACCTTGCCTTGCCTTGCTTTCCCTTGCCTTCCTTGCCTTCCGTTACTCTTTGCTTGCCTTCCGTGCATTGCCTAGCCTTGCGTTTTCGTGCGTTAGCCTTGCCTCGCCTGACCGTGCCTTGCCTTGCGTTACCCTTTCCTTGCCTTGCAGTGCATTGCCTAGCAGTGCGTTGTCGTGCCTTAGCCTTATTTCCCCTTGCCGTGCCGTTCTTTCCGTTACCATTGCCTTGCCTTGCATTCCCTTGCCTTCCTTGCCTTCCGTTACGCTTTGCTTACCTTCCGTGCATTGCCTAGGCTTGCGTTGTCGTGCCTTAGCCTTGTGTCACCTTGCCATAGCCTTGCTTGCGTTGCCTTGCTTTGCCTTGACTTCCTTGCCTTCCGTTACTCTTTGCTTGCCTTCCGTGCATTGCCTAGCCTTGCGTTGTCGTGCATCAGCCTTGCCTTGCCTCACAGTGCCTTGCCTTGCGTTACCTTTTCCTTGGCTGGCCGTGCATTGCCTAGCCGTGCGTTGTGGTGCCTTAGCCTTGTTTCACCTTGCCATAGCCTTGTTTGCTTTGCCTTGCCTTCCTTCCATTCCGTTACTCTTTGCTTGCCTTCCGTGCATTGCCTAGCCTTGCGTTGTCGTGCCTTAGCCTTTTTTCACCTTGCAATAGCCTTGCTTGCGTTGCCTTGCTTTGCCTTGCATTCCTTGCCTTTCGTTACTCTTTGCTTGCCTTCCGTGCATTGCCTAGCCTAGCGTTGTCGTGCCTTAGCCTTGCCTCGCCTGACCGTGCCTTGCCTTGCGTTACCCTTTCCTTACCTTGCCGTGCATTGCCTAGCCCTTCGTTACCGTGCTTTAGCCTTGTTTCCACTTGCCGGGGCGTTCCTGCCGTTACCCTTCCCTTCCCCTGCTTTCCCTTGCCTTCCTTGCCTTCCGTTACTCTTTGCTTGCCTTCCGTGCATTGCCTAGCCTTGCGTTGTGGTGCCTTAGCCTTGCCTCGCCTGACCGTGCCTTGCCTTGCGTTACCCTTTCCTTGCCTTGCCGTGCATTGCCTAGCCGTGCGTTGTCGTGCATCAGCCTTGCCTTGCCTCACCGTGCCTTGCCTTGCGTTACTCTTTCCTTGCCTTGCCGTGCATTGCCTAGCCGTGCGTTGTCGTGCCTTAGCCTTGTTTCCCCTTGCCGTGCCATTCCTTCCGTTACCCTTGCCTTGCCTTGCTTTCCCTTGCCTTCCTTGCCTTCCGTTGCTCTTTGCTTGCCTTCCGTGCATTGCCTAACCTTGCGTTGTCTTGACTTAGCCTTTTATCACCTTGCCATAGCCTTGCTTGCGTTGCCTTGCTTTGCCTTGCCTTCCTTGCCTTCCGTTACTCTTTGCTTGCCTTCCGTGCATTGCCTAGCCTTGCGTGGTCGTGCCTTAGCCTTTTTTCACCTTGCCATAGCCTTGCTTGCGTTGCCTTGCTTTGCCTTGCATTCATTGCCTACCGTTACTCTTTGCTTGCTTTCCGTGCATTGCCTAGCCTTGCGTTGTCGTGCATTAGACTTGCCTCCCCAAACCGTGCCTTGCCTTGCGTTACCCTTTCCTTGCCTTACCCTGCATTGCCTAGCCCTGTGTTGTCGTGCCTTAGCCTTGTTTCCCCTTGCCGTGCCGTTCCTTCCGTTACCCTTGCCTTCCATTGCTTTCCCTTGCTTTCCTTGCCTTCCGTTACTCTTCGCTTTCCTTCCGTGCATTGCCTAGCCTTGCGTTGTCGTGCCTTAGCCTTGCCTCGCCTGACAGTGCCTTGCCTTGCGTTACCCTTTCCTTGCCTTGCCGTGCACTGCCTAGCCTTGCGTTGTCGTGCATTAGCCTTGCCTTGCCTCACCGTGCCTTGCCTTGCGTTACCATTTCCTTGCCTTGCCGTGCATCGCCTAGCCGTGCGTTGTCGTGCCTTAGCCTTGTTTCCCCTTGCCGTGCCGTTCCTTCCGTTACCCTTGCCTTGCCTTGCTTTCCCTTGCCTTCCTTGGTTTCCGTTACTCTTTGCTTGCCTTCCGTGAATTGCCTAGCCTTGCGCTGTCATGCATTAGCCTTGCCTTGCCTCAGAGTGCCTTGCCTTGCGTTACATTTTCCTTGGCTGGCCGTGCATTGCCTAGTCATGCGTTGTGGTGCCTTAGCCTTGTTTCACATTGCCATAGCCTTGCTTGCTTTGCCTTGCTTTCCCTTGCCTTCCTTACGTTCCGTTACTCTTTGCTTGCCTTCCGTGCATTGCCTAGCCTTTCGTTGTCGTGTCTTAGCCTTTTTTCACCTTGCCATAGCCTTGCTTGCGTTGCCTTGCTTTGCCTTGCCTTCCTTGCCTTCCGTTACTCTTTGCTTCCCTTAAGTGCATTGCCTAGCCTTGCGTGGTCGTGCCTTAGCCTTTTTTCACCTTGCCATAGCCTTGCTTGCGTTGCCTTGCTTTGCCTTGCATTCCTTGCCTTCCGTTACTCTTTGCTTGCCTTCCGTGCATTGCCTAGCCTTGCGTTGTCGTGCATTAGCCTTCCCTCGCCTGACAGTGCCTTGCCTTGCGTTACCCTTTCCTTGCCTGGCCGTGCATTGCCTAGTCTTGCGTTGTCGTGCCTTAGCCTTCCCTCGCCTGACAGTGCCTTGCCTTGCGTTACCCTTTCCTTGCCTGGCCGTGCATTTCTTAGTCTTGCGTTGCCGTGCCTTAGCCTTGTTTCCCCTTGCCGTGCCGTAACTTTTGTTACACTTGCCTTGCCTTGCTTTGCCTTGCCTTCCTTTCCTTCCGTTACTCTTTCCTTGCCTAGCCGTGCATTGCCTAGCCTTGCGCTGTCGTGCATTAGCCTTGCCTTGCCTCACAGTGCCTTGCCTTGCGTTACCTTTTCCTTGGCTGGCCGTGCATTGCCTAGCCGTGCGTTGTGGTGCCTTAGACTTGTTTCACCTTGCCATAGCCTTGCTTGCTTTGCCTTGCCTTCCTTCCATTCCGTTACTCTTTTCTTGCCTTCCGTGCATTGCCTAGCCTTGCGTTGTCGTGCCTTAGCCTTTTTTCACCTTGCAATAGCCTTGCTTGCGTTGGCTTGCTCTGCCTTGCGTTACCCTTTCCTTGCTTGCCGTGCATTGCCAAGCCGTGCGTTGTCGTGCATTAGCCTCGCCTTGCCTCACCGTGCCTTGCCTTGCGTTACCCTTTCCTTGCCTGGCCGTGCATTGCTTAGCCTTGCGTTGCCGTACCTTAGCCTTGTTTCCCCTTGCCGTGCCGTGCCTTTTGTTACACTTGCCTTGCCTTGCTTTGCCTTGCCTTCCTTGCCTTCCGTTACTCTTTCCTTGCCTAGCCGTGTACTGCGTAGCCTTGCGTTGTCGTGCATTACCCTTGGTTCGCCTGAGCGTGCCTTGCCTTGCGTTACCCTTTCCTTGCCTTGCCGTGCATTGCCTAGCCGTGCGTTGTCGTGCCTTAGCCTTGCGTCGCCTGACCGTGCCTTGCCTTGCGTTACCCTTTCCTTGCCTTGCCGTGCATTGCCTAGCCGTGCGTTGTCGTTCATCAGCCTTGCCTTGCCTCACCATGCCTTGCCTTGCGTTACCCTTTCCTTGCCTTGCCGTGCATTGCCTAGCCGTGCGTTGCCGTGCCTTAGCCTTGTTTCCCCTTGCCGTGCCGTTCCTTACGTTACCCTTGCCTTGCCTTGCTTTCCCTTGCCTTCCTTGCGTTCCGTTATTCTTTGCGTGCCTTCCGTGCATTGCCTAGCCTTGCGTTGTCGTGCCTTAGCCTTGCCTCGCCTGACCGTGCCTTGCCTTGCGTTACCCTTTCCTTGCCTTGCCGTGCATTGCCTAGCCGTGCGTTGTCGTGCATTAGCCTTGTCTTGCCTTACCGTGCCTTGCCTTGCGTTACCCTTTCCTTGCCTGGCCGTGCATTGCCTAGCCGTGCGTTGCCGTTCCTTAGCCTTGTTTCCCCTTGCCGTGCCTTGCCTTTTGCTACACTTGCCTTGCCTTGCTTTGCCTTGCCTTCCTTTACTTCCGTTACTCTTTCCTTGCCTAGCCGTGCACTGCCTACCCTTGCGTTGTCGTGCATTAGCCTTGCCTCCCCAAACCGTGCCTTGCCTTGCGTTACCATTTCCTTGCCTTGCCCGGCATTGCCTAGCCGTGCGTTGCCGTGCCTTAGCCTTGTTTCCCCTTGCCGTGCCGTTCCTTCCGGTAACCTTGCCTTGCCTTGCTTTCCCTTGACTTCCTTGCGTTCCGTTACTCTTTGCTTGCCTTCCGTGCATTGCCTAGCCTTGCGTTGTCGTGCCTTAGCCTTGCCTCGCCTGACCGTGCCTTGCCTTGCGTTACCCTTTCCTTGCCTTGCAGTGCATTGCCTAGCAGTGCGTTGTCGTGCCTTAGCCTTATTTCCCCTTGCCGTGCCGTTCTTTCCGTTACCATTGCCTTGCCTTGCATTCCCTTGCCTTCCTTGCCTTCCGTTACTCTTTGCTTGCCTTCCGTGCATTGCCTAGGCTTGCGTTGTCGTGTCTTAGCCTTTTTTCACCTTGCCATAGCCTGGCTTGCGTTGCCTTGCTTTGCCTTGACTTCCTTGCCTTCCGTTACTCTTTGCTTGCCTTCCGTGCATTGCCTAGCCTTGCGCTGTCGTGCATTAGCCTTGCCTTGCCTCACAGTGCCTTGCCTTGCGTTACCTTTTCCTTGGCTGGCCGTGCATTGCCTAGCCGTGCGTTGTGGTGCCTTAGCCTTGTTTCACCTTGCCATAGCCTTGTTTGCTTTGCCTTGCCTTCCTTCCATTCCGTTACTCTTTGCTTGCCTTCCGTGCATTGCCTAGCCTTGCGTTGTCGTGCCTTAGCCTTTTTTCACCTTGCAATAGCCTTGCTTGCGTTGCCTTGCTTTGCCTTGCATTCCTTGCCTTTCGTTACTCTTTGCTTGCCTTCCGTGCATTGCCTAGCCTAGCGTTGTCGTGCCTTAGCCTTGCCTCGCCTGACCGTGCCTTGCCTTGCGTTACCCTTTCCTTACCTTGCCGTGCATTGCCTAGCCCTTCGTTACCGTGCTTTAGCCTTGTTTCCACTTGCCGGGGCGTTCCTGCCGTTACCCTTCCCTTCCCCTGCTTTCCCTTGCCTTCCTTGCCTTCCGTAACTCTTTGCTTGCCTTCCGTGCATTGCCTAGCCTTGCGTTGTGGTGCCTTAGCCTTGCCTCGCCTGACCGTGCCTTGCCTTGCGTTACCCTTTCCTTGCCTTGCCGTGCATTGCCTAGCCGTGCGTTGTCGTGCATTAGCCTTGCCTTGCCTCACCGTGCCTTGCCTTGCGTTACTCTTTCCTTGCCTTGCCGTGCATTGCCTAGCCGTGCGTTGCCGTGCCTTAGCCTTGTTTCCACTTGTCGTGCCATTCCTTCCGTTACCCTTGCCTTGCCTTGTTTTCCCTTGCCTTCCTTGCCTTCCGTTACTCTTTGCTTGCCTTCCGTGCATTGCCTAGCCTTGCGTTGTCGTGACTTAGCCTTTTATCACCTTGCCATAGCCTTGCTTGCGTTGCCTTGCTTTGCCTTGCCTTCCTTGCCTTCCGTTACTCTTTGCTTGCCTTCCGTGCATTGCCTAGCCTTGCGTGGTCGTGCCTTAGCCTTTTTTCACCTTGCCATAGCCTTGCTTGCGTTGCCTTGCTTTGCCTTGCATTCCTTGCCTTCCGTTACTCTTTGCTTGCCTCCCGTGCATTGCCTAGCCTTGCGTTGTCGTGCATTAGCCTTGCCTCCCCAAACCGTGCCTTGCCTTGCGTTACCCTTTCCTTGCCTTTCCGTGCATTGCCTAGCCCTGTGTTTTCGTGCCTTAGCCTTGTTTCCCCTTACCGTGCCGTTCCTTCCGTTACCCTTGCCTTCCCCTGCTTTCCCTTGCTTTCCTTGCCTTCCGTTACTCTTTGCTTTCCTTCCGTGCATTGCCTAGGCTTGCGTTGTCGTGCCTTAGCCTTGTTTCCCCTTGCCGTGCCGTGCCTGTTGTTACACTTGCCTTGCCATGCTTTTCCTTGCCTTCCTTTCCTTCCATTACTCTTTCCTTGCCTAGCCGTGCACTGCCTAGCCTTGCGTTGTCGTGCATTAGCTTTGCCTCGCCTGACAGTGCCTTGCCTTGCGTTACCCTTTCCTTGCCTTGCCGTGCATTGCCTAGCCCTGCGTTGCCTTGCCTTAGCCTTGTTTCCCCTCGCCGAGCCGTTGCTTCCGTTACCCTTCCCTTGCCTTGGTTTCCCTTGCCTTAATTTGCCTTCCGTTACTCTTTGCTTGCCTTTCGTGCATTGCCTAGCCTTGCGTTTTCGTGCATTAGCCTTGCCTCGCCTGACCGTGCCTTGCCTTGCGTTACCCTTTCCTTGCCTTGCCGTGCATTGCGTAGCCGTGCGTTGTCGTGCATCAGCCTTGCCTTGCCTCACCGTGCCTTGCCTTGCGTTACCCTTTCCTTGCCTTGCCGTGCATTGCCTAGCCGTGCGTTGCCGTGCCTTCGCCTTGTTTCCCCTTGCAGTGCCGTGCCTTCCGTTACTCTTGCCTTGCCTTGCTTTCCCTTGCCTTCCTTGCCTTCGGTTACTCTTTCCTTGCCTAGCCGTGCACTGCCTAGCCTTGCGTTGTCGTGCATTAGCCTTGCCTCCCTAAACCGTGCCTTGCCTTGCGTGACCCTTTCCTTGCCTTGCCCTGCATTGCCTAGAACTGTGTTGTCGTGCCTTAGCCTTGTTTCCCCTTACAGTGCCGTTCCTTTCGTTACCCTTGCCTTCCCCTGCTTTCCTTTGCATTCCTTGCCTTCCGTTACTCTTTGCTTGCCTTCCGTGCATTGCCTACACTTGCCTTGTCGTGTCTTAGCCTTTTTTCAACTTGCAATAGCCTTGCTTGCGTTGGCTTGCTCTGCCTTGCGTTACCCTTTCCTTGCTTGCCGTGCATTGCCAAGCCGTGCGTTGTCGTGCATTAGCCTCGCCTTGCCTCACCGTGCCTTGCCTTGCGTTACCCTTTCCTTGCCTGGCCGTGCATTGCTTAGCCTTGCGTTGCCGTACCTTAGCCTTGTTTCCCCTTGCCGTGCCGTGCCTTTTGTTACACTTGCCTTGCCTTGCTTTGCCTTGCCTTCCTTGCCTTCCGTTACTCTTTCCTTGCCTAGCCGTGTACTGCGTAGCCTTGCGTTGTCGTGCATTACCCTAGGTTCGCCTGACCGTGCCTTGCCTTGCGTTACCCTTTCCTTGCCTTGCCGTGCATTGCCTAGCCCTGCGTTGTCGTGCCTTAGCCTTGCGTCGCCTGACCGTGCCTTGCCTTGCGTTACCCTTTCCTTGCCTTGCCGTGCATTGCCTAGCCGTGCGTTGTCGTTCATCAGCCTTGCCTTGCCTCACCATGCCTTGCCTTGCGTTACCCTTTCCTTGCCTTGCCGTGCATTGCCTAGCCGTGCGTTGCCGTGCCTTAGCCTTGTTTCCCCTTGCCGTGCCGTTCCTTACGTTACCCTTGCCTTGCCTTGCTTTCCCTTGCCTTCCTTGCGTTCCGTTATTCTTTGCGTGCCTTCCGTGCATTGCCTAGCCTTGCGTTGTCGTGCCTTAGCCTTGCCTCGCCTGACCGTGCCTTGCCTTGCGTTACCCTTTCCTTGCCTTGCCGTGCATTGCCTAGCCGTGCGTTGTCGTGCATTAGCCTTGTCTTGCCTTACCGTGCCTTGCCTTGCGTTACCCTTTCCTTGCCTGGCCGTGCATTGCCTAGCCGTGCGTTGCCGTTCCTTAGCCTTGTTTCCCCTTGCCGTGCCTTGCCTTTTGTTACACTTGCCTTGCCTTGCTTTGCCTTGCCTTCCTTTACTTCCGTTACTCTTTCCTTGCCTAGCCGTGCACTGCCTACCCTTGCGTTGTCGTGCATTAGCCTTGCCTCCCCAAACCGTGCCTTGCCTTGCGTTACCATTTCCTTGCCTTGCCCGGCATTGCCTAGCCGTGCGTTGCCGTGCCTTAGCCTTGTTTCCCCTTGCCGTGCCGTTCCTTCCGGTAACCTTGCCTTGCCTTGCTTTCCCTTGCCTTCCTTGCGTTCCGTTACTCTTTGCTTGCCTTCCGTGCATTGCCTAGCCTTGCGTTGTCGTGCCTTAGCCTTGCCTCGCCTGACCGTGCCTTGCCTTGCGTTACCCTTTCCTTGCCTTGCAGTGCATTGCCTAGCAGTGCGTTGTCGTGCCTTAGCCTTATTTCCCCTTGCCGTGCCGTTCTTTCCGTTACCATTGCCTTGCCTTGCATTCCCTTGCCTTCCTTGCCTTCCGTTACTCTTTGCTTGCCTTCCGTGCATTGCCTAGCCTTGCGTTGTCGTGTCTTAGCCTTTTTTCACCTTGCCATAGCCTGGCTTGCGTTGCCTTGCTTTGCCTTGACTTCCTTGCCTTCCGTTACTCTTTGCTTGCCTTCCGTGCATTGCCTAGCCTTGCGTTGTCGTGCCTTAGCCTTGCCTTGCCTCACAGTGCCTTGCCTTGCGTTACCTTTTCCTTGGCTGGCCGTGCATTGCCTAGCCGTGCGTTGTGGTGCCTTAGACTTGTTTCACCTTGCCATAGCCTTGTTTGCTTTGCCTTGCCTTCCTTCCATTCCGTTACTCTTTGCTTGCCTTCCGTGCATTGCCTAGCCTTGCGTTGTCGTGCCTTAGCCTTTTTTCACCTTGCCATAGCCTTGCTTGCGTTGCCTTGCTTTGCCTTGCATTCCTTGCCTTCCGTTACTCTTTGCTTGCCTCCGTGCATTGCCTAGCCTTGCGTTGTCGTGCCTTAGCCTTGCCTCGCCTGACCGTGCCTTCCCTTGCGTTACCCTTTCCTTGCCTTGCCGTGCATTGCCTAGCCGTGCGTTGTCGTGCATTAGCCTTGCCTTGCCTCACCGTGCCTTGCCTTGAGTTACCCTTTCCTTGCCTGGCCGTGCATTGCCTAGCCGTGCGTTGCCTTGCCTTAGCCTTCTTTCCCCTTGCCATGCCGTGCCTGTTGTTACACTTGCCTTGCCTTCCTTTCCTTCCGTTACTCTTTCCTTGCCTTGCCGTGCATTGCCTAGCCTTGCGTTGTCGTGCCTTACTCTTGCCTCGCCTGACCGTGCCTTGCCTTGCGTTACCCTTTCCTTGCCTTGCCGTGCATTGCCTAGCCCTGCGTTGTCGTGCCTTAGCCTTGTTTCCCCTTGCCGTGCCGTTCCTTCCGTTACCCTTGCCTTCCCTTGCTTTCCCTTGCCTTCCTTGCCTTGCGTTACCCTTTCCTTGCCTTGCAGTGCATTGCCTAGCCTTGCGTTGTCGTGCCTTAGCCTTGCCTCGCCTGACCGTGCCTTGCCTTGCGTTACCCTTTCCTTGCCTTGCCGTGCATTGCCTAGCCGTGCGTTGTCTTTCATCAGCCTTGCCTTGCCTCACCGTGCCTTGCCTTGCGTTACCCTTTCCTTGCCTTGCCGTGCACTGCCTAGCCGTGCGTTGTCGTGCCTTAGCCTTGTTTCCCCTTGCCGTGCCGTTCCTTCCATTACCCTTGCCTTGCCTTGCTTTCCCTTGCCTTCCTTGCCTTCCGTTACTCTTTGCTTGCCTTCCGTGCATTGCCTAGCCTTGCGTTGTCGTGCCTTAGCCTTGCCTCGCCTGACCGTGCCTTGCCTTGCGTTACCCTTTCCTTGCCTGGCCGTGCATTGCCTAGCCGTGCGTTGCCGTTCCTTAGCCTTGTTTCCCCTTGCCGTGCCGTGCCTTTTGTTACACTTGCCTTGCCTTGCTTTGCCTTGCCTTCCTTTCTTTCCGTTACTCTTTCCTTGCCTAGCCGTGCACTGCCTAGCCTTGCGTTGTCGTGCATTAGCCTTGCCTCCCCAAACCGTGCCTTGCCTTGCGTTACCATTTCCTTGCCTTGCCCTGCATTGCCTAGCCGTGCGTTGCCGTGCCTTAGCCTTGTTTCCCCTTGCCGTGCCGTTCCTTCCGGTAACCTTGCCTTGCCTTGCTTTCCCTTGCCTTCCTTGCGTTCCGTTACTCTTTGCTTGCCTTCCGTGCATTGCCTAGCCTTGCGTTGTCGTGCCTTAGCCTTGCCTCGCCTGACCGTGCCTTGCCTTGCGTTACCCTTTCCTTGCCTTGCCGTGCATTGCCTAGCAGTGCGTTGTCGTGCCTTAGCCTTGTTTCCCCTTGCCGTGCCGTTCCTTCCGTTACCCTTGCCTTGCCTTGCTTTCCCTTGCCTTCCTTGCCTTCCGTTACTCTTTGCTTGCCTTCCGTGTATTGCCTAGCCTTGCGTGGTCGTGCCTTAGCCTTTTTTCACCTTGCCATAGCCTTGCTTGCGTTGCCTTGCTTTGCCTTGCCTTCCTTGCTTTCCGTTACTCTTTGCTTGCCTTCCGTGCATTGCCTAGCCTTGCGTGGTCGTGCCTTAGACTTTTTTCACCTTGCCATAGCCTTGCTTGCGTTGCCTTGCTTTGCCTTGCATTCCTTGCCTTCCGTTACTCTTTGCTTGCCTTCCGTGCATTGCCTAGCCTTGCGTTGTCGTGCCTTAGCCTTGCCTCGCCTGACCGTGCCTTGCCTTGCGTTACCCTTTCCTTGCCTTGCCGTGCATTGCCTAGCCCTGCGTTTTCGTGCCTTAGCCTTGTTTCCCCTTGCCGTGCCGTTCCTTCCGTTACCCTTGCCTTCCCTTGCTTTCCCTTGCCTTCCTTGCCTTCCGTTACTCTTTCCTTGCCTTCCGTGCATTGCCTAGCCTTGCGTTGTCGTGCCTTAAACTTGCCTCGCCTGACCGTGCCTTCCCTTGCGTTACCCTTTCCTTGCCTTGCCGTGCATTGCCTAGCCGTGTGTTGTCGTGCATTAGCCTTGCCTTGCCTCACCGTGCCTTGCCTTGCGTTACCCTTTCCTTGCCTTGCCGTGCATTGCCTAGCCCTGCGTTGCCGAGCCTTAGCCTTGTTTCCCCTTGCCGTGCCGTTCCTTCCGTTACCCTTGCCTTCCCCTGCTTTCCTTTGCATTCCTTGCCTTCCGTTACTCTTTGCTTGCCTTCCGTGCATTGCCTAGCCTTGCGTTGTCGTGCCTTAGCCTTGTTTCCCCTTGCCGTGCCGTGCCTGTTGTTACACTTGCCTTGCCATGCTTTTCCTTGCCTTCCTTTCCTTCCATTACTCTTTCCTTGCCTAGCCCTGCACTGCCTAGCCTTGCGTTGTCGTGCATTAGCTTTGCCTCGCCTGACAGTGCCTTGCCTTGCGTTACCCTTTCCTTGCCTTGCCGTGCATTGCCTAGCCCTGCGTTGCCTTGCCTTAGCCTTGTTTCCCCTCGCCGAGCCGTTGCTTCCGTTACCCTTCCCTTGCCTTGGTTTCCCTTGCCTTAATTTGCCTTCCGTTACTCTTTGCTTGCCTTTCGTGCATTGCCTAGCCTTGCGTTTTCGTGCATTAGCCTTGCCTCGCCTGACCGTGCCTTGCCTTGCGTTACCCTTTCCTTGCCTTGCCGTGCATTGCCTAGCCGTGCGTTGTCGTGCATCAGCCTTGCCTTGCCTCACCGTGCCTTGCCTTGCGTTACCCTTTCCTTGCCTTGCCGTGCATTGCCTAGCCCTGCGTTGCCGTGCCTTAGCCTTGTTTCCCCTTGCCGTGCCGTTCCTTCCGTTACCCTTGCCTTGCCTTGCTTTCCCTTGCCTTCCTTACCTTCGGTTACTCTTTGCTTGTCTTCCGTGCATTGCCTAGCCTTGCGTTGTCGTGCATTAGCCTTGCCTCCCCAAACCGTGCCTTGCCTTGCGTTACCCTTTCCTTGCCTTGCCCTGCATTGCCTAGAACTGTGTTGTCGTGCCTTAGCCTTGTTTCCCCTTACCGTGCCGTTCCTTTCGTTACCCTTGCCTTCCCCTGCTTTCCTTTGCATTCCTTGCCTTCCGTTACTCTTTGCTTGCCTTCCGTGCATTGCCTACACTTGCCTTGTCGTGTCTTAGCCTTTTTTCAACTTGCCATAGCCTTGCTTGCGTTGCCTTGCTTTGGCTTGCCTTCCTTGCCTTCCGTTACTCTTTGCTTGCCTTCCGTGCATTGCCTAGCCTTGCGTTGTCGTGCCTTAGCCTTGTTTCACCTTGCCATAGCCTTGTTTGTTTTGCCTTGCCTTCCTTCCCTTCCGTTACTCTTTCCTTGCCTTCCGTGCATTGCCTAGCCTTGCGTTGTCTTGCCTTAGCCTTTTTTCACCTTGCCATAGACTTGCTTGCTTTGCCTTGCTTTGCCTTGCATTCCTTGCCTTCCGTTACTCTTTGCTTGCCTTCCGTGCATTGCCTAGCCTAGCGTTGTCGTGCCTTAGCCTTGCCTCGCCTAACCGTGCCTTGCCTTGCGTTACCCTTTCCTTGCCTTGCCGTGCACTGCCAAGCCGTGCGTTGTCGTGCATTAGCCTCGCCTTGCCTCACCGTGCCTTGCCTTGCGTTACCCTTTCCTTGCCTGGCAGTGCATTGCTTAGCCTTGCGTTGCCGTACCTTAGCCTTGTTTCCCCTTGCCGTGCCGTGCCTTTTGTTACACTTGCCTTGCCTTGCTTTGCCTTGCCTTCCTTTCCTTCCGTTACTCTTTCCTTGCCTAGCCGTGCACTGCGTAGCCTTGCGTTGTCGTGCATTACCCTTGCCTCGCCTGACCGTGCCTTGCCTTGCGTTACCCTTTCCTTGCCTTGCCGTGCATTGCCTAGCCCTGCGTTGTCGTGCCTTAGCCTTGTTTCCCCTTACCGTGCCGTTCCTTCCGTTACCCTTGCTTTCCCCTGCTTTCCCTTGCCTTCCTTGCCTTCCGTTACTCTTTGCTTGCCTTTCGTTCATTGCCTAGCCTTGCGTTGTCGTGCCTTAGCCTTGCGTCGCCTGACCGTGCCTTGCCTTGCGTTACCCTTTCCTTGCCTTGCCGTGCATTGCCTAGCCGTGCGTTGTCTTTCATCAGCCTTGCCTTGCCTCACAATGCCTTGCCTTGCGTTACCCTTTCCTTGCCTTGCCGTGCATTGCCTAGCCGTGCGTTGCCGTGCCTTAGCCTTGTTTCCCCTTGCCGTGCCGTTCCTTCCGTTACCCTTGCCTTGCCTTGCTTTCCCTTGCCTTCCTTGCGTTCCGTTATTCTTTGCTTGCCTTCCGTGCATTGCCTAGCCTTGCGTTGTCGTGCCTTAGCCTTGCCTCGCCTGACCGTGCCTTGCCTTGCGTCACCCTTTCCTTGCCTGGCCGTGCATTGCCTAGCCGTGCGTTGCCGTTCCTTAGCCTTGTTTCCCCTTGCCGTGCCTTGCCTTTTGTTACACTTGCCTTGCCTTGCTTTGCCTTGCCTTCCTTTCTTTCCGTTACTCTTTCCTTGCCTAGCCGTGCACTGCCTAGCCTTGCGTTGTCGTGCATTAGCCTTGCCTCCCCAAACCGTGCCTTGCCTTGCGTTACCATTTCCTTGCCTTGCCCTGCATTGCCTAGCCGTGCGTTGCCGTGCCTTAGCCTTGTTTCCCCTTGCCGTGCCGTTCCTTCCGGTAACCTTGCCTTGCCTTGCTTTCCCTTGCCTTCCTTGCGTTCCGTTACTCTTTGCTTGCCTTCCGTGCATTGCCTAGCCTGGCGTTGTCGTGCCTTAGCCTTGCCTCGCCTGACCGTGCCTTGCCTTGCGTTACCCTTTCCTTGCCTTGCCGTGCATTGCCTAGCCGTGCGTTGTCGTGCCTTAGCTTTGTTTCCCCTTGCCTTGCCTTGCTTTCCCTGGCCTTACTTGCCTTCCGTTACTCTTTGCTTGCCTTCCGTGCGTTGCGTAGACTTGCGTTGTCGTGCTTTAGACTTTTTTCACCTTGCCATAGCCTTGCTTGCGTTGCCTTGCTTTGCCTTGCCTTCCTTGCTTTCCGTTACTCTTTGCTTGCCTTCCGTGCATTGCCTAGCCTTGCGTTGTCGTGCCTTAGCCTTTTTTCACCTTGCCATAGCCTTGCTTGCGTTGACTTGCTTTGCCTTGCATTCCTTGCCTTCCGTTACTCTTTGCTTGCTTTCCGTGCATTGCCTAGCCTTGCGTTGTCGTGCATTAGACTTGCCTCCCCAAACCGTGCCTTGCCTTGCGTTTCCCTTTCCTTGACTTACCCTGCATTGCCTAGCCCTGTGTTGTCGTGCCTTAGCCTTGTTTCCCCTTGCCGTGCCGTTCCTTCCGTTACCCTTGCCTTCCCTTGCTTTCCCTTGCTTTCCTTGCCTTCCGTTACTCTTTGCTTGCCTTCCGTGCATTGCCTAGCCTTGCGTTGTCGTGCCTTAGCCTTGCCTCGCCTGACCGTGCCTTGCCTTGCGTTACCCTTTCCTTGCCTAGCCGTGCACTGCGTAGCCTTGCGTTTTCGTGCATTACCCTTGCCTCGCCTGACCGTGCCTTGCCTTGCGTTAACCTTTCCTTGCCTTGCCGTGCATTGCCTAGCCCTTCGTTACCGTGCTTTAGCCTTATTTCCACTTGCCGGGGCGTTCCTTCCGTTACCCTTCCCTTCCCCTGCTTTCCCTTGCCTTCCTTGCCTTCCGTTACTCTTTGCTTGCCTTCCGTGCATTGCCTAGCCTTGCGTTGTGGTGCCTTAGCCTTGCCTCGCATGACCGTGCCTTGCCTTGCGTTACCCTTTCCTTGCCTTGCCGTGCATTGCCTAGCCGTGCGTTGTCGTGCATTAGCCTTGCCTTGCCTCACCGTGCCTTGCCTTGCGTTACCCTTTCCTTGCCTTGCCGTGCATTGCCTAGCCGTGCGTTGCCGTGCCTTAGCCTTGTTTCCCCTTGTCGTGCCGTTCCTTCCGTTACCCTTGCCTTGCCTTGCTTTCCCTTGCCTTCCTTGCCTTCCGTTACTCTTTGCTTGCCTTCCGTGCATTGCCTAGCCTTGCGTTGTCGTGCCTTAGCCTTTTTTCACCTTGCCATAGCCTTGCTTGCGTTGCCTTGCTTTGCCTTGCCTTCCTTGCCTTCCGTTACTCTTTGCTTGCCTCCCGTGCATTGCCTAGCCTTGCGTTGTCGTGCCTTAGCCTTGCCTCGCCTGACCGTGCCTTGCCTTGGGTTACCCTTTCCTTGCCTTGCCGTGCATTGCCTAGCCCTGCGTTGTCGTGCCTTAGCCTTGTTTCCCCTTGCCGTGCCGTTCCTTCCGTTACCCTTGCCTTGCCTTGCTTTCCCTTGCTTTCCTTGCCTTCCGTTACTCTTTGCTTGCCTTCCGTGCATTGCCTAGCCTTGCGTTGTCGTGCCTTAGCCTTCCCTCGCTTGACAGTGCCTTGCCTTGCGTTAACCTTTCCTTGCCTAGGCGTGCACTGCGTAGCCTTGCGTTTTCGTGCATTACCCTTGCCTCGCCTGACCGTGCCTTGCCTTGCGTTAACCTTTCCTTGCCTTGCCGTGCATTGCCTAGCCCTTCGTTACCGACCTTTAGCCTTGTTTCCACTTGCCGGGGCGTTCCTTCCGTTACCCTTCCCTTCCCCTGCTTTCCCTTGCCTTCCTTGCCTTCCGTTACTCTTTGCTTGCCTTCCGTGCATTGCCTAGCCTTGCGTTGTGGTGCCTTAGCCTTGCCTCGCCTGACCGTGCCTTGCCTTGCGTTACCCTTTCCTTGCCTTGCCGTGCATTGCCTAGCCGTGCGTTGTCGTGCATCAGCCTTGCCTTGCCTCACCGTGCCTTGCCTTGCGTTACCCTTTCCTTGCCTTGCCGTGCATTGCCTAGCCGTGCGTTGCCGTGCCTTAGCCTTGTTTCCCCTTGTCGTGCCGTTCCTTCCGTTACCCTTGCCTTGCCTTGCTTTCCCTTGCCTTCCTTGCCTTCCGTTACTCTTTGCTTGCCTTTCGTGCATTGCCTAGCCTTGCGTTGTCGTGCATTAGCCTTGCCTCGCCTGACCGTGCCTTGCCTTGCGTTACCCTTTCTTGCCTTGCCGTGCATTGCCTAGCCGTGCGTTGTCGTGCATCACCCTTGCCTTGCCTCACCGTGCCTTGCCTTGCGTTACCCTTTCCTTGCCTTGCCGTGCATTGCCTAGCCCTGCGTTGCCGTGCCTTAGCCTTGTTTCCCCTTGCCGTGCCGTTCCTTCCGTTACCCTTGCCTTGCCTTGCTTTCCCTTGCCTTCCTTGCCTTCCGTTACTCTTTGCTTGTCTTCCGTGCATTGCCTAGGCTTGCGTTGTCGTGCATTAGCCTTGCCTCCCCAAACCGTGCCTTGCCTTGCGTTACCCTTTCCTTGCCTTGCCCTGCATTGCCTAGAACTGTGTTGTCGTGCCTTAGCCTTGTTTCCCCTTGCCGTGCCGTGCCTTTTGTTACACTTGCCTTGCCTTGCTTTGCCTTGCCTTCCTTTCCTTCCGTTACTCTTTCCTTGCCTAGCCGTGTACTGCGTAGCCTTGCGTTGTCGTGCATTACCCTCGCCTTGCCTTACCGTGCCTTGCCTGGCGTTACCCTTTCCTTGCCTTGCCGTGCATTGCCTAGCCCTGCGTTGTCGTGCCTTAGCCTTGTTTCCCCTTACCGTGCCGTTCCTTCCGTTACCCTTGCTTTCCCCTGCTTTCCCTTGCCTTCCTTGACTTCCGTTACTCTTTGCTTGCCTTTCGTGCATTGCCTAGCCTTGCGTTGTCGTGCCTTAGCCTTGCGTCGCCTGACCGTGCCTTGCCTTGCGTTACCCTTTCCTTGCCTTGCCGTGCATTGCCTAGCCGTGCGTTGTCGTTCATCAGCCTTGCCTTGCCTCACCATGCCTTGCCTTGCGTTACCCTTTCCTTGCCTTGCAGTGCATTGCCTAGCCGTGCGTTGCCGTGCCTTAGCCTTGTTTCCCCTTGCCGTGCCGTTCCTTACGTTACCCTTGCCTTGCCTTGCTTTCCCTTGCCTTCCTTGCGTTCCGTTATTCTTTGCGTGCCTTCCGTGCATTGCCTAGCCTTGCGTTGTCGTGCCTTAACCTTGCCTCGCCTGACCGTGCCTTGCCTTGCGTTACCCTTTCCTTGCCTTGCCGTGCATTGCCTAGCCGTGCGTTGTCGTGCATTAGCCTTGTCTTGCCTTACCGTGCCTTGCCTTGCGTTACCCTTTCCTTGCCTGGCCGTGCATTGCCTAGCCGTGCGTTGCCGTTCCTTAGCCTTGTTTCCCCTTGCCGTGCCTTGCCTTTTGTTACACTTGCCTTGCCTTGTTTTGCCTTGCCTTCCTTTCCTTCCGTTACTCTTTCCTTGCCTAGCCGTGCACTGCCTACCCTTGCGTTGTCGTGCATTAGCCTTGCCTCCCCACACCGTGCCTTGCCTTGCGTTACCATTTCCTTGCCTTGCCCGGCATTGCCTAGCCGTGCGTTGCCGTGCCTTAGCCTTGTTTCCCCTTGCCGTGCCGTTCCTTCCGGTAACCTTGCCTTGCCTTGCTTTCCCTTGCCTTCCTTGCGTTCCGTTACTCTTTGCTTGCCTTCCGTGCATTGCCTAGCCTTGCGTTGTCTTGCCTTAGCCTTGCCTCGCCTGACCGTGCCTTGCCTTGCGTTACCCTTTCCTTGCCTTGCAGTGCATTGCCTAGCAGTGCGTTGTCGTGCCTTAGCCTTGTTTCCCCTTGCCGTGCCGTTCTTTCCGTTACCATTGCCTTGCCTTGCATTCCCTTGCCTTCCTTGCCTTCCGTTACTCTTTGCTTGCCTTCCGTGCATTGCCTAGCCTTGCGTGGTCGTGCCTTAGCCTTTTTTCACCTTGCCATAGCCTTGCTTGCGTTGCATTGCTTTGCCTTGCATTCCTTGCCTTCCGTTACTCTTTGCTTGCCTCCCGTGCATTGCCTAGCCTTGCGTTGTCGTGCGTTACCCTTGCCTCCCCAAACCGTGCCTTGCCTTGCGTTACCCTTTCCTTGCCTTGCCGTGCATTGCCTAGCCCTGCGTTGTCGTGCCTTAGCCTTGTTTCCCCTTACCGTGCCGTTCCTTCCGTTACCCTTGCCTTCCCCTGCTTTCCCTTGCCTTCCTTGCCTTCCGTTACTCTTTTCTTGCCTTCCGTGCATTGCCTAGCCTTGCGTTGTCGTGCCTTAGACTTGCCTCGCCTGACCGTGCCTTGCCTTGCGTTACCCTTTCCTTGCCTTGCCGTGCATTGCCTAGCCGTGTGTTGTCGTGCATCAGCCTTGCCTCGCCTCACCGTGCCTTGCCTTGCGTTACCCTTTCCTTGCTTTGCCGTGCATTGCCTAGCCCTGCGTTGCCGTGCCTTAGCCTTGTTTCCCCTTGCCGTGCCGTTCCTTCCGTTACCCTTGCCTTCCCCTGCTTTCCTTTGCATTCCTTGCCTTCCGTTACTCTTTGCTTGCCTTCCGTGCATTGCCTAGCCTTGCGTTGTCGTGCCTTAGCCTTGTTTCCCCTTGCCGTGCCGTGCCTGTTGTTACACTTGCCTTTCCATGCTTTTCCTTGCCTTCCTTTCCTTCCATTACTCTTTCCTTGCCTAGCCGTGCACTGCCTAGCCTTGCGTTGTCGTGCATTAGCTTTGCCTCGCCTGACAGTGCCTTGCCTTGCGTTACCCTTTCCTTGCCTTGCCGTGCATTGCCTAGCCCTGCATTGCCTTGCCTTAGCCTTGTTTCCCCTCGCCGAGCCGTTGCTTCCGTTACCCTTCCCTTGCCTTGGTTTCCCTTGCCTTAATTTGCCTTCCGTTACTCTTTGCTTGCCTTTCGTGCATTGCCTAGCCTTGCGTTTTCGTGCATTAGCCTTGCCTCGCCTGACCGTGCCTTGCCTTGCGTTACCCTTTCCTTGCCTTGCCGTGCATTGCCTAGCCGTGCGTTGTCGTGCATCAGCCTTGCCTTGCCTCACCGTGCCTTGCCTTGCGTTACCCTTTCCTTGCCTTGCCGTGCATTGCCTAGCCCTGCGTTGCCGTGCCTTAGCCTTGTTTCCCCTTGCCGTGCCGTTCCTTCCATTACCCTTGCCTTGCCTTGCTTTCCCTTGCCTTCCTTGCCTTCGGTTACTCTTTGCTTGTCTTCCGTGCATTGCCTAGCCTTGCGTTGTCGTGCATTAGCCTTGCCTCCCCAAACCGTGCCTTGCCTTGCGTTACCCTTTCCTTGCCTTGCCCTGCATTGCCTAGAACTGTGTTGTCGTGCCTTAGCCTTGTTTCCCCTTACCGTGCCGTTCCTTTCGTTACCCTTGCCTTCCCCTGCTTTCCTTTGCATTCCTTGCCTTCCGTTACTCTTTGCTTGCCTTCCGTGCATTGCCTAGCCTTGCGTTGTCGTGCCTTAGCCTTTTTTCAACTTGCCATAGACTTGCTTGCGTTGCCTTGCTTTGCCTTGCCTTCCTTGCCTTCCGTTACTCTTTGCTTGCCTTCCGTGCATTGCCTAGCCTTGCGTGGTCGTGCCTTAGCCTTTTTTCACCTTGCCATAGCCTTGCTTGCGTTGCCTTGCTTTGCCTTGCATTCCTTGCCTTCCGTTACTCTTTGCTTGCCTTCCGTGCATTGCCTAGCCTTGCGTTGTCGTGCATTAGACTTGCCTTGCCTCACCGTGCCTTGCCTTGCGTTACCCTTTCCTTGCCTTGCCGTGCATTGCCTAGCCGTGCGTTGTCGTGCCTTAGCCTTGTTTCCCCTTACCGTGCCGTTCCTTCCGTTACCCTTGCCTTCCCCTGCTTTCCCTTGCCTTCCTTGCCTTCCGTTACTCTTTTCTTGCCTTCCGTGCATTGCCTAGCCTTGCGTTGTCGTGCCTTAGACTTGCCTCGCCTGACCGTGCCTTGCCTTGCGTTACCCTTTCCTTGCCTTGCCGTGCATTGCCTAGCCGTGCGTTGTCGTGCATCAGCCTTGCCTTGCCTCACCGTGCCTTGCCTTGCGTTACCCTTTCCTTGACTTGCCGTGCATTGCCTAGCCGTGCGTTGTCGTGCCTTAGCCTTGTTTCCCCTTGCCGTGCCGTTCCTTCCGTTACCCTTGCCTTCCCCTGCTTTCCTTTGCATTCCTTGCCTTCCGTTACTCTTTGCTTGCCTTCCGTGCATTGCCTAGCCTTGCGTTGTCGTGCCTTAGCCTTGTTTCCCCTTGCCGTGCCGTGCCTGTTGTTACACTTGCCTTGCCATGCTTTGCCTTGCCTTCCTTTCCTTCCGTTACTCTTTCCTTGCCTAGCCGTGCACTGCCTAGCCTTGCGTTGTCGTGCATTAGCTTTGCCTCGCCTGACAGTGCCTTGCCTTGCGTTACCCTTTCCTTGCCTTGCCGTGCATTGCCTAGCCCTGCGTTGCCTTGCCTTAGCCTTGTTTCCCCTCGCCGAGCCGTTGCTTCCGTTACCCTTCCCTTGCCTTGGTTTCCCTTGCCTTAATTTGCCTTCCGTTACTCTTTGCTTGCCTTTCGTGCATTGCCTAGCCTTGCGTTTTCGTGCATTAGCCTTGCCTCGCCTGACCGTGCCTTGCCTTGCGTTACCCTTTCTTGCCTTGCCGTGCATTGCCTAGCCGTGCGTTGTCGTGCATCACCCTTGCCTTGCCTCACCGTGCCTTGCCTTGCGTTACCCTTTCCTTGCCTTGCCGTGCATTGCCTAGCCCTGCGTTGCCGTGCCTTAGCCTTGTTTCCCCTTGCCGTGCCGTTCCTTCCGTTACCCTTGCCTTGCCTTGCTTTCCCTTGCCTTCCTTGCCTTCGGTTACTCTTTGCTTGTCTTCCGTGCATTGCCTAGCCTTGCGTTGTCGTGCATTAGCCTTGCCTCCCCAAACCGTGCCTTGCCTTGCGTTACCCTTTCCTTGCCTTGCCCTGCATTGCCTAGAACTGTGTTGTCGTGCCTTAGCCTTGTTTCCCCTTACCGTGCCGTTCCTTTCGTTACCCTTGCCTTCCCCTGCTTTCCTTTGCATTCCTTGCCTTCCGTTACTCTTTGCTTGCCTTCCGTGCATTGCCTACACTTGCCTTGTCGTGTCTTAGCCTTTTTTCAACTTGCCATAGCCTTGCTTGCGTTGCCTTGCTTTGCCTTGCCTTCCTTGCTTTCCGTTACTCTTTGCTTGCCTTCCGTGCATTGCCTAGCCTTGCGTGGTCGTGCCTTAGCCTTTTTTCACCTTGCCATAGCCTTGCTTGCGTTCCCTTGCTTTGCCTTGCATTCCTTGCCTACCGTTACTCTTTGCTTGCTTTCCGTGCATTGCCTAGCCTTGCGTTGTCGTGCATTAGACTTGCCTCCCCAAACCGTGCCTTGCCTTGCGTTACCCTTTCCTTGCCTTACCCTGCATTGCCTAGCCCTGTGTTGTCGTGCCTTAGCCTTGTTTCCCCTTGCCGTGCCGTTCCTTCCGTTACCCTTGCCTTCATTTGCTTTCCCTTGCTTTCCTTGCCTTCCGTTACTCTTCGCTTTCCTTCCGTGCATTGCCTAGCCTTGCGTTGTCGTGCCTTAGCCTTGCCTCGCCTGACAGTGCCTTGCCTTGCGATACCCTTTCCTTGCCTTGCCGTGCACTGCCTAGCCTTGCCTTGTCGTGCATTAGCCTTGCCTTGCCTGACCGTGCCTTGCCTGGCGTTACGATTTCCTTGCCTTGCCGTGCATTGCCTAGCCGTGCGTTGTCGTGCCTTAGCCTTGTTTCCCCTTGCCGTGCCGTTCCTTCCGTTACCCTTGCCTTGCCTTGCTTTCCCTTGCCTTCCTTGGTTTCCGTTACTCTTTGCTTGCCTTCCGTGCATTGCCTAGCCTTGCGCTGTCATGCATTAGCCTTGCCTTGCCTCAGAGTGCCTTGCCTTGCGTTACATTTTCCTTGGCTGGCCGTGCATTGCCTAGTCATGCGTTGTGGTGCCTTAGCCTTGTTTCACATTGCCATAGCCTTGCTTGCTTTGCCTTGCTTTCCCTTGCCTTCCTTACGTTCCGTTACTCTTTGCTTGCCTTCCGTACATTGACTAGCCTTGCGTTGTCGTGTCTTAGCCTTTTTTCACCTTGCCATAGCCTTGCTTGCGTTGCCTTGCTTTGCCTTGCCTTCCTTGCCTTCCGTTACTCTTTGCTTCCCTTCCGTGCATTGCCTAGCCTTGCGTGGTCGTGCCTTACCCTTTTTTCACCTTGCCATAGCCTTGCTTGCGTTGCCTTGCTTTGCCTTGCATTCCTTGCCTTCCGTTACTCTTTGCTTGCCTTCCGTGCATTGCCTAGCCTTGCGTTGTCGTGCCTTAGCCTTCCTTCGCCTGACAGTGCCTTGCCTTGCATTACCCTGTCCTTGCCTAGCCGTGCATTGCCTAGTCTTGCGTTGCCGTGCCTTAGCCTTGTTTCCCCTTGCCGTACCGTGCCTTTTGTTACACTTGCCTTGCCTTGCTTTGCCTTGCCTTCCTTTCCTTCCGTTACTCTTTCCTTGCCTTGCCGTGCATTGCCTAGCCGTGCGTTGTCGTGCATTAGCCTTGCCTTGCCTCACCGTGCCTTGCCTTGCGTTACCTTTTCCTTGGCTGGCCGTGCATTGCCTAGCCGTGCGTTGTGGTGCCTTAGCCTTGTTTCACCTTGCCATAGCCTTGCTTGCTTTGCCTTGCCTTCCTTGCCTTCCGTTACTCTTTGCTTGCCTTCCGTGCATTGCCTAGCCTTGCGTTGTCGTGCCTTAGCCTTTTTTCACCTTGCCATAGCCTTGCTTGCGTTGCCTTGCTTTGCCTTGCATTCCTTGCCTCCGTTACTCTTTGCTTGCCTTCCGTGCATTGCCTAGCCTTGCGTTGTCGTGCCTTAGCCTTGCCTCGCCTGACCGTGCCTTGCCTTGCGTTACCCTTTCCTTGCTTGCCGTGCATTGCCAAGCCGTGCGTTGTCGTGCATAAGCCTCGCCTTGCCTCACCGTGCCTTGCCTTGCGTTACCCTTTCCTTGCCTGGCCGTGCATTGCTTAGCCTTGCGTTGCCGTACCTTAGCCTTGTTTCCCCTTCCCGTGCCGTGCCTTTTCTTACACTTGCCTTGCCTTGCTTTGCCTTGCCTTCCTTACCTTCCGTTACTCTTTCCTTGCCTAGCCGTGTACTGCGTAGCCTTGCGTTGTCGTGCATTACCCTTGGTTCGCCTGACCGTGCCTTGCCTGGCGTTACCCTTTCCTTGCCTTGCCGTGCATTGCCTAGCCCTGCGTTGTCGTGCCTTAGCCTTGTTTCCCCTTACCGTGCCGTTCCTTCCGTTACCCTTGCTTTCCCCTGCTTTCCCTTGCCTTCCTTGACTTCCGTTACTCTTTGCTTGCCTTTCGTGCATTGCCTAGCCTTGCGTTGTCGTGCCTTAGCCTTGCGTCGCCGTACCGTGCCTTGCCTTGCGTTACCCTTTCCTTGCCTTGCCGTGCATTGCCTAGCCGTGCGTTGTCGTTCATCAGCCTTGCCTTGCCTCACCATGCCTTGCCTTGCGTTACCCTTTCCTTGCCTTGCAGTGCATTGCCTAGCCGTGCGTTGCCGTGCCTTAGCCTTGTTTCCCCTTGCCGTGCCGTTCCTTACGTTACCCTTGCCTTGCCTTGCTTTCCCTTGCCTTCCTTGCGTTCCGTTATTCTTTGCGTGCCTTCCGTGCATTGCCTAGCCTTGCGTTGTCGTGCCTTAACCTTGCCTCGCCTGACCGTGCCTTGCCTTGCGTTACCCTTTCCTTGCCTTGCCGTGCATTGCCTAGCCGTGCGTTGTCGTGCATTAGCCTTGTCTTGCCTTACCGTGCCTTGCCTTGCGTTACCCTTTCCTTGCCTGGCCGTGCATTGCCTAGCCGTGCGTTGCCGTTCCTTAGCCTTGTTTCCCCTTGCCGTGCCTTGCCTTTTGTTACACTTGCCTTGCCTTGTTTTGCCTTGCCTTCCTTTCCTTCCGTTACTCTTTCCTTGCCTAGCCGTGCACTGCCTACCCTTGCGTTGTCGTGCATTAGCCTTGCCTCCCCACACCGTGCCTTGCCTTGCGTTACCATTTCCTTGCCTTGCCCGGCATTGCCTAGCCGTGCGTTGCCGTGCCTTAGCCTTGTTTCCCCTTGCCGTGCCGTTCCTTCCGGTAACCTTGCCTTGCCTTGCTTTCCCTTGCCTTCTTTGCGTTCCGTTACTCTTTGCTTGCCTTCCGTGCATTGCCTAGCCTTGCGTTGTCTTGCCTTAGCCTTGCCTCGCCTGACCGTGCCTTGCCTTGCGTTACCCTTTCCTTGCCTTGCAGTGCATTGCCTAGCAGTGCGTTGTCGTGCCTTAGCCTTGTTTCCCCT
The DNA here is from genome assembly GCF_037893015.1 of Macrotis lagotis. NCBI lineage: Eukaryota > Metazoa > Chordata > Mammalia > Peramelemorphia > Peramelidae > Macrotis > Macrotis lagotis. The sequence continues at coordinate 104,373 of NW_027421989.1, forward strand.
TGCCGTGCCGTTCTTTCCGTTACCATTGCCTTGCCTTGCATTCCCTTGCCTTCCTTGCCTTCCGTTACTCTTTGCTTGCCTTCCGTGCATTGCCTAGCCTTGCGTGGTCGTGCCTTAGCCTTTTTTCACCTTGCCATAGCCTTGCTTGCGTTGCATTGCTTTGCCTTGCATTCCTTGCCTTCCGTTACTCTTTGCTTGCCTCCCGTGCATTGCCTAGCCTTGCGTTGTCGTGCGTTAGCCTTGCCTCCCCAAACCGTGCCTTGCCTTGCGTTACCCTTTCCTTGCCTTGCCGTGCATTGCCTAGCCCTGCGTTGTCGTGCCTTAGCCTTGTTTCCCCTTACCGTGCCGTTCCTTCCGTTACCCTTGCCTTCCCCTGCTTTCCCTTGCCTTCCTTGCCTTCCGTTACTCTTTTCTTGCCTTCCGTGCATTGCCTAGCCTTGCGTTGTCGTGCCTTAGACTTGCCTCGCCTGACCGTGCCTTGCCTTGCGTTACCCTTTCCTTGCCTTGCCGTGCATTGCCTAGCCGTGTGTTGTCGTGCATCAGCCTTGCCTCGCCTCACCGTGCCTTGCCTTGCGTTACCCTTTCCTTGCTTTGCCGTGCATTGCCTAGCCCTGCGTTGCCGTGCCTTAGCCTTGTTTCCCCTTGCCGTGCCGTTCCTTCCGTTACCCTTGCCTTCCCCTGCTTTCCTTTGCATTCCTTGCCTTCCGTTACTCTTTGCTTGCCTTCCGTGCATTGCCTAGCCTTGCGTTGTCGTGCCTTAGCCTTGTTTCCCCTTGCCGTGCCGTGCCTGTTGTTACACTTGCCTTGCCATGCTTTTCCTTGCCTTCCTTTCCTTCCATTGCTCTTTCCTTGCCTAGCCGTGCACTGCCTAGCCTTGCGTTGTCGTGCATTAGCTTTGCCTCGCCTGACAGTGCCTTGCCTTGCGTTACCCTTTCCTTGCCTTGCCGTGCATTGCCTAGCCCTGCATTGCCTTGCCTTAGCCTTGTTTCCCCTCGCCGAGCCGTTGCTTCCGTTACCCTTCCCTTGCCTTGGTTTCCCTTGCCGTAATTTGCCTTCCGTTACTCTTTGCTTGCCTTTCGTGCATTGCCTAGCCTTGCGTTTTCGTGCATTAGCCTTGCCTCGCCTGACCGTGCCTTGCCTTGCGTTACCCTTTCCTTGCCTTGCCGTGCATTGCCTAGCCGTGCGTTGTCGTGCATCAGCCTTGCCTTGCCTCACCGTGCCTTGCCTTGCGTTACCCTTTCCTTGCCTTGCCGTGCATTGCCTAGCCCTGCGTTGCCGTGCCTTAGCCTTGTTTCCCCTTGCCGTGCCGTTCCTTCCATTACCCTTGCCTTGCCTTGCTTTCCCTTGCCTTCCTTGCCTTCGGTTACTCTTTGCTTGTCTTCCGTGCATTGCCTAGCCTTGCGTTGTCGTGCATTAGCCTTGCCTCCCCAAACCGTGCCTTGCCTTGCGTTACCCTTTCCTTGCCTTGCCCTGCATTGCCTAGAACTGTGTTGTCGTGCCTTAGCCTTGTTTCCCCTTACCGTGCCGTTCCTTTCGTTACCCTTGCCTTCCCCTGCTTTCCTTTGCATTCCTTGCCTTCCGTTACTCTTTGCTTGCCTTCCGTGCATTGCCTACACTTGCCTTGTCGTGTCTTAGCCTTTTTTCAACTTGCCATAGTCTTGCTTGCGTTGCCTTGCTTTGCCTTGCCTTCCTTGCTTTCCGTTACTCTTTGCTTGCCTTCCGTGCATTGCCTAGCCTTGCGTGGTCGTGCCTTAGCCTTTTTTCACCTTGCCATAGCCTTGCTTGCGTTCCCTTGCTTTGCCTTGCATTCCTTGCCTACCGTTACTCTTTGCTTGCTTTCCGTGCATTGCCTAGCCTTGCGTTGTCGTGCATTAGACTTGCCTCCCCAAACCGTGCCTTGCCTTGCGTTACCCTTTCCTTGCCTTACCCTGCATTGCCTAGCCTTGCGTTGTCGTGCCTTAGCCTTGTTTCCCCTTGCCGTGCCGTTCCTTCCGTTACCCTTGCCTTCCCTTGCTTTCCCTTGCTTTCCTTGCCTTCCGTTACTCTTCGCTTTCCTTCCGTGCATTGCCTAGCCTTGCGTTGTCGTGCCTTAGCCTTGTTTCCCCTTGCCGTGCCGTTCCTTCCGTTACCCTTGCCTTCCCTTGCTTTCCCTTGCTTTCCTTGCCTTCCGTTACTCTTCGCTTTCCTTCCGTGCATTGCCTAGCCTTGCGTTGTCGTGCCTTAGCCTTGCCTCGCCTGACAGTGCCTTGCCTTGCGTTACCCTTTCCTTGCCTTGCCGTGCACTGCCTAGCCTTGCCTTGTCGTGCATTAGCCTTGCCTTGCCTGACCGTGCCTTGCCTGGCGTTACGATTTCCTTGCCTTGCCGTGCATTGCCTAGCCGTGCGTTGTCGTGCCTTAGCCTTGTTTCCCCTTGCCGTGCCGTTCCTTCCGTTACCCTTGCCTTGCCTTGCTTTCCCTTGCCTTCCTTGGTTTCCGTTACTCTTTGCTTGCCTTCCGTGCATTGCCTAGCCTTGCGCTGTCATGCATTAGCCTTGCCTTGCCTCAGAGTGCCTTGCCTTGCGTTACATTTTCCTTGGCTGGCCGTGCATTGCCTAGTCATGCGTTGTGGTGCCTTAGCCTTGTTTCACATTGCCATAGCCTTGCTTGCTTTGCCTTGCTTTCCCTTGCCTTCCTTACGTTCCGTTACTCTTTGCTTGCCTTCCGTACATTGACTAGCCTTGCGTTGTCGTGTCTTAGCCTTTTTTCACCTTGCCATAGCCTTGCTTGCGTTGCCTTGCTTTGCCTTGCCTTCCTTGCCTTCCGTTACTCTTTGCTTCCCTTCCGTGCATTGCCTAGCCTTGCGTGGTCGTGCCTTACCCTTTTTTCACCTTGCCATAGCCTTGCTTGCCTTGCCTTGCTTTCCCTTGCCTTCCTTGCCTTCCGTTACTCTTTGCTTGCCTTCCGTGCATTGCCTAGCCTTGCGTTGTCGTGCCTTAGCCTTCCTTCGCCTGACAGTGCCTTGCCTTGCGTTACCCTTTCCTTGCCTGGCCGTGCATTGCTTAGTCTTGCGTTGCCGTGCCTTAGCCTTGTTTCCCCTTGCCGTGCCGTACCTTTTGTTACACTTGCCTTGCCTTGCTTTGCCTTGCCTTCCTTTCCTTCCGTTACTCTTTCCTTGCCTAGCCGTGCATTGCCTAGCCTTGCGCTGTCGTGCATTAGCCTTGCCTTGCCTCACAGTGCCTTGCCTTGCGTTATCTTTTCCTTGGCTGGCCGTGCATTGCCTAGCCGTGCGTTGTGGTGCCTTAGCCTTGTTTCACCTTGCCATAGCCTTGCTTGCTTTGCCTTGCCTTCCTTCCATTCCGTTACTCTTTGCTTGCCTTCCGTGCATTGCCTAGCCTTCCGTTGTCGTGCCTTAGCCTTTTTTCACCTTGCAATAGCCTTGCTTGCGTTGCCTTGCTCTGCCTTGCATTCCTTCCCTTCCGTTACTCTTTGCTTGCCTTCCGTGCATTGCCTAGCCTAGCGTTGTCGTGCCTTAGCCTTGCCTCGCCTAACCGTGCCTTGCCTTGCGTTACCCTTTCCTTGCTTGCCGTGCATTGCCAAGCCGTGCGTTGTCGTGCATAAGCCTCGCCTTGCCTCACCGTGCCTTGCCTTGCGTTACCCTTTCCTTGCCTGGCCGTGCATTGCTTAGCCTTGCGTTGCCGTACCTTAGCCTTGTTTCCCCTTCCCGTGCCGTGCCTTTTCTTACACTTGCCTTGCCTTGCTTTGCCTTGCCTTCCTTACCTTCCGTTACTCTTTCCTTGCCTAGCCGTGTACTGCGTAGCCTTGCGTTGTCGTGCATTACCCTTGGTTCGCCTGACCGTGCCTTGCCTGGCGTTACCCTTTCCTTGCCTTGCCGTGCATTGCCTAGCCCTGCGTTGTCGTGCCTTAGCCTTGTTTCCCCTTACCGTGCCGTTCCTTCCGTTACCCTTGCTTTCCCCTGCTTTCCCTTGCCTTCCTTGACTTCCGTTACTCTTTGCTTGCCTTTCGTGCATTGCCTAGCCTTGCGTTGTCGTGCCTTAGCCTTGCCTCGCCTGACCGTGCCTTGCCTTGCGTTACCCTTTCCTTGCCTTGCCGTGCATTGCCTAGCCGTGCGTTGTCGTGCATCAGCCTTGCCTTGCCTTGCGTTACCCTTTCCTTGCCTTGCCATGCATTGCCTAGCCGTGCGTTGTCGTGCCTTAGCCTTGTTTCCCCTTGCCGTGCCGTTCCTTACGTTACCCTTGCCTTGCCTTGCTTTCCCTTGCCTTCCTTGCGTTCCGTTACTCTTTGCTTGCCTTCCGTGCATTGCCTAGCCTTGCGTTGTCGTGCCTTAGCCTTGCCTCGCCTGACCGTGCCTTGCCTTGCGTTACCCTTTCCTTGCCTTGCCGTGCATTGCCTAGCCGTGCGTTGTCGTGCATTAGCCTTGTCTTGCCTTACCGTGCCTTGCCTTGCGTTACCCTTTCCTTGCCTGGCCGTGCATTGCCTAGCCGTGCGTTGCCGTTCCTTAGCCTTGTTTCCCCTTGCCGTGCCTTGCCTTTTGTTACACTTGCCTTGCCTTGTTTTGCCTTGCCTTCCTTTCCTTCCGTTACTCTTTCCTTGCCTAGCCGTGCACTGCCTACCCTTGCGTTGTCGTGCATTAGCCTTGCCTCCCCACACCGTGCCTTGCCTTGCGTTACCCTTTCCTTGCCTTGCCCTGCATTGCCTAGCCCTGCGTTGTCGTGCCTTAGCCTTGTTTCCCCTTGCCGTGCCGTTCCTTCCGTTACCCTTGCCTTCCCTTGCTTTCCCTTGCCTTGCCTTGCGTTCCGTTACTCTTTGCTTGCCTTCCGTGCATTGCCTAGCCTTGCGTTGTCTTGCCTTAGCCTTGCCTCGCCTGACCGTGCCTTGCCTTGCGTTACCCTTTCCTTGCCTTGCAGTGCATTGCCTAGCAGTGCGTTGTCGTGCCTTAGCCTTGTTTCCCCTTGCCGTGCCGTTCTTTCCGTTACCATTGCCTTGCCTTGCTTTCCCTTGCCTTCCTTGCCTTCCGTTACTCTTTGCTTGCCTTCCGTGCATTGCCTAGCCTTGCGTGGTCGTGCCTTAGCCTTTTTTCACCTTGCCATAGCCTTGCTTGCGTTGCATTGCTTTGCCTTGCATTCCTTGCCTTCCGTTACTCTTTGCTTGCCTCCCGTGCATTGCCTAGCCTTGCGTTGTCGTGCGTTAGCCTTGCCTCCCCAAACCGTGCCTTGCCTTGCGTTACCCTTTCCTTGCCTTGCCGTGCATTGCCTAGCCCTGCGTTGTCGTGCCTTAGCCTTGTTTCCCCTTACCGTGCCGTTCCTTCCGTTACCCTTGCCTTCCCCTGCTTTCCCTTGCCTTCCTTGCCTTCCGTTACTCTTTTCTTGCCTTCCGTGCATTGCCTAGCCTTGCGTTGTCGTGCCTTAGACTTGCCTCGCCTGACCGTGCCTTGCCTTGCGTTACCCTTTCCTTGCCTTGCCGTGCATTGCCTAGCCGTGTGTTGTCGTGCATCAGCCTTGCCTCGCCTCACCGTGCCTTGCCTTGCGTTACCCTTTCCTTGCTTTGCCGTGCATTGCCTAGCCCTGCGTTGCCGTGCCTTAGCCTTGTTTCCCCTTGCCGTGCCGTTCCTTCCGTTACCCTTGCCTTCCCCTGCTTTCCTTTGCATTCCTTGCCTTCCGTTACTCTTTGCTTGCCTTCCGTGCATTGCCTAGCCTTGCGTTGTCGTGCCTTAGCCTTGTTTCCCCTTGCCGTGCCGTGCCTGTTGTTACACTTGCCATGCCATGCTTTTCCTTGCCTTCCTTTCCTTCCATTGCTCTTTCCTTGCCTAGCCGTGCACTGCCTAGCCTTGCGTTGTCGTGCATTAGCTTTGCCTCGCCTGACAGTGCCTTGCCTTGCGTTACCCTTTCCTTGCCTTGCCGTGCATTGCCTAGCCCTGCATTGCCTTGCCTTAGCCTTGTTTCCCCTCGCCGAGCCGTTGCTTCCGTTACCCTTCCCTTGCCTTGGTTTCCCTTGCCGTAATTTGCCTTCCGTTACTCTTTGCTTGCCTTTCGTGCATTGCCTAGCCTTGCGTTTTCGTGCATTAGCCTTGCCTCGCCTGACCGTGCCTTGCCTTGCGTTACCCTTTCCTTGCCTTGCCGTGCATTGCCTAGCCGTGCGTTGTCGTGCATCAGCCTTGCCTTGCCTCACCGTGCCTTGCCTTGCGTTACCCTTTCCTTGCCTTGCCGTGCATTGCCTAGCCCTGCGTTGCCGTGCCTTAGCCTTGTTTCCCCTTGCCGTGCCGTTCCTTCCATTACCCTTGCCTTGCCTTGCTTTCCCTTGCCTTCCTTGCCTTCGGTTACTCTTTGCTTGTCTTCCGTGCATTGCCTAGCCTTGCGTTGTCGTGCATTAGCCTTGCCTCCCCAAACCGTGCCTTGCCTTGCGTTACCCTTTCCTTGCCTTGCCCTGCATTGCCTAGAACTGTGTTGTCGTGCCTTAGCCTTGTTTCCCCTTACCGTGCCGTTCCTTTCGTTACCCTTGCCTTCCCCTGCTTTCCTTTGCATTCCTTGCCTTCCGTTACTCTTTGCTTGCCTTCCGTGCATTGCCTACACTTGCCTTGTCGTGTCTTAGCCTTTTTTCAACTTGCCATAGTCTTGCTTGCGTTGCCTTGCTTTGCCTTGCCTTCCTTGCTTTCCGTTACTCTTTGCTTGCCTTCCGTGCATTGCCTAGCCTTGCGTGGTCGTGCCTTAGCCTTTTTTCACCTTGCCATAGCCTTGCTTGCGTTCCCTTGCTTTGCCTTGCATTCCTTGCCTACCGTTACTCTTTGCTTGCTTTCCGTGCATTGCCTAGCCTTGCGTTGTCGTGCATTAGACTTGCCTCCCCAAACCGTGCCTTGCCTTGCGTTACCCTTTCCTTGCCTTACCCTGCATTGCCTAGCCCTGTGTTGTCGTGCCTTAGCCTTGTTTCCCCTTGCCGTGCCGTTCCTTCCGTTACCCTTGCCTTCCCTTGCTTTCCCTTGCTTTCCTTGCCTTCCGTTACTCTTCGCTTTCCTTCCGTGCATTGCCTAGCCTTGCGTTGTCGTGCCTTAGCCTTGCCTCGCCTGACAGTGCCTTGCCTTGCGTTACCCTTTCCTTGCCTTGCCGTGCACTGCCTAGCCTTGCCTTGTCGTGCATTAGCCTTGCCTTGCCTGACCGTGCCTTGCCTTGCGTTACCCTTTCCTTGCCTTGCCGTGCATTGCCTAGCCGTGCGTTGTCGTGCCTTAGCCTTGTTTCCCCTTGCCGTGCCGTTCCTTCCGTTCCCCTTGCCTTGCCTTGCTTTCCCTTGCCTTCCTTGGTTTCCGTTACTCTTTGCTTGCCTTCCGTGCATTGCCTAGCCTTGCGCTGTCATGCATTAGCCTTGCCTTGCCTCAGAGTGCCTTGCCTTGCGTTACATTTTCCTTGGCTGGCCGTGCATTGCCTAGTCATGCGTTGTGGTGCCTTAGCCTTGTTTCACATTGCCATAGCCTTGCTTGCTTTGCCTTGCTTTCCCTTGCCTTCCTTACGTTCCGTTACTCTTTGCTTGCCTTCCGTGCATTGCCTAGCCTTGCGTTGTCGTGTCTTAGCCTTTTTTCACCTTGCCATAGCCTTGCTTGCGTTGCCTTGCTTTGCCTTGCCTTCCTTGCCTTCCGTTACTCTTTGCTTCCCTTCCGTGCATTGCCTAGCCTTGCGTGGTCGTGCCTTAGCCTTTTTTCACCTTGCCATAGCCTTGCTTGCGTTGCCTTGCTTTGCCTTGCATTCCTTGCCTTCCGTTACTCTTTGCTTGCCTTCCGTGCATTGCCTAGCCTTGATTTGTCGTGCCTTAGCCTTCCCTCGCCTGACAGTGCCTTGCCTTGCGTTACCCTTTCCTTGCCTGGCCGTGCATTGCTTAGTCTTGCGTTGCCGTGCCTTAGCCTTGTTTCCCCTTGCCGTGCCGTACCTTTTGTTACACTTGCCTTGCCTTGCTTTGCCTTGCCTTCCTTTCCTTCCGTTACTCTTTCCTTGCCTAGCCGTGCATTGCCTAGCCTTGCGCTGTCGTGCATTAGCCTTGCCTTGCCTTACAGTGCCTTGCCTTGCGTTATCTTTTCCTTGGCTGGCCGTGCATTGCCTAGCCGTGCGTTGTGGTGCCTTAGCCTAGTTTCACCTTGCCATAGCCTTGCTTGCTTTGCCTTGCCTTCCTTCCATTCCGTTACTCTTTGCTTGCCTTCCGTGCATTGCCTAGCCTTGCGTTGTCGTGCCTTAGCCTTTTTTCACCTTGCAATAGCCTTGCTTGCGTTGCCTTGCTTTGCCTTGCATTCCTTGCCTTCCGTTACTCTTTGCTTGCCTTCCGTGCATTGCCTAGCCTAGCGTTGTCGTGCCTTAGCCTTGCCTCGCCTAACCGTGCCTTGCCTTGCGTTACCCTTTCCTTGCTTGCCGTGCATTGCCAAGCCGTGCGTTGTCGTGCATTAGCCTCGCCTTGCCTCACCGTGCCTTGCCTTGCGTTACCCTTTCCTTGCCTGGCCGTGCATTGCTTAGCCTTGCGTTGCCGTACCTTAGCCTTGTTTCCCCTTGCCGTGCCGTGCCTTTTCTTACACTTGCCTTGCCTTGCTTTGCCTTGCCTTCCTTGCCTTCCGTTACTCTTTCCTTGCCTAGCCGTGTACTGCGTAGCCTTGCGTTGTCGTGCATTACCCTTGGTTCGCCTGACCGTGCCTTGCCTGGCGTTACCCTTTCCTTGCCTTGCCGTGCATTGCCTAGCCCTGCGTTGTCGTGCCTTAGCCTTGTTTCCCCTTACCGTGCCGTTCTTTCCGTTACCCTTGCTTTCCCCTGCTTTCCCTTGCCTTCCTTGACTTCCGTTACTCTTTGCTTGCCTTTCGTGCATTGCCTAGCCTTGCGTTGTCGTGCCTTAGCCTTGCGTCGCCTGACCGTGCCTTGCCTTGCGTTACCCTTTCCTTGCCTTGCCGTGCATTGCCTAGCCGTGCGTTGTCGTTCATCAGCCTTGCCTTGCCTCACCATGCCTTGCCTTGCGTTACCCTTTCCTTGCCTTGCAGTGCATTGCCTAGCCGTGCGTTGCCGTGCCTTAGCCTTGTTTCCCCTTGCCGTGCCGTTCCTTACGTTACCCTTGCCTTGCCTTGCTTTCCCTTGCCTTCCTTGCGTTCCGTTATTCTTTGCGTGCCTTCCGTGCATTGCCTAGCCTTGCGTTGTCGTGCCTTAGCCTTGCCTCGCCTGACCGTGCCTTGCCTTGCGTTACCCTTTCCTTGCCTTGCCGTGCATTGCCTAGCCGTGCGTTGTCGTGCATTAGCCTTGCCTTGCCTCACCGTGCCTTGCCTTGCTTTACCCTTTCCTTGCCTGGCCGTGCATTGCCTCGCTGTGCGTTGCCGTGCCTTAGCCTTGTTTCCCCTTGCCGTGCCGTGCCTTTTGTTACACTTGCCTTGCCTTGCTTTGCCTTACCTTCCTTTCCTTCCGTTACTCTTTCCTTGCCTAGCCGTGCACTGCCTACCCTTGTGTTGTCGTGCATTATCCTTGCCTCGCCTGACCGTGCCTTGCCTTGCGTTACCATTTCCTTGCCTTGCCCGGCATTGCCTAGCCGTGCGTTGCCGTGCCTTAGCCTTGTTTCCCCTTGCCGTGCCGTTCCTTCCGGTAACCTTGCCTTGCCTTGCTTTCCCTTGCCTTCCTTGCGTTCCGTTACTCTTTCCTTGCCTTCCGTGCATTGCCTAGCCTTGCGTTGTCTTGCCTTAGCCTTGCCTCGCCTGACCGTGCCTTGCCTTGCGTTACCCTTTCCTTGCCTTGCCGTGCATTGCCTAGCAGTGCGTTGTCGTGCCTTAGCCTTGTTTCCCCTTGCCGTGCCGTTCTTTCCGTTACCATTGCCTTGCCTTGCATTCCCTTGCCTTCCTTGCCTTCCGTTACTCTTTGCTTGCCTTCCGTGCATTGCCTAGCCTTGCGTTGTCGTGTCTTAGCCTTTTTTCACCTTGCCATAGCCTTGCTTGCGTTGCCTTGTTTTGCCTTGACTTCCTTGCCTTCCGTTACTCTTTGCTTGCCTTCCGTGCATTGCCTAGCCTTGCGCTGTCGTGCATTAGCCTTGCCTTGCCTCACAGTGCCTTGCCTTGCGTTACCTTTTCCTTGGCTGGCCGTGCATTGCCTAGCCGTGCGTTGTGGTGCCTTAGCCTTGTTTCACCTTGCCATAGCCTTGTTTGCTTTGCCTTGACTTCCTTCCATTCCGTTACTCTTTGCTTGCCTTCCGTGCATTGCCTAGCCTTGCGTTGTCGTGCCTTAGCCTTTTTTCACCTTGCAATAGCCTTGCTTGCGTTGCCTTGCTTTGCCTTGCATTCCTTGCCTTTCGTTACTCTTTGCTTGCCTTCCGTGCATTGCCTAGCCTAGCGTTGTCGTGCCTTAGCCTTGCCTCGCCTAACCGTGCCTTGCCTTGCGTTACCCTTTCCTGGCCTTGCCGTGCATTGCCAAGCCGTGCGTTGTCGTGTATTAGCCTCGCCTTGCCTCACCGTGCCTTGCATTGCGTTACCCTTTCCTTGCCTGGCCGTGCATTGCTTAGCCGTGCGTTGTCGTGCCTTAGCCTTGTTTCACCTTGCCATAGCCTTGCTTGCTTTGCCTTGACTTCCTTCCATTCCGTTACTCTTTGCTTGCCTTCCGTGCATTGCCTAGCCTTGCGTTGTCGTGCCTTAGCCTTTTTTCACCTTGCAATAGCCTTGCTTGCGTTGCCTTGCTTTGCCTTGCATTCCTTGCCTTTCGTTACTCTTTGCTTGCCTTCCGTGCATTGCCTAGCCTAGCGTTGTCGTGCCTTAGCCTTGCCTCGCCTGACCGTGCCTTGCCTTGCGTTACCCTTTCCTGGCCTTGCCGTGCATTGCCTAGCCGTGCGTTGTCGTGCATTAGCCTTGCCTTGCCTCACCGTGCCTTGCCTTGCGTTACCCTTTCCTTGCCTTGCCGTGCATTGCCTAGCCGTGCGTTGTCGTGCCTTAGCCTTGTTTCCCCTTGCCGTGCCGTTCCTTCCGGTAACCTTGCCTTGCCTTGCTTTCCCTTGCCTTCCTTGCGTTCCGTTACTCTTTGCTTGCCTTCCGTGCATTGCCTAGCCTTGCGTTGTCGTGCCTTAGCGTTGCCTCGCCTGACCGTGCCTTGCCTTGCGTTACCCTTTCCTTGCCTTGCAGTGCATTGCCTAGCAGTGCGTTGTCGTGCCTTAGCCTTGTTTCCCCTTGCCGTGCCGTTCTTTCCGTTACCATTGCCTTGCCTTGCTTTCCCTTGCCTTCCTTGCCTTCCGTTACTCTTTGCTTGCCTTCCGTGCATTGCCTAGCCTTGCGTTGTCGTGTCTTAGCGTTTTTTCACCTTGCCATAGCCTTGCTTGCGTTGCCTTGCTTTGCCTTGCCTTCCTTGCCTTCCGTTACTCTTTGCTTGCCTTCCGTGCATTGCCTAACCTTGCGTTGTCTTGACTTAGCCTTTTATCACCTTGCCATAGCCTTGCTTGCGTTGACTTGCTTTGCCTTGCATTCCTTGCCTTCCGTTACTCTTTGCTTGCCTTCCGTGCATTGCCTAGCCTTGCGTTGTCGTGCATTAGACGTGCCTCCGCAAACCGTGCCTTGCCTTGCGTTTCCCTTTCCTTGCCTTACCCTGCATTGCCTAGCCCTGTGTTGTCGTGCCTTAGCCTTGTTTCCCCTTGCCGTGCCGTTCCTTCCGTTACCCTTGCCTTCCCTTGCTTTCCCTTGCTTTCCTTGCCTTCCGTTACTCTTTGCTTGCCTTCCGTGCATTGCCTAGCCTTGCGTTGTCGTGCCTTAGCCTTCCCTCGCTTGACAGTGCCTTGCCTTGCGTTACCCTTTCCTTGCCTAGCCGTGCACTGCGTAGCCTTGCGTTTTCGTGCATTAACCTTGCCTCGCCTGACCGTGCATTCCCTTGCTTTAACCTTTCCTTGCCTTGCCGTGCATTGCCTAACCGTGCGTTGTCGTGCCTTAGCCTTGTTTCCCCTTGCCGTGTCGTTCCTTCGGTTACCCTTGCCTTCCCTTGCTTTCCCTTGCCTTCCTTGCCTTCCGTTACTCTTTGCTTGCCTTCCGTGCATTTCCTAGCCTTGCGTTGTCGTGCCTTAGCCTTGCCTCGCCTGACGGTGCCTTGCCTTGCGTTACCCTTTCCTTGCCTTGCCGTGCATTGCCTAGCCGTGCGTTGTCGTGCATTAGCCTTGCCTTGCCTCACCGTGCCTTGCATTGCGTTACCCTTTCCTTGCCTTGCCGTGCATTGCCTAGCCGTGCGTTGCCGTGCCTTAGCCTTGTTTCCCATTGCCGTGCCGTTCCTTCCATTACCCTTGCCTTGCCTTGTTTTCCCTTGCCTTCCTTGCCTTCCGTTACTCTTTGCTTGCCTTCCGTGCATTGCCTAGCCTTGCGTTGTCGTGTCTTAGCGTTTTTTCACCTTGCCATAGCCTTGCTTGCGTTGCCTTGCTTTGCCTTGCCTTCCTTGCCTTCCGTTACTCTTTGCTTGCCTTCCGTGCATTGCCTAGCCTTGCGTGGTCGTGCCTTAGCCTTTTTTCACCTTGCCATAGCCTTGCTTGCGTTGCCTTGCTTTGCCTTGCCTTCCTTGCCTTCCGTTACTCTTTGCTTGCCTCCCGTGCATTGCCTAGCCTTGCGTTGTCGTGCATTAGCCTTGCCTTGCCTGCCTAGCCCTGTGTTGTCGTGCCTTAGCCTTGTTTCCCCTTGCCGTGCCGTTCCTTCCGTTACCCTTGCCTTGCCTTGCTTTCCCTTGCCTTCCTTGCCTTCCGTTACTCTTTGCTTTCCTTCGGTGCATTGCCTAGCCTTGCGTTGTCGTGCCTTAGCCTTGCCTCGCCTGACAGTGCCTTGCCTTGCGTTACCCTTTCCTTGCCTTGCCGTGCACTGCCAAGCCTTGCCTTGTCGGGCATTAGCCTTGCCTTGCCTGACCGTGCCTTGCCTGGCGTTACCCTTTCCTTGCCTGGCCGTGCATTGCTTAGTCTTGCGTTGCCGTGCCTTAGGTTTGTTTCTCCTTGCCGTGCCTTACCTTTTCTTACACTTGCCTTCCCTTGCTTTGCCTTGCCTTCCTTTCCTTCCGTTACTCTTTCCTTGCCTAGCCGTGCACTGCGTAGCCTTGCGTTTTCGTGCATTACCCTTGCCTCGCCTGACCGTGCCTTGCCTTGCGTTACCCTTTCCTTGCCTTGCCGTGCATTGCCTAGCCCTTCGTTACCGTGCCTTAGCCTTGTTTCCCCTTGCCGAGCCGTTCCTTAGGTTACCCTTCCCTTCCCCTGCTTTCCCTTGCCTTCCTTGCCTTCCGTTACTCTTTGCTTGCCTTCCGTGCATTGCCTAGCCTTGCGTTGTCGTGCCTTAGCCTTGCCTCGCCTGACCGTGCCTTGCCTTGCGTTACCCTTTCCTTGCCTTGCCGTTCATTGCCTAGCCGTGCGTTGTCGTGCATCAGCCTTGCCTTGCCTCACCGTGCCTTGCCTTGCGTTACCCTTTCCTTGCCTTGCCGTGCATTGCCTAGCCGTGCGTTGTCGTGCCTTAGCCTTGTTTCCCCTTGCCGTGCCGTGCCTGTTGTTACACTTGAATTGCCATGCTTTTCCTTGCCTTCCTTTCCTTCCATTACTCTTTCCTTGCCTAGCCGTGCACTGCCTAGCCTTGCGACGTCGTGCATTAGCTTTGATTCGCCTGACAGTGCCTGGCCTTGCGTTACCCTTTCCTTGCCTTGCCGTGCATTGCCTAGCCCTGCGTTGCCTTGCCTTAGCCTTGTTTCCCCTTGCTGAGCCGTTCCTTCCGTTACCCTTGCCTTGCCTTGGTTTCCCTTGCCTTCCTTGACTTCCGTTACTCTTTGCTTGCCTTCCGTGCATTGCCTAGCCTTGCGTTGTCGTGCATTAGCCTTGCCTCGCCTGACCGTGCCTTGCCTTGCGTTACCCTTTCCTTGCCTTGCCGTGCATTGCCTAGCCGTGCGTTGTCGTGCATTAGCCTTGTCTTGCCTTACCGTGCCTTGCCTTGCTTTACCCTTTCCTTGCCTGGCCGTGCATTGCCTAGCCGTGCGTTGCCGTTCCTTAGCCTTGTTTCCCCTTGCCGTGCCTTGCCTTTTGTTACACTTGCCTTGCCTTGCTTTGCCTTGCCTTCCTTTCCTTCCGTTACTCTTTGCTTGCCTTCCGTGCATTGCCTAGCCCTGTGTTGTCGTGCCTTAGCCTTGTTTCCCCTTACCGTGCCGTTCCTTTCGTTACCCTTGCCTTCCCCTGCTTTCCCTTGCCTTCCTTTCCTTCCGTTACTCTTTGCTTGCCTTCCGTGCATTGCCTAGCCTTGCGTTGTCGTGCCTTAGCCTTGCCTCGCCTGACCGTGACTTGCCTTGCGTTACCCTTTCCTTGCCTTGCCGTGCATTTCCTAGCCGTGTGTTGTCGTGCCTTAGCCTTGTTACCCCTTGCCGTGCCGTCCCTTCCGTTACCCTTGCCTTGCTTTCCCTTGCCTTCCTTGCCTTCCGTTACTCTTTGCTTGCCTTCCGTGCATTGCCTAGCCTTGCGTTGTCGTGTCTTAGCCTTTTTTCACCTTGCCATAGCCTTGCTTGCGTTGCCTTGCTTTGCCTTGCCTTCCTTGCCTTCCGTTACTCTTTGCTTGCCTTCCGTGCATTGCCTAGACTTGCGTGGTCGTGCCTTAGCCTTTTTTCACCTTGCCATAGCCTTACTTGCGTTGCCTTGCTTTGCCTTGCATTCCTTGCCTTCCGTTACTCTTTGCTTGCCTTCCGTGCATTCCCTAGCCTTGCGTTGTCGTGCCTTAGCCTTCCCTCGCCTGACCGTGCCTTGCCTTGCGTTACCCTTTCCTTGCCTTGCCGTGCATTGCCTAGCCTTGCGTTGTCGTGCATTAGCCTTGCCTTGCCTGACCGTGCCTTGCCTGGCGTTACCCTTTCCTTGCCTTGCCGTGCATTGCCTAGCCGTGCGTTGTCGTGCCTTAGCCTTGTTTCCCCTTGCCGTGCCGTTACTTCCGTTACCATTGCCTTGCCTTGCTTTCCCTTGGCTTCCTTGGTTTCCGTTACTCTTTGCTTGCCTTCCGTGCATTGCCTAGCCTTGCGCTGTCATGCATTAGCCTTGCCTTGTCTCAGAGTGCCTTGCCTTGCGTTACATTTTCCTTGGCTGGCCGTGCATTGCCTAGTCATGCGTTGTGGTGCCTTAGCCTTGTTTCACATTGCCATAGCCTTACTTGCGTTGCCTTGCTTTCCCTTGCCTTCCTTGCCTTCCGTTACTCTTTGCTTGCCTTCCGTGCATTGCCTAGCCTTGCGTTGTCGTGTCTTAGCCTTTTTTCACCTTGCCATAGCCTTGCTTGCGTTGCCTTGCTTTGCCTTGCCTTCCTTGCCTTCCGTTACTCTTTGCTTGCCTTCCGTGCATTGCCTAGCCTTGCGTGGTCGTGCCTTAGCCTTTTTTCACCTTGCCATAGCCTTGCTTGCGTTGCCTTGCTTTGCCTTGCATTCCTTGCCTTCCGTTACTCTTTGCTTGCCTTCCGTGCATTGCCTAGCCTTGCGTTGTCGTGCCTTAGCCTTCCCTCGCCTGACAGTGCCTTGCCTTGCGTTACCCTTTCCTTGCCTGGCCGTGCATTGCTTAGTCTTGCGTTGCCGTGCCTTAGCCTTGTTTCCCCTTGCCGTGCCGTACCTTTTGTTACACTTGCCTTGCCTTGCTTTGCCTTGCCTTCCTTTCCTTCCGTTACTCTTTCCTTGCCTAGCCGTGCATTGCCTAGCCTTGCGCTGTCGTGCATTAGCCTTGCCTTGCCTTACAGTGCCTTGCCTTGCGTTACCCTTTCCTTGCCTGGCCGTGCATTGCCTAGCCGTGCGTTGTGGTGCCTTAGCCTTGTTTCACCTTGCCATAGCCTTGCTTGCTTTGCCTTGCCTTCCTTCCATTCCGTTACTCTTTGCTTGCCTTCCGTGCATTGCCTAGCCTTCCGTTGTCGTGCCTTAGCCTTTTTTCACCTTGCAATAGCCTTGCTTGCGTTACCTTGCTCTGCCTTGCATTCCTTGCCTTCCGTTACTCTTTGCTTGCCTTCCGTGCATTGCCTAGCCTAGCGTTGTCGTGCCTTAGCCTTGCCTCGCCTAACCGTGCCTTGCCTTGCGTTACCCTTTCCTTGCTTGCCGTGCATTGCCAAGCCGTGCGTTGTCGTGCATTAGCCTCGCCTTGCCTCACCGTGCCTTGCCTTGCGTTACCCTTTCCTTGCCTGGCCGTGCATTGCTTAGCCTTGCGTTGCCGTACCTTAGCCTTGTTTCCCCTTGCCGTGCCGTGCCTTTTCTTACACTTGCCTTGCCTTGCTTTGCCTTGCCTTCCTTGCCTTCCGTTACTCTTTCCTTGCCTAGCCGTGTACTGCGTAGCCTTGCGTTGTCGTGCATTACCCTTGGTTCGCCTGACCGTGCCTTGCCTGGCGTTACCCTTTCCTTGCCTTGCCGTGCATTGCCTAGCCCTGCGTTGTCGTGCCTTAGCCTTGTTTCCCCTTACCGTGCCGTTCTTTCCGTTACCCTTGCTTTCCCCTGCTTTCCCTTGCCTTCCTTGACTTCCGTTACTCTTTGCTTGCCTTTCGTGCATTGCCTAGCCTTGCGTTGTCGTGCCTTAGCCTTGCGTCGCCTGACCGTGCCTTGCCTTGCGTTACCCTTTCCTTGCCTTGCCGTGCATTGCCTAGCCGTGCGTTGTCGTTCATCAGCCTTGCCTTGCCTCACCATGCCTTGCCTTGCGTTACCCTTTCCTTGCCTTGCAGTGCATTGCCTAGCCGTGCGTTGCCGTGCCTTAGCCTTGTTTCCCCTTGCCGTGCCGTTCCTTACGTTACCCTTGCCTTGCCTTGCTTTCCCTTGCCTTCCTTGCGTTCCGTTATTCTTTGCGTGCCTTCCGTGCATTGCCTAGCCTTGCGTTGTCGTGCCTTAGCCTTGCCTCGCCTGACCGTGCCTTGCCTTGCGTTACCCTTTCCTTGCCTTGCCGTGCATTGCCTAGCCGTGCGTTGTCGTGCATTAGCCTTGTCTTGCCTTACCGTGCCTTGCCTTGCGTTACCCTTTCCTTGCCTGGCCGTGCATTGCCTAGCTGTGCGTTGCCGTTCCTTAGCCTTGTTTCCCCTTGCCGTGCCTTGCCTACACTTGCCTTGCCTTGTTTTGCCTTGCCTTCCTTTCCTTCCGTTACTCTTTCCTTGCCTAGCCGTGCACTGCCTACCCTTGCGTTGTCGTGCATTAGCCTTGCCTCCCCAAACCGTGCCTTGCCTTGCGTTACCATTTCCTTGCCTTGCCCGGCATTGCCTAGCCGTGCGTTGCCGTGCCTTAGCCTTGTTTCCCCTTGCCGTGCCGTTCCTTCCGGTAACCTTGCCTTGCCTTGCTTTCCCTTGCCTTCCTTGCGTTCCGTTACTCTTTGCTTGCCTTCCGTGCATTGCCTAGCCTTGCGTTGTCTTGCCTTAGCCTTGCCTCGCCTGACCGTGCCTTGCCTTGCGTTACCCTTTCCTTGCCTTGCAGTGCATTGCCTAGCAGTGCGTTGTCGTGCCTTAGCCTTGTTTCCCCTTGCCGTGCCGTTCTTTCCGTTACCATTGCCTTGCCTTGCATTCCCTTGCCTTCCTTGCCTTCCGTTACTCTTTGCTTGCCTTCCGTGCATTGCCTAGCCTTGCGTTGTCGTGTCTTAGCCTTTTTTCACCTTGCCATAGCCTTGCTTGCGTTGCCTTGTTTTGCCTTGACTTCCTTGCCTTCCGTTACTCTTTGCTTGCCTTCCGTGCATTGCCTAGCCTTGCGCTGTCGTGCATTAGCCTTGCCTTGCCTCACAGTGCCTTGCCTTGCGTTACCTTTTCCTTGGCTGGCCGTGCATTGCCTAGCCGTGCGTTGTGGTGCCTTAGCCTTGTTTCACCTTGCCATAGCCTTGTTTGCTTTGCCTTGACTTCCTTCCATTCCGTTACTCTTTGCTTGCCTTCCGTGCATTGCCTAGCCTTGCGTTGTCGTGCCTTAGCCTTTTTTCACCTTGCAATAGCCTTGCTTGCGTTGCCTTGCTTTGCCTTGCATTCCTTGCCTTTCGTTACTCTTTGCTTGCCTTCCGTGCATTGCCTAGCCTTGCGTTGTCGTGCCTTAGCCTTGCCTTGCCTTGCCGTGCCTTGCCTTCCGTTACCCTTTCCTGGCCTTGCCGTGCATTGCCAAGCCGTGCGTTGTCGTGTATTAGCCTCGCCTTGCCTCACCGTGCCTTGCCTTGCGTTACCCTTTCCTTGCCTGGCCGTGCATTGCTTAGCCTTGCGTTGCCGTACCTTAGCCTTGTTTCCCCTTGCCGTGCCGTGCCTTTTGTTACACTTGCCTTGCCTTGCTTTGCCTTGCCTTCCTTTCCTTCCGTTACTCTTTGCTTGCCTAGCCGTGCACTGCGTAGCCTTGCGTTGTCGTGCATTACCCTTGCCTCGCCTGACCGTGCCTTGCCTTGCGTTACCCTTTCCTTGCCTTGCCGTGCATTGCCTAGCCGTGCGTTGTCTTTCATCAGCCTTGCCTTGCCTCACCGTGCCTTGCCTTGCGTTACCCTTTCCTTGCCTTGCCGTGCATTGCCTAGCCGTGCGTTGCCGTGCCTTAGCCTTGTTTCCCCTTGCCGTGCCGTTCCTTCCGTTACCCTTGCCTTGCCTTGCTTTCCCTTGCCTTCCTTGCGTTCCGTTATTCTTTGCTTGCCTTCCGTGCATTGCCTAGCCTTGCGTTGTCGTGCCTTAGCCTTGCCTCGCCTGACCGTGCCTTCCCTTGCGTTACCCTTTCCTTGCCTGGCCGTGCATTGCCTAGCCGTGCGTTGCCGTTCCTTAGCCTTGTTTCCCCTTGCCGTGCCTTGCCTTTTGTTACACTTGCCTTGCCTTGCTTTGCCTTGCCTTCCTTTCTTTCCGTTACTCTTTCCTTGCCTAGCCGTGCACTGCCTATCCTTGCGTTGTCGTGCATTAGCCTTGCCTCCCCAAACCGTGCCTTGCCTTGCGTTACCATTTCCTTGCCTTGCCCTGCATTGCCTAGCCGTGCGTTGCCGTGCCTTAGCCTTGTTTCCCCTTGCCGTGCCGTTCCTTCCGGTAACCTTGCCTTGCCTTGCTTTCCCTTGCCTTCCTTGCGTTCCGTTACTCTTTGCTTGCCTTCCGTGCATTGCCTAGCCTTGCGTTGTCGTGCCTTAGCGTTGCCTCGCCTGACCGTGCCTTGCCTTGCGTTACCCTTTCCTTGCCTTGCAGTGCATTGCCTAGCAGTGCGTTGTCGTGCCTTAGCCTTGTTTCCCCTTGCCGTGCCGTTCTTTCCGTTACCATTGCCTTGCCTTGCTTTCCCTTGCCTTCCTTGCCTTCCGTTACTCTTTGCTTGCCTTCCGTGTATTGCCTAGCCTTGCCTTGTCGTGTCTTAGCCTTTTTTCACCTTGCCATAGCCTTGCTTGCGTTGCCTTGCTTTGCCTTGCCTTCCTTGCTTTCCGTTACTCTTTGCTTGCCTTCCGTGCATTGCCTAGCCTTCCGTGGTCGTGCCTTAGCCTTTTTTCACCTTGCCATAGCCTTGCTTGCGTTGACTTGCTTTGCCTTGCATTCCTTGCCTTCCGTTACTCTTTGCTTGCTTTCCGTGCATTGCCTAGCCTTGCGTTGTCGTGCATTAGACTTGCCTCCCCAAACCGTGCCTTGCCTTGCGTTTCCCTTTCCTTGCCTTACCCTGCATTGCCTAGCCCTGTGTTGTCGTGCCTTAGCCTTGTTTCCCCTTGCCGTGCCGTTCCTTCCGTTACCCTTGCCTTCCCTTGCTTTCCCTTGCTTTCCTTGCCTTCCGTTACTCTTTGCTTGCCTTCCGTGCATTGCCTAGCCTTGCGTTGTCGTGCCTTAGCCTTCCCTCGCTTGACAGTGCCTTGCCTTGCGTTACCCTTTCCTTGCCTAGCCGTGCACTGCGTAGCCTTGCGTTTTCGTGCATTACCCTTGCCTCGCCTGACCGTGCCTTGCCTTGCGTTAACCTTTCCTTGCCTTGCCGTGCATTGCCTAGCCCTTCGTTACCGAGCTTTAGCCTTGTTTCCACTTGCCGGGGCGTTCCTTCCGTTACCCTTCCCTTCCCCTGCTTTCCCTTGCCTTCCTTGCCTTCCGTTACTCTTTGCTTGCCTTCCGTGCATTTCCTAGCCTTGCGTTGTGGTGCCTTAGCCTTGCCTCGCCTGACCGTGCCTTGCCTTGCGTTACCCTTTCCTTGCCTTGCAGTGCATTGCCTAGCCGTGCGTTGTCGTGCATCAGCCTTGCCTTGCCTCACCGTGCCTTGCATTGCGTTACCCTTTCCTTGCCTTGCCGTGCATTGCCTAACCGTGCGTTGTCGTGCCTTAGCCTTGTTTCCCATTGTCGTGCCGTTCCTTCGGTTACCCTTGCCTTGCCTTGCTTTCCCTTGCCTTCCTTGCCTTCCGTTACTCTTTGCTTGCCTTCCGTGCATTGCCTAGCCTTGCGTTGTCGTGTCTTAGCGTTTTTTCACCTTGCCATAGCCTTGCTTGCGTTGCCTTGCTTTGCCTTGCCTTCCTTGCCTTCCGTTACTCTTTGCTTGCCTTCCGTGCATTGCCTAGCCTTGCGTGGTCGTGCCTTAGCCTTTTTTCACCTTGCCATAGCCTTGCTTGCGTTGCCTTGCTTTGCCTTGCATTCCTTGCCTTCCGTTACTCTTTGCTTGCCTCCCGTGCATTGCCTAGCCTTGCGTTGTCGTGCATTAGCCTTGCCTCCCCAAACAGTGCCTTGCCTTGCGTTACCCTTTCCTTGCCTTGCCCTGCATTGCCTAGCCCTGTGTTGTCGTGCCTTAGCCTTGTTTCCCCTTGCCGTGCCGTTCCTTCCGTTACCCTTGCCTTGCCTTGCTTTCCCTTGCTTTCCTTGCCTTCCGTTACTCTTTGCTTTCCTTCGGTGCATTGCCTAGCCTTGCGTTGTCGTGCCTTAGCCTTGCCTCGCCTGACAGTGCCTTGCCTTGCGTTACCCTTTCCTTGCCTTGCCGTGCACTGCCAAGCCTTGCCTTGTCGGGCATTAGCCTTGCCTTGCCTGACCGTGCCTTGCCTGGCGTTACCCTTTCCTTGCCTGGCCGTGCATTGCTTAGTCTTGCGTTGCCGTGCCTTAGGTTTGTTTCTCCTTGCCGTGCCTTACCTTTTCTTACACTTGCCTTCCCTTGCTTTGCCTTGCCTTCCTTTCCTTCCGTTACTCTTTCCTTGCCTAGCCGTGCACTGCGTAGCCTTGCGTTTTCGTGCATTACCCTTGCCTCGCCTGACCGTGCCTTGCCTTGCGTTACCCTTTCCTTGCCTTGCCGTGCATTGCCTAGCCCTTCGTTACCGTGCCTTAGCCTTGTTTCCCCTTGCCGAGCCGTTCCTTAGGTTACCCTTCCCTTCCCCTGCTTTCCCTTGCCTTCCTTGCCTTCCGTTACTCTTTGCTTGCCTTCCGTGCATTGCCTAGCCTTGCGTTGTCGTGCCTTAGCCTTGCCTCGCCTGACCGTGCCTTGCCTTGCGTTACCCTTTCCTTGCCTTGCCGTTCATTGCCTAGCCGTGCGTTGTCGTGCATCAGCCTTGCCTTGCCTCACCGTGCCTTGCCTTGCGTTACCCTTTCCTTGCCTTGCCGTGCATTGCCTAGCCGTGCGTTGTCGTGCCTTAGCCTTGTTTCCCCTTGCCGTGCCGTGCCTGTTGTTACACTTGAATTGCCATGCTTTTCCTTGCCTTCCTTTCCTTCCATTACTCTTTCCTTGCCTAGCCGTGCACTGCCTAGCCTTGCGACGTCGTGCATTAGCTTTGATTCGCCTGACAGTGCCTGGCCTTGCGTTACCCTTTCCTTGCCTTGCCGTGCATTGCCTAGCCCTGCGTTGCCTTGCCTTAGCCTTGTTTCCCCTTGCTGAGCCGTTCCTTCCGTTACCCTTGCCTTGCCTTGGTTTCCCTTGCCTTCCTTGACTTCCGTTACTCTTTGCTTGCCTTCCGTGCATTGCCTAGCCTTGCGTTGTCGTGCATTAGCCTTGCCTCGCCTGACCGTGCCTTGCCTTGCGTTACCCTTTCCTTGCCTTGCCGTGCATTGCCTAGCCGTGCGTTGTCGTGCATTAGCCTTGTCTTGCCTTACCGTGCCTTGCCTTGCGTTACCCTTTCCTTGCCTGGCCGTGCATTGCCTAGCCGTGCGTTCCCGATCCTTAGCCTTGTTTCCCCTTGCCGTGCCTTGCCTTTTGTTACACTTGCCTTGCCTTGCTTTGCCTTGCCTTCCTTTCCTTCCGTTACTCTTTGCTTGCCTTCCGTGCATTGCCTAGCCCTGTGTTGTCGTGCCTTAGCCTTGTTTCCCCTTACCGTGCCGTTCCTTTCGTTACCCTTGCCTTCCCCTGCTTTCCCTTGCATTCCTTGCCTTCCGTTACTCTTTGCTTGCCTTCCATGCATTGCCTAGCCTTGCGTTGTCGTGCCTTAGCCTTGCCTCGCCTCACCGTGCCTTGCCTTGCGTTACCCTTTCCTTGCCTTGCCGTGCATTGCCTAGCCCTGCGTTGTCGTGCCTTAGCCTTGTTACCCCTTGCCGTGCCGTCCCTTCCGTTACCCTTGCCTTCCCTTGCTTTCCCTTGCCTTCCTTGCCTTCCGTTACTCTTTGCTTGCCTTCCGTGCATTGCCTAGCCTTGCGTTGTCGTGTCTTAGCCTTTTTTCACCTTGCCATAGCCTTGCTTGCGTTGCCTTGCTTTGCCTTGCCTTCCTTGCCTTCCGTTACTCTTTGCTTGCCTAGCCGTGCACTGCGTAGCCTTGCGTTGTCGTGCATTACCCTTGCCTCGCCTGACCGTGCCTTGCCTTGCGTTACCCTTTCCTTGCCTTGCCGTGCATTGCCTAGCCGTGCGTTGTCTTTCATCAGCCTTGCCTTCCCTCACCGTGCCTTGCCTTGCGTTACCCTTTCCTTGCCTTGCCGTGCATTGCCTAGCCGTGCGTTGCCGTGCCTTAGCCTTGTTTCCCCTTGCCGTGCCGTTCCTTCCGTTACCCTTGCCTTGCCTTGCTTTCCCTTGCCTTCCTTGCGTTCCGTTACTCTTTGCTTGCCTTCCGTGCATTGCCTAGCCTTGCGTTGTCGTGCCTTAGCCTTGCCTCGCCTGACCGTGCCTTCCCTTGCGTTACCCTTTCCTTGCCTGGCCGTGCATTGCCTAGCCGTGCGTTGCCGTTCCTTAGCCTTGTTTCCCCTTGCCGTGCCTTGCCTTTTGTTACACTTGCCTTGCCTTGCTTTGCCTTGCCTTCCTTTCTTTCCGTTACTCTTTCCTTGCCTAGCCGTGCACTGCCTAGCCTTGCGTTGTCGTGCATTAGCCTTGCCTCCCCAAACCGTGCCTTGCCTTGCGTTACCCTTTCCTTGCCTTGCCCTGCATTGCCAAGCCGTGCGTTGCCGTGCCTTAGCCTTGTTTCCCCTTGCCGTGCCGTTCCTTCCGGTAACCTTGCCTTGCCTTGCTTTCCCTTGCCTTCCTTGCGTTCCGTTACTCTTTGCTTGCCTTCCGTGCATTGCCTAGCCTTGCGTTGTCGTGCCTTAGCGTTGCCTCGCCTGACCGTGCCTTGCCTTGCGTTACCCTTTCCTTGCCTTGCAGTGCATTGCCTAGCAGTGCGTTGTCGTGCCTTAGCCTTGTTTCCCCTTGCCGTGCCGTTCTTTCCGTTACCATTGCCTTGCCTTGCTTTCCCTTGCCTTCCTTGCCTTCCGTTACTCTTTGCTTGCCTTCCGTGTATTGCCTAGCCTTGCCTTGTCGTGTCTTAGCCTTTTTTCACCTTGCCATAGCCTTGCTTGCGTTGCCTTGCTTTGCCTTGCCTTCCTTGCTTTCCGTTACTCTTTGCTTGCCTTCCGTGCATTGCCTAGCCTTCCGTGGTCGTGCCTTAGCCTTTTTTCACCTTGCCATAGCCTTGCTTGCGTTGACTTGCTTTGCCTTGCATTCCTTGCCTTCCGTTACTCTTTGCTTGCTTTCCGTGCATTGCCTAGCCTTGCGTTGTCGTGCATTAGACTTGCCTCCCCAAACCGTGCCTTGCCTTGCGTTTCCCTTTCCTTGCCTTACCCTGCATTGCCTAGCCCTGTGTTGTCGTGCCTTAGCCTTGTTTCCCCTTGCCGTGCCGTTCCTTCCGTTACCCTTGCCTTCCCTTGCTTTCCCTTGCTTTCCTTGCCTTCCGTTACTCTTTGCTGGCCTTCCGTGCATTGCCTAGCCTTCCGTTGTCGTACCTTAGCCTTCCCTCGCTTGACAGTGCCTTGCCTTGCGTTACCCTTTCCTTGCCTAGCCGTGCACTGCGTAGCCTTGCGTTTTCGTGCATTAACCTTGCCTCGCCTGACCGTGCCTTGCCTTGCGTTAACCTTTCCTTGCCTTGCCGTGCATTGCCTAGCCCTTCGTTACCGTGCTTTAGCCTTGTTTCCACTTGCCGGGGCGTTCCTTCCGTTACCCTTCCCTTCCCCTGCTTTCCCTTGCCTTCCTTGCCTTCCGTTACTCTTTGCTTGCCTTCCGTGCATTTCCTAGCCTTGCGTTGTGGTGCCTTAGCCTTGCCTCGCCTGACCGTGCCTTGCCTTGCGTTACCCTTTCCTTGCCTTGCAGTGCATTGCCTAGCCGTGCGTTGTCGTGCATCAGCCTTGCCTTGCCTCACCGTGCCTTGCATTGCGTTACCCTTTCCTTGCCTTGCCGTGCATTGCCTAGCCGTGCGTTGTCGTGCCTTAGCCTTGTTTCCCATTGTCGTGCCGTTCCTTCCGTTACCCTTGCCTTGCCTTGTTTTCCCTTGCCTTCCTTGCCTTCCGTTACTCTTTGCTTGCCTTCCGTGCATTGCCTAGCCTTGCGTTGTCGTGTCTTAGCGTTTTTTCACCTTGCCATAGCCTTGCTTGCGTTGCCTTGCTTTGCCTTGCCTTCCTTGCCTTCCGTTACTCTTTGCTTGCCTTCCGTGCATTGCCTAGCCTTGCGTGGTCGTGCCTTAGCCTTTTTTCACCTTGCCATAGCCTTGCTTGCGTTGCCTTGCTTTGCCTTGCATTCCTTGCCTTCCGTTACTCTTTGCTTGCCTCCCGTGCATTGCCTAGCCTTGCGTTGTCGTGCATTAGCCTTGCCTCCCCAAACAGTGCCTTGCCTTGCGTTACCCTTTCCTTGCCTTGCCCTGCATTGCCTAGCCCTGTGTTGTCGTGCCTTAGCCTTGTTTCCCCTTGCCGTGCCGTTCCTTCCGTTACCCTTGCCTTGCCTTGCTTTCCCTTGCTTTCCTTGCCTTCCGTTACTCTTTGCTTTCCTTCCGTGCATTGCCTAGCCTTGCGTTGTCGTGCCTTAGCCTTGCCTCGCCTGACAGTGCCTTGCCTTGCGTTACCCTTTCCTTGCCTTGCCGTGCACTGCCAAGCCTTGCCTTGTCGGGCATTAGCCTTGCCTTGCCTGACCGTGCCTTGCCTGGCGTTACCCTTTCCTTGCCTGGCCGTGCATTGCTTAGTCTTGCGTTGCCGTGCCTTAGGTTTGTTTCTCCTTGCCGTGCCTTACCTTTTCTTACACTTGCCTTCCCTTGCTTTGCCTTGCCTTCCTTTCCTTCCGTTACTCTTTCCTTGCCTAGCCGTGCACTGCGTAGCCTTGCGTTTTCGTGCATTACCCTTGCCTCGCCTGACCGTGCCTTGCCTTGCGTTACCCTTTCCTTGCCTTGCCGTGCATTGCCTAGCCCTTCGTTACCGTGCCTTAGCCTTGTTTCCCCTTGCCGAGCCGTTCCTTAGGTTACCCTTCCCTTCCCCTGCTTTCCCTTGCCTTCCTTGCCTTCCGTTACTCTTTGCTTGCCTTCCGTGCATTGCCTAGCCTTGCGTTGTCGTGCCTTAGCCTTGCCTCGCCTGACCGTGCCTTGCCTTGCGTTACCCTTTCCTTGCCTTGCCGTTCATTGCCTAGCCGTGCGTTGTCGTGCATCAGCCTTGCCTTGCCTCACCGTGCCTTGCCTTGCGTTACCCTTTCCTTGCCTTGCCGTGCATTGCCTAGCCGTGCGTTGTCGTGCCTTAGCCTTGTTTCCCCTTGCCGTGCCGTGCCTGTTGTTACACTTGAATTGCCATGCTTTTCCTTGCCTTCCTTTCCTTCCATTACTCTTTCCTTGCCTAGCCGTGCACTGCCTAGCCTTGCGACGTCGTGCATAAGCTTTGATTCGCCTGACAGTGCCTGGCCTTGCGTTAACCTTTCCTTGCCTTGCCGTGCATTGCCTAGCCCTGCGTTGCCTTGCCTTAGCCTTGTTTCCCCTTGCTGAGCCGTTCCTTCCGTTACCCTTGCCTTGCCTTGGTTTCCCTTGCCTTCCTTGACTTCCGTTACTCTTTGCTTGCCTTCCGTGCATTGCCTAGCCTTGCGTTGTCGTGCATTAGCCTTGCCTCGCCTGACCGTGCCTTGCCTTGCGTTACCCTTTCCTTGCCTTGCCGTGCATTGCCTAGCCGTGCGTTGTCGTGCATTAGCCTTGTCTTGCCTTACCGTGCCTTGCCTTGCTTTACCCTTTCCTTGCCTGGCCGTGCATTGCCTAGCCGTGCGTTGCCGTTCCTTAGCCTTGTTTCCCCTTGCCGTGCCTTGCCTTTTGTTACACTTGCCTTGCCTTGCTTTGCCTTGCCTTCCTTTCCTTCCGTTACTCTTTGCTTGCCTTCCGTGCATTGCCTAGCCCTGTGTTGTCGTGCCTTAGCCTTGTTTCCCCTTACCGTGCCGTTCCTTTCGTTACCCTTGCCTTCCCCTGCTTTCCCTTGCATTCCTTGCCTTCCGTTACTCTTTGCTTGCCTTCCATGCATTGCCTAGCCTTGCGTAGTCGTGCCTTAGCCTTGCCTCGCCTGACCGTGCCTTGCCTTGCGTTACCCTTTCCTTGCCTTGCAGTGCATTTCCTAGCCGTTCGTTGTCGTGCCTTAGCCTTGTTTGCCCTTGCCGTGCCGTCCCTTCCGTTACCCTTGCCTTGCTTTCCCTTGCCTTCCTTGCCTTCCGTTACTCTTTGCTTGCCTTCCGTGCATTGCCTAGCCTTGCGTTGTCGTGTCTTAGCCTTTTTTCACCTTGCCATAGCCTTGCTTCCGTTGCCTTGCTTTGCCTTGCCTTCCTTGCCTTCCGTTACTCTTTGCTTGCCTTCCGTGCATTGCCTAGACTTGCGTGGTCGTGCCTTAGCCTTTTTTCACCTTGCCATAGCCTTACTTGCGTTGCCTTGCTTTGCCTTGCATTCCTTGCCTTCCGTTACTCTTTGCTTGCCTTCCGTGCATTGCCTAGCCTTGCGTTGTCGTGCCTTAGCCTTCCTTCGCCTGACAGTGCCTTGCCTTGCGTTACCCTTTCCTTGCCTTGACGTGCACTGCCAAGCCTTGCCTTGTCGTGCATTAGACTTGCCTTGCCTGACCGTGCCTTGCCTGGCGTTACCCTTTCCTTGCCTTGCCGTGCATTGCCTAGCCGTGCGTTGTCGTGCCTTAGCCTTGTTTCCCCTTGCCGTGCCGTTACTTCCGTTACCCTTGCCTTGCCTTGCTTTCCCTTGGCTTCCTTGGTTTCCGTTACTCTTTGCTTGCCTTCCGTGCATTGCCTAGCCTTGCGCTGTCGTGCATTAGCCTTGCCTTGCCTCACAGTGCCTTGCCTTGCGTTACCTTTTCCTTCGCTGGCCGTGCATTGCCTAGCCGTGCGTTGTGGTGCCTTAGCCTTGTTTCACCTTGCCATAGCCTAGCTTGCTTTGCCTTGCCTTCCTTCCATTCCGTTACTCTTTGCTTGCCTTCCGTGCATTGCCTAGCCTTGCGTTGTCGTGCCTTAGCCTTTTTTCACCTTGCCATAGCCTTGCTTGCGTTGCCTTGCTTTGCCTTGCATTCCTTGCCTTCCGTTACTCTTTGCTTGCCTTCCGTGCATTGCCTAGCCTAGCGTTGTCGTGCCTTAGCCTTGCCTCGCCTAACCGTGCCTTGCCTTGCGTTACCCTTTCCTTGCCTTGCCGTGCATTGCCAAGCCGTGCGTTGTCGTGCATTAGCCTCGCCTTGCCTTACCGTGCCTTGCCTTGCGTTACCCTTTCCTTGCCTTGCCGTGCATTGCCTAGCCGTGCGTTGCCGTGCCTTAGCCTTGTTTCCCCTTGTCGTGCCGTTCCTTCCGGTAACCTTGATTTGCCTTGCTTTCCCTTGCCTTCCTTGCATTCCGTTATTCTTTGCTTGCCTTCCGTGCATTGCCTAGCCTTGCGTTGTCGTGCCTTAGCCTTGCCTCGCCTGACCGTGCCTTGCCTTGCGTTACCCTTTCCTTGCCTTGCCCTGCATTGCCTAGCCGTTCTTTGTCGTGCCTTAGCCTTGTTTGCCCTTGCCGTGCCGTTCATTCCGTTACCCTTGCCTTGCTTTCCCTTGCCTTCCTTGCCTTCCGTTACTCTTTGCTTGCCTTCCGTGCATTGCCTAGCGTTGCGTTGTCGTGCCTTAGCCTTGTTTCACCTTGCCATAGCCTTGCTTGCGTTGCCTTGCTTTGCCTTGCCTTCCTTGCCTTCCGTTACTCTTTGCTTGCCTTCCGTGCATTGCCTAGCCTTGCGTGGTCGTGCCTTAGCCTTTTTTCACCTTGCCATAGCCTTGCTTGCGTTGCCTTGCTTTGCCTTGCATTCCTTGCCTTCCGTTACTCTTTGCTTGCCTTCCGTGAATTGCCTAGCCTTGCGTTGTCGTGCATTAGCCTTGCCTCCCCAAACCGTGCCTTGCCTTGCGTTACCCTTTCCTTGCCTTGCCCTGCATTGCCTAGCCCTGCGTTGTCGTGCCTTAGCCTTGTTTCCCCTTGCCGTGCCGTTCCTTTCCTTACCCTTGCCTTGCCTTGCTTTCCCTTGCCTTCCTTGCCTTCCGTTACTCTTTGCTTGCCTTCCGTGCATTGCCTAGCCTTGCGTAGTCGTGCCTTAGCCTTGCCTCGCCTGACCGTGCCTTGCCTTGCGTTACCCTTTCCTTTTGTTGCCGTGAATTGCCTAGCCGTGCGTTGTCGTGCATTAGCCTCGCCTTGCCTTACCGTGCCTTGCCTTGCGTTACCCTTTCATTTCCTGGCCGTTCATTGCTTAGCCTTGCGTAGCCGTGCCTTAGCCTTGTTTCCCCTTGCCGTGCCGTTCTTTCCGTTACCATTGCCTTGCCTTGCTTTCCCTTGCCTTCCTTGCCTTCCGTTACTCTTTGCTTGCCTTCCGTGCATTGCCTACCCTTGCCTTGTCGTGTCTTAGCCTTTTTTCAACTTGCCATAGCCTTGCTTGCGTTGCCTTGCTTTGCCTTGCCTTCCTTGCTTTCCGTTACTCTTTGCTTGCCTTCGCTGCATTGCCTAGCCTTGCGTGGTCGTGCCTTAGCCTTTTTTCACCTTGCCATAGCCTTGCTTGCGTTCCCTTGCTTTGCCTTGCATTCATTGCCTTCCGTTACTCTTTGCTTGCTTTCCGTGCATTGCCTAGCCTTGCGTTGTCGTGCATTAGACTTGCCTCCCCAAACCGTGCCTTTCCTTGCGTTACCCTTTCCTTGCCTTACCCTGCATTGCCTAGCCCTGTGTTGTCGTGCCTTAGCCTTGTGTCCCCTTGCCGTGCCGTTCCTTCCGTTACCCTTGCCTTCCCTTGCTTTCCCTTGCTTTCCTTGCCTTCCGTTACTCTTCGCTTTCCTTCCGTGCATTGCCTAGCCTTGCGTTGTCGTGCCTTAGCCTTGCCTCGCCTGACAGTGCCTTGCCTTGCGTTACCCTTTACTTGCCTTGCCGTGCACTTTCTGCCTTGCCTTGTCGTGCATTAGCCTTGCCTTGCCTGACCGTGCCTTGCATGGCGTTACCCTTTCCTTGCCTTGCCGTGCATTGCCTAGCCGTGCGTTGTCGTGCCTTAGCCTTGTTTCCCCTTGCCGTGCCGTTCCTTCCGTTACCCTTGCCTTGCCTTGCTTTCCCTTGCCTTCCTTGGTTTCCGTTACTCTTTGCTTGCCTTCCGTGCATTGCCTAGCCTTGCGCTGTCATGCATTAGCCTTGCCTTGCCTCAGAGTGCCTTGCCTTGCGTTACCTTTTCCTTGGCTGGCCGTGCATTGCCTAGTCGTGCGTTGTGGTGCCTTAGCCTTGTTTCACCTTGCCATAGCCTTGCTTGCTTTGCCTTGCTTTCCCTTGCCTTCCTTGCCTTCCGTTACTCTTTGCTTGCCTTCCGTGCATTGCCTAGCCTTGCGTTGTCGTGCCTTAGCCTTGCCTCGCCTGACCGTGCCTTGCCTTGCGTTACCCTTTCCTTGCCTTGCAGTGCATTGCCTAGCAGTGCGTTGTCGTGCCTTAGCCTTGTTTCCCCTTGCCGTGCCGTTCTTTCCGTTACCATTGCCTTGCCTTGCTTTCCCTTACCCTTGCCTTGCCTTCCTTTCCCTTGCCTTCCTTGCCTTCCGTTACTCTTTGCTTGCCTTCCGTGTATTGCCTAGCCTTGCCTTGTCGTGTCTTAGCCTTTTTTCACCTTGCCATAGCCTTGCTTGCGTTGCCTTGCTTTGCCTTGCCTTCCTTGCTTTCCGTTACTCTTTGCTTGCCTTCCGTGCATTGCCTAGCCTTCCGTGGTCGTGCCTTAGCCTTTTATCACCTTGCCATAGCCTTGCTTGCGTTGACTTGCTTTGCCTTGCATTCCTTGCCTTCCGTTACTCTTTGCTTGCTTTCCGTGCATTGCCTAGCCTTGCGTTGTCGTGCATTAGACTTGCCTCCCCAAACCGTGCCTTGCCTTGCGTTTCCCTTTCCTTGCCTTACCCTGCATTGCCTAGCCCTGTGTTGTCGTGCCTTAGCCTTGTTTCCCCTTGCCGTGCCGTTCCTTCCGTTACCCTTGCCTTGCCTTGCTTTCCCTTGCCTTCCTTGCCTTCCGTTACTCTTTGCTTGCCTTCCGTGCATTGCCTAGCCGTGCGTTGCCGTGCCTTAGCCTTCTTTCCCCTTGCCGTGCCGTTCCTTCCGTTACCCTTGCCTTGCCTTGCTTTCCCTTGCCTTCCTTGCATTCCGTTACTCTTTGCTTGCCTTCCGTGCATTGCCTAGCCTTGCGTTGTCGTGCCTTAGCCTTGCCTCGCCTGACCGTGCCTTGCCTTGCGTTACCCTTTCCTTGCCTTGCCCTGCATTGCCTAGCCGTTCGTTGTCGTGCCTTAGCCTTGTTTGCCCTTGCCGTGCCGTTCATTCCGTTACCCTTGCCTTGCTTTCCCTTGCCTTCCTTGCCTTCCCTTACTCTTTGCTAGCCTTCCGTGCATTGCCTAGCGTTGCGTTGTCGTGTCTTAGCCTTTTTTCACCTTGCCATAGCCTTGCTTGCGTTGCCTTGCTTTGCCTTGCCTTCCTTGCCTTCCATTACCCTTTGCTTGCCTTCCGTGCATTGCCTAGCCTTGCGTAGTCGTGCCTTAGCCTTGCCTCGCCTGACCGTGCCTTGCCTTGCGTTACCCTTTCCTTGCGTTGCCGTGAATTGCCTAGCCGTGCGTTGTCGTGCATTAGCCTCGCCTTGCCTTACCGTGCCTTGCCTTGCGTTACCCTTTCATTTCCTGGCCGTTCATTGCTTAGCCTTGCGTAGCCGTGCCTTAGCCTTGTTTCCCCTTGCCGTGCCGTTCTTTCCGTTACCATTGCCTTGCCTTGCTTTCCCTTGCCTTCCTTGCCTTCCGTTACTCTTTGCTTGCCTTCCGTGCATTGCCTACCCTTGCCTTGTCGTGTCTTAGCCTTTTTTCAACTTGCCATAGCCTTGCTTGCGTTGCCTTGCTTTGCCTTGCCTTCCTTGCTTTCCGTTACTCTTTGCTTGCCTTCGCTGCATTGCCTAGCCTTGCGTGGTCGTGCCTTAGCCTTTTTTCACCTTGCCATAGCCTTGCTTGCGTTCCCTTGCTTTGCCTTGCATTCATTGCCTTCCGTTACTCTTTGCTTGCCTTCCGTGCATTGCCTAGCCTTGCGTTGTCGTGCATTAGCCTTGCCTCCCCAAACCGTGCCTTGCCTTGCGTTACCCTTTCCTTGCCTTGCCCTGCATTGCCTAGCCCTGTGTTGTCGTGCCTTAGCCTTGTGTCCCCTTGCCGTGCCGTTCCTTCCGTTACCCTTGCCTTCCCTTGCTTTCCCTTGCTTTCCTTGCCTTCCGTTACTCTTCGCTTTCCTTCCGTGCATTGCCTAGCCTTGCGTTGTCGTGCCTTAGCCTTGCCTCGCCTGACAGTGCCTTGCCTTGCGTTACCCTTTCCTTGCCTTGCCGTGCACTGCCTAGCCTTGCCTTGTCGTGCATTAGCCTTGCCTTGCCTGACCGTGCCTTGCATGGCGTTACCCTTTCCTTGCCTTGCCGTGCATTGCCTAGCCGTGCGTTGTCGTGCCTTAGCCTTGTTTCCCCTTGCCGTGCCGTTCCTTCCGTTACCCTTGCCTTGCCTTGCTTTCCCTTGCCTTCCTTGGTTTCCGTTACTCTTTGCTTGCCTTCCGTGCATTGCCTAGCCTTGCGCTGTCATGCATTAGCCTTGCCTTGCCTCAGAGTGCCTTGCCTTGCGTTACATTTTCCTTGGCTGGCCGTGCATTGCCTAGTCGTGCGTTGTGGTGCCTTAGCCTTGTTTCACATTGCCATAGCCTTGCTTGCTTTGCCTTGCTTTCCCTTGCCTTCCTTGCGTTCCGTTACTCTTTGCTTGCCTTCCGTGCATTGCCTAGCCTTGCGTTGTCGTGTCTTAGCCTTTTTTCACCTTGCCATAGCCTTGCTTGCGTTGCCTTGCTTTGCCTTGCCTTCCTTGCCTTCCGTTACTCTTTGCTTCCCTTCCGTGCATTGCCTAGCCTTGCGTGGTCGTGCCTTAGCCTTTTTTCACCTTGCCATAGCCTTGCTTGCGTTGCCTTGCTTTGCCTTGAATTCCTTGCCTTCCGTTACTCTTTGCTTGCCTTCCGTGCATTGCCTAGCCTTGCGTTGTCGTGCCTTAGCCTTCCCTCGCCTGACAGTGCCTTGCCTTGCGTTACCCTTTCCTTGCCTGGCCGTGCATTGCTTACTCTTGCGTTGCCGTGCCTTAGCCTTGTTTCCCCTTTCCGTGTCGTACCTTTTGTTACACTTGCCTTGCCTTGCTTTGCCTTGCCTTCCTTTCCTTCCGTTACTCTTTCCTTGCCTAGCCGTGCACTGCGTAGCCTTGCGTTTTCGTGCATCAGCCTTGCCTTGCCTCACCGTGCCTTGCCTTGCGTTACCCATTCCTTGCCTTGCAGTGCATTGCCTAGCCGTGCGTTGCCGTGCCTTAGCCTTGTTTCCCCTTGTAGTGCCGTTCATCCGTTACCCTTGCCTTGCCTTGCTTTCCCTTGCCTTCCTTGCCTTCCGTTACTCTTTGCTTGATTTCCGTGCATTGCCTAGCCTTGCGTTGTCGTGCATTAGCCTTGCCTCCCCAAACCGTGCCTTGCCTTGCGTTACCCTTTCCTTGCCTTGCCCTGCATTGCCTAGCCCTGTGTTGTCGTGCCTTAGCCTTGTTTCCCCTTACCGTGCCGTTCCTTTCGTTACCATTGCCTTCCCCTGCTTTCCTTTGCATTCCTTGCCTTCCGTTACTCTTTGCTTGCCTTCCGTGCATTGCCTAGCCTTGCGTTGTCGTGCCTTAGCCTTGTTTCCCCTTGCCGTGCCGTGCCTGTTGTTACACTTGCCTTGCCTTGCTTTTCCTTGCCTTCCTTTCCTTCCGTTACTCTTTGCTTGCCTTCCGTGCATTGCCTAGCCTTGCGTTGTCGTGCCTTAGCCTTGCATCGCCTGACCGTGCCTTGCCTTGCGTTACCCTTTCCTTGCCTTGCCGTGCGTTGCTTAGTCTTGCGTTGCCGTGCCTTACCCTTGTTTCCCCTTGCCGTGCCGTGCCTTTTGTTACACTTGCCTTGCCTTGCTTTGCCTTGCCTTCCTTTCCTTCCGTTACTCTTTCCTTGCCTAGCCGTGCATTGCCTAGCCTTGCGTTGTCGTGCCTTAGCCTTGCATCGCCTGACCGTGCCTTGCCTTGCGTTACCCTTTCCTTGCCTTCCCGTGCATTGCCTAGCCCTTCGTTACCGTGCCTTAGCCTTGTTTCCCCTTGCCGAGCCGTTCCTTCCGTTACCCTTCCCTTCGCCTGCTTTCCCTTGGCTTCCTTGCCTTCCGTTACTCTTTGCTTGCCTTGCGTTGTCGTGCCTTAGCCTTGCCTCGCCTGACCGTGCCTTGCCTTGCGTTACCCTTTCCTTGCCTTGCCGTGCATTGCCTAGCCGTGCGTTGTCGTGCATTAGCCTTGCCTTGCCTCACCGTGCCTTGCCTTGCGTTACCCTTTCCTTGCCTTGCCCTGCATTGCCTAGCCCTGTGTTTTCGTGCCTTAGTCTTGTTTGCCCTTACCGTGCCGTTCCTTTCGTTACCCTTGCCTTCCCCTGCTTTCCTTTGCATTCCTTGCCTTCCGTTACTCTTTGCTTGCCTTCCGTGCATTGCCTACCCTTGCTTTGTCGTGCCTTAGCCTTGTTTCCCCTTGCCGTGCCGTGCCTGTTGTTACACTTGCCTTGCCATGCTTTTCCTTGCCTTCCTTTCCTTCCATTACTCTTTCCTTGCCTCGCCGTGCACTGCCTAGCCTTGCGATGTCGTGCATTAGCTTTGCCTCGCCTGACAGTGCCTTGCCTTGCGTTACCCTTTCCTTGCCTTGCCGTGCATTGCCTAGCCCTGCGTTGCCTTGCCTTAGCCTTGTTTCCCCTTGCCGAGCCGTTGCTTCCGTTACCCTTCCCTTGCCTTGCTTTCCCTTGCCTTCCTTGCCTTCCGTTACCCTTTCCTTGCCTTGCCGTGCATTGCCTAGCCCTGTGTTGTCGTGCCTTAGCCTTGTTTCCCCTTACCGTGCCGTTCCTTTCGTTACCCTTGCCTTCCCCTGCTTTCCTTTGCATTCCTTGCCTTCCGTTACTCTTTGCTTGCCTTCCGTGCATTGCCTAGCCTTGCGTTGTCGTGCCTTAGCCTTGTTTCCCCTTGCCGTGCCGTGCCTGTTGTTACACTTGCCTTGCCATGCTTTTCCTTGCCTTCCTTTCCTTCCATTACTCTTTCCTTGCCTAGCCGTGCATTGCCTACCCTTGCGTTGTCGTGCATTAGCCTTTTCTCGCCTGACCGTGCCTTGCCTTGCGTTACCCTTTCCTTGCCTTGCCGTGCATTGCCTAGCCATGCGTTGTCGTGCATTAGCCTTGTCTTGCCTTACCGTGCCTTCCCTTGCGTTACCCTTTCCTTGCCTGGCCGTGCATTGCCTAGCCGTGCGTTGCCGTTCCTTAGCCTTGTTTCCCCTTGCCGTGCCTTGCCTTTTGTTACACTTGCCTTGCCTTGCTTTGCCTTGCCTTCCTTTCCTTCCGTTACTCTTTCCTTGCCTAGCCGTGCACTGCCTAGCCTTGCGTTGTCGTGCATTACCCTTGCCTCCCCAAACCGTGCCTTGCCTTGCGTTACCATTTCCTTGCCTTGCCCTGCATTGCCTAGCCGTGCGTTACCGTGCCTTAGCCTTGTTTCCCCTTGCCGTGCCGTTCCTTCCGTTAACCTTGCCTTGCCTTGCATTCCCTTGCCTTCCTTGCGTTCCGTTACTCTTTGCTTGCCTTCCGTGCATTGCCTAGCCTTGCGTTGTCGTGCCTTAGCCTTGCCTCGCCTGACGTTGCCTTGCCTTGCGTTACCCTTTCCTTGCCTTGCCGTGCATTGCCTAGCCGTGCATTGTCGTGCATCAGCCTTGCCTTGCCTCACCGTGCCTTGCCTTGCGTTACCCTTTCCTTGCCTTGCCGTGCATTGCCTAGCCGTGCGTTGCCGTGCCTTAGCCTTGTTTCCCCTTGCCGTGCCGTTCCTTCCGTTACCCTTGCCTTGCCTTGCTTTCCCTTGCCTTCCTTGCGTTCCGTTATTCTTTGCTTGCCTTCCGTGCATTGCCTAGCCTTGCGTTGTCGTGCCTTAGCCTTGCCTCGCCTGACCGTGCCTTGCCTTGCGTTACCCTTACCTTGCCTTGCCCTGCATTGCCTAGCCGTTCGTTGTCGTGCCTTAGCCTTGTTTGCCCTTGCCGTTCCTTCCGTTACCCTTCCCTTGCTTTCCCTTGCCTTCCTTGCCTTCCGTTACTCTTTGCTTGCCTTCCGTGCATTGCCTAGCCTTGCGTTGTCGTGTCTTAGCCTTTTTTCACCTTGCCATAGCCTTGCTTGCGTTGCCTTGCTTTGCCTTGCCTTCCTTGCCTTCCGTTACTCGTTGCTTCCCTTCCGTGCATTGCCTAGCCTTGCGTGGGCGTGCCTTAGCCTTTTTTCACCTTGCCATAGCCTTGCTTGCGTTGCCTTGCTTTGCCTTGCATTCCTTGCCTTCCGTTACTCTTTGCTTGCCTTCCGTGCATTGCCTAGCCTTGCGTTGTCGTGCATTAGCCTTGCCTCCCCAAACCGTGCCTTGCCTTGCGTTACCCTTTCCTTGCCTTGCCCTGCATTGCCTAGCCCTGTGTTGTCGTGCCTTAGCCTTGTTTCCCCTTGCCGTGCCGTGCCTTTTGTTACACTTGCCTTGCCTTGTTTGCCTTGCCTTTATTTCCTTCCGTTACTCTTTCCTTGCCTAGCCGTGCACTGCGTAGCCTTGCGTTGTCGTGCATTACCCTTGCCTCGCCTGACCGTGCCTTGCCTTGCGTTACCCTTTCCTTGCCTTGCCGTGCATTGCCTAGCCCTGCGTTGTCGTGCCTTAGCCTTGTTTCCCCTTACCCTGCCGTTCCTTCCGTTACCCTTGCCTTCCCCTGCTTTCCCTTGCCTTCCTTGCCTTCCGTTACTCTTTGCTTGCCTTCCGTGCATTTCCTAGCCTTGCGTTGTCGTGCCTTAGACTTGCCTCGCCTGACCGTGCTTTGCCTTGCGTTACCCTTTCCTTGCCTTGCCGTGCATTGCCTAGCCGTGCGTTTTCGTGCATCAGCCTTGCCTTGCCTCACCGTGCCTTGCCTTGCGTTACCCTTTCCTTGCATTGCCGTGCATTGCCTAGCCCTGCGTTGCCGTGCCTTAGCCTTGTTTCCCCTTGCCGTGCCGTTCCTTCCGTTACCCTTGCCTTGCCTTGCTTTCCCTTGCCTTCCTTACCTTCCGTTACTCTTTGCTTGTCTTCCGTGCATTGCCTAGCCTTGCGTTGTCGTGCCTTAGCCTTGCCTCGCCTGACCGTGCCTTGCCTTGCGTTACCCTTACCTTGCCTTGCCCTGCATTGCCTAGCCGTTCGTTGTCGTGCCTTAGCCTTGTTTGCCCTTGCCGTGCCGTTCCTTCCGTTACCCTTGCCTTGCTTTCCCTTGCCTTCCTTGCCTTCCGTTACTCTTTGCTTGCCTTCCGTGCATTGCCTAGCCTTGCGTTGTCGTGTCTTAGCCTTTTTTCACCTTGCCATAGCCTTGCTTGCGTTGCCTTGCTTTGCCTTGCCTTCCTTGCCTTCCGTTACTCTTTGCTTCCCTTCCGTGCATTGCCTAGCCTTGCGTGGTCGTGCCTTAGCCTTTTTTCACCTTGCCATAGCCTTGCTTGCGTTGCCTTGCTTTGCATTGCATTCCTTGCCTTCCGTTACTCTTTGCTTGCCTTCCGTGCATTGCCTAGCCTTGCGTGGTCGTGCCTTAGCCTTTTTTCACCTTGCCATAGCCTTGCTTGCGTTGCCTTGCTTTGCCTTCCATTCCTTGCCTTCCGTTACTCTTTGCTTGCCTTCCGTGCATTGCCTAGCCTTGCGTTGTCGTGCATTAGCCTTGCCTCCCCAAACCGTGCCTTGCCTTGCGTTACCCTTTCCTTGCCTTGCCCTGCATTGCCTAGCCCTGTGTTGTCGTGCCTTAGCCTTGTTTCCCCTTGCCGTGCCATTCCTTTCGTTACCCTTGCGTTCCCCTGCTTTCCCTTGCATTCCTTGCCTTCCGTTACTCTTTGCTTGCCTTCCGTGCATTACCTAGCCTTGCGTAGTCGTGCCTTAGCCTTGCCTCGCCTGACCGTGCCTTGCCTTGCGTTACCCTTTCCTTGCCTTGCCGTGAATTGCCTAGCCGTGCGTTGTCGTGCATTAGCCTCGCTTTGCCTTACCGTGCCTTGCCTTGCGTTACCCTTTCCTTGCCTGGCCGTTCATTGCTTAGCCTTGCGTTGCCGGGCCTTAGCCTTGTTTCCCCTTGCCGTGCCGTGCCTTTTGTTACACTTGCCTTGCCTTGTTTGCCTTGCCTTTATTTCCTTCCGTTACTCTTTCCTTGCCTAGCCGTGCACTGCGTAGCCTTGCGTTGTCGTCCATTACCCTTGCCTCGCCTGACCGTGCCTTGCCTTGCGTTACCCTTTCCTTGCCTTGCCGTGCATTGCCTAGCCGTGCGTTGTCGTGCATTAGCCTTGCCTTGCCTCACCGTGCCTTGCCTTGCGTTACCCTTTCCTTGCCTTGCCGTGCATTGCCTAGCCCTGCGTTGTCGTGCCTTAGCCTTGTTTCCCCTTGCCGTACCGTTCCTTCCGTTACCCTTGCCTTGCCTTGCTTTCCCTTGCCTTCCTTGCCTTCCGTTACTCTTTGCTTGTCTTCCGTGCATTGCCTAGCCTTGCGTTGTCGTGCGTTAGCCTTGCCTCCCCAGACCGTGCCTTGCCTTGCGTTACCCTTTCCTTGCATTGCCGTGCATTGCCTAGAACTGTGTTGTCGTGCCTTAGCCTTGTTTCCCCTTACCGTGCCGTTCCTTTCGTTACCCTTGCCTTCCGCTGCTTTCCTTTGCATTCCTTACCTTCCGTTACTCTTTGCTTGCCTTCCGTGCATTGCCTAGCCTTGCGTTTTCGTGCCTTAGCCTTGTTTCCCCTTGCCGTGCAATGCCTGTTGTTACACTTGCCTTGCCGTGCTTTGCCTTGCCTTCCTTTCCTTCCGTTACTCTTTCCTTGCGTAGCCGTGCACTGACTAGCCTTGCGATGTCGTGCATTAGCTTTGCCTCGCCTGACAGTGCCTTGCCTTGCGTTACCCTTTCCTTGCCTTGCCGTGCATTGCCTAGCCCTCCGTTGCCGTGCCTTAGCCTTGTTTCCCCTTGCCGAGCCGTTCCTTCCGTTACTCTTGCCTTGCCTTGTATTCCCTTGCCTTCCTTGCCTTCCGTTACTCTTTGCTTGCCTTCCGTGCATTGCCTAGCCTTGCGTTGTCGTCATTAGCCTTGCCTCGCCTGACCGTGCCTTGCCTTGCGTTACCCTTTCCTTGCCTTGCCGAGCATTGCCTAGCCGTGCGTTGTCGTGCATTAGCCTTGTCTAGCCTTACCGTGCCTCGCCTTGCGTTACCCTTTCCTTGCCTTGCCCTGCATTGCCTAGCCCTGTGTTGTCGTGCCTTAGCCTTGTTTCCCCTTACCGTGCCGTTCCTTTCGTTACCCTTGCCTTCCCCTGCTTTCCCTTGCATTCCTTGCCTTCCGTTACTCTTTGCTTGCCTTCCGTGCATTGCCTAGCCTTGCGTAGTCGTGCCTTAGCCTTGCCTCGCCTGACCGTGCCTTGCCTTGCGTTACCCTTTCCTTGCCTTGCAGTGCATTGCCTAGCCGTTCGTTGTCGTGCCTTAGCCTTGTTTGCCCTTGCCGTGCCGTTCCTTCCGTTACCCTTGCCTTGCTTTCCCTTGCCTTCCTTGCCTTCCGTTACTCTTTGCTTGCCTTCCGTGCATTGCCTAGCCTTGCGTTGTCGTGCATTAGACTTGCCTCCCCAAACCGTGCCTTGCCTTGCGTTACCCTTTCCTTGCCTTGCCGTGCACTGCCTAGCCTTGCCTTGTCGTGCATTAGCCTTGCCTTGCCTGACCGTGCCTTGCCTGGCGTTACCCTTTCCTTGCCTTGCCGTGCATTGCCTAGCCGTGCGTTGTCGTGCCTTAGCCTTGTTTCCCCTTGCCGTGCCGTTCCTTCCGTTACCCTTGCCTTGCTTTCCCTTGCCTTCCTTGGTTTCCGTTACTCTTTGCTTGCCTTCCGTGCATTGCCTAGCCTTGCGCTGTCATGCATTAGCCTTGCCTTGCCTCAGAGTGCCTTGCCTTGCGTTACCTTTTCCTTGGCTGGCCGTGCATTGCCTAGTCGTGCGTTGTGGTGCCTTTGCCTTGTTTCACCTTGCCATATCCTTGCTTGCTTTGCCTTGCTTTCCCTTGCCTTCCTTGCCTTCCGTTACTCTTTGCTTGCCTTCCGTGCATTGCCTAGCCTTGCGTTGTCGTGTCTTAGCCTTTTTTCACCTTGCCATAGCCTTGCTTGCGTTGCCTTGCTTTGCCTTGCCTTCCTTGCCTTCCGTTACTCTTTGCTTCCCTTCCGTGCATTGCCTAGCCTTGCGTGGTCGTGCCTTAGCCTTTTTTCACCTTGCCATAGCCTTGCTTGCGTTGCCTTGCTTTGCCTTGCATTCCTTGCCTTCCGTTACTCTTTACTTGCCTTCCGTGCATTGCCTAGCCTTGCGTTGTCGTGCATTAGCCTTGCCTCCCCAAACCGTGCCTTGCCTTGCTTTACCCTTTCCTTGCCTTGCCGTGCATTGCCTAGC
Organism: Macrotis lagotis; assembly: GCF_037893015.1. Classification (NCBI taxonomy): domain Eukaryota; kingdom Metazoa; phylum Chordata; class Mammalia; order Peramelemorphia; family Peramelidae; genus Macrotis; species Macrotis lagotis. The sequence continues at coordinate 144,374 of NW_027421989.1, forward strand.
GGTGCGTTGTCGTGCATTAGCCTCGCCTTGCCTTACCGTGCCTTGCCTTGCGTTACCCTTTCCTTGCCTGGCCGTGCATTGCTTAGCCTTGCGTTGCCGTGCCTTAGCCTTGTTTCCCCTTGCCGTGCCGTGCCTTTTGTTACACTTGCCTTGCCTTGCTTTGCCTTGCCTTCCTTTCCTTGCGTTACTCTTTCCTTGCCTAGCCGTGCACTGCGTAGCCTTGCGTTGTCGTGCATTACCCTTGCCTCGCCTGACCGTGCCTTGCCTTGCGTTACCCTTTCCTTGCCTTGCCGTGCATTGCCTAGCCGTTCGGTGCCGTGCCTTAGCCTTGTTTCCCCTTGCCGTGCCGTTCCTTCCGTTACCCTTCCCTTGCCTTGCTTTCCCTTGCCTTCCTTGGTTTCCGTTACTCTTTGCTTGCCTTCCGTGCATTGCCTAGCCTTTCGCTGTCGTGTATTAGCCTTGCCTTGCCTCAGAGTGCCTTGCCTTGCGTTACCTTTTCCTTGGCGGGCCGTGCATTGCCTAGCCGTGCGTTGTGGTGCTTTAGCCTTGTTTCACCTTGCCATAGCCTTGCTTGCTTTGCCTTGCTTTGCCTTACATTCCTTGCCTTCCGTTACTCTTTGCTTGCCTTCCGTGCATTGCCTAGCCTTGCGTTGTCGTGCCTTAGCCTTCCCTCGCCTGACAGTGCCTTGCCTTATGTTACCCTTTCCTTGCCTGGCCGTGCATTGCTTAGTCTTGCGTTGCCGTACCTTAGCCTTGTTTCCCCTTGCCGTGCCGTAACTTTTCTTACACTTGCCTTGCCTTGCTTTGCCTTGCCTTCCTTTCCTTCCGTTACTCTTTCCTTGCCTAGCCGTGCACTGCGTAGCCTTGCGTTTTCGTGCATTACCCTTGCCTCGCCTGACCGTGCCTTGCCTTGCGTTACCCTTTCCTTGCCTTGCCGTGCATTGCCTAGCCCTTCGTTACCGTGCCTGAGCCTTGTTTCCCCTTGCCGAGCCGTTCCTTCCGTTACCCTTCCCTTCCCCTGCTTTCCCTTGCCTTCCTTGCCTTCCGTTACTCTTTGCTTGCCTTCCGTGCATTGCCTAGCCTTGCGTTGTCGTGCCTTAGCCTTGCCTCGCCTGACCGTGCCTTGCCTTGCGTTACCCTTTCCTTGCCTTGCCGTGCATTGCCTAGCCGTGCGTTGCCGTGCCTTAGCCTTGTTTCCCCTTGTCGTTCCGTTCCTTCCGTTACCCTTGCCTTGTCTTGCTTTCCCTTGCCTTCCTTGCCTTCCGTTACTCTTTGCTTGCCTTCCGTGCATTGCCTAGCCTTGCGTTGTCGTGCATTAGCCTTGCCTCCCCAAACCGTGCCTTGCCTTGCGTTACCCTTTCCTTGCCTTGCCGTGCATTGCCTAGCCGTGCGTTGTCGTGCCTTAGCCTTGTTTCCCCTTGTCGTGCCGTTCCTTCCGTTACCCTTGCCTTGCCTTGCTTTCCCTTGCCTTCCTTGCCTTCCGTTACTCTTTGCTTGCCTTCCGTGCATTGCCTAGCCTTGCGTTGTCGTGCATTAGCCTTGCCTCCCCAAACCGTGCCTTGCCTTGCGTTACCCTTTCCTTGCCTTGCCCTGCATTGCCTAGCCCTGTGTTGTCGTGCCTTAGCCTTGTTTCCCCTTACCGTGCCGTTCCTTTCGTTACCCTTGCCTTCCCCTGCTTTCCTTTGCATTCCTTGCCTTCCGTTACTCTTTGCTTGCCTTCCGTGCATTGCCTAGCCTTGCGTTGTCGTGCCTTAGCCTTCCCTCGCCTGACAGTGCCTTGCCTTGCGTTACCCTTTCCTTGCCTGGCCGTGCATTGCTTACTCTTGCGTTGCCGTGCCTTAGCCTTGTTTCCCCTTTCCGTGCCGTACCTTTTGTTACACTTGCCTTGCCTTGCTTTGCCTTGCCTTCCTTTCCTTCCGTTACTCTTTCCTTGCCTAGCCGTGCACTGCGTAGTCTTGCGTTTTCGTGCATCAGCCTTGCCTTGCCTCACCGTGCTTTGCCTTGCGTTACCCATTCCTTCCCTTGCCGTGCATTGCCTAGCCGTGCGTTGCCGTGCCTTAGCCTTGTTTCCCCTTGTCGTGCCGTTCATCCGTTACCCTTGCCTTGCCTTGCTTTCCCTTGCCTTCCTTGCCTTCCGTTACTCTTTGCTTGCCTTCCGTGCATTGCCTAGCCTTGCGTTGTCGTGCATTAGCCTTGCCTCCCCAAACCGTGCCTTGCCTTGCGTTACCCTTTCCTTGCCTTGCCCTGCATTGCCTAGCCCTGTGTTGTCGTGCCTTAGCCTTGTTTCCCCTTACCGTGCCGTTCCTTTCGTTACCCTTGCCTTCCCCTGCTTTCCTTTGCATTCCTTGCCTTCCGTTACTCTTTGCTTGCCTTCCGTGCATTGCCTAGCCTTGCGTTGTCGTGCCTTAGCCTTGTTTCCCCTTGCCGTGCCGTGCCTGTTGTTACACTTGCCTTGCCATGCTTTTCCTTGCCTTCCTTTCCTTCCATTACTCTTTCCTTGCCTAGCCGTGCACTGTCTAGCCTTGCGATGTCGTGCATTAGCTTTGCCTCGCCTGACAGTGCCTTGCCTTCCGTTACCCTTTCCTTGCCTTGCCGTGCATTGCCTAGCCCTGCGTTGCCTTGCCTTAGCCTTGTTTCCCCTTGCCGAGCCGTTCCTTCCGTTACCCTTGCCTTGCCTTGGTTTCCCTTGCCTTCCTTGCCTTCCGTTACTCTTTGCTTGCCTTCCGTGCATTGCCTAGCCTTGCGTTGTCGTGCATTAGCCTTGCCTCGCCTGACCGTGCCTTGCCTTGCGTTACCCTTTCCTTGACTTGCCGTGCATTGCCTAGCCGTGCGTTGTCGTGCCTTAGCCTTGCCTTGCCTTACCGTGCCTTGCCTTGCGTTACCCTTTCCTTGCCTTGCCGTGCATTGCCTAGCCTTGCGTTATCGTGCCTTAGCCTTGCCTCGCCTGACCGTGCCTTGCCTTGCTTTACCCTTACCTTGCCTTGCCCTGCATTGCCTAGCCCTGTGTTGTCGTGCCTTAGCCTTGTTTCCCCTTACCGTGCCGTTCCTTTCGTTACCCTTGCCTTCCCCTGCTTTCCCTTGCATTCCTTGCCTTCCGTTACTCTTTGCTTGCCTTCCGTGCATTGCCTAGCCTTGCGTAGTCGTGCCTTAGCCTTGCCTCGCCTGACCGTGCCTTGCCTTGCGTTACCCTTTCCTTGCCTTGCAGTGCATTGCCTAGCCGTTCGTTGTCGTGCCTTAGCCTTGTTTGCCCTTGCCGTGCCGTTCCTTCCGTTACCCTTGCCTTGCTTTCCCTTGCCTTCCTTGCCTTCCGTTACTCTTTGCTTGCCTTCCGTGCATTGCCTAGCCTTGCGTTGTCGTGCATTAGACTTGCCTCCCCAAACCGTGCCTTGCCTTGCGTTACCCTTTCCTTGCCTTGCCGTGCACTGCCTAGCCTTGCCTTGTCGTGCATTAGCCTTGCCTTGCCTGACCGTGCCTTGCCTGGCGTTACCCTTTCCTTGCCTTGCCGTGCATTGCCTAGCCGTGCGTTGTCGTGCCTTACCCTTGTTTCCCCTTGCCGTGCCGTTCCTTCCGTTACCCTTGCCTTGCTTTCCCTTGCCTTCCTTGGTTTCCGTTACTCTTTGCTTGCCTTCCGTGCATTGCCTAGCCTTGCGCTGTCATGCATTAGCCTTGCCTTGCCTCAGAGTGCCTTGCCTTGCGTTACCTTTTCCTTGGCTGGCCGTGCATTGCCTAGTCGTGCGTTGTGGTGCCTTAGCCTTGTTTCACCTTGCCATAGCCTTGCTTGCTTTGCCTTGCTTTCCCTTGCCTTCCTTGCCTTCCGTTACTCTTTGCTTGCCTTCCGTGCATTGCCTAGCCTTGCGTTGTCGTGTCTTAGCCTTTTTTCACCTTGCCATAGCCTTGCTTGCGTTGCCTTGCTTTGCCTTGCCTTCCTTGCCTTCCGTTACTCTTTGCTTCCCTTCCGTGCATTGCCTAGCCTTGCGTGGTCGTGCCTTAGCCTTTTTTCACCTTGCCATAGCCTTGCTTGCGTTGCCTTGCTTTGCCTTGCATTCCTTGCCTTCCGTTACTCTTTACTTGCCTTCCGTGCATTGCCTAGCCTTGCGTTGTCGTGCATTAGCCTTGCCTCCCCAAACCGTGCCTTGCCTTGCGTTACCCTTTCCTTGCCTTGCCGTGCATTGCCTAGCGGTGCGTTGTCGTGCATTAGCCTCGCCTTGCCTTACCGTGCCTTGCCTTGCGTTACCCTTTCCTTGCCTGGCCGTGCATTGCTTAGCCTTGCGTTGCCGTGCCTTAGCCTTGTTTCCCCTTGCCGTGCCGTGCCTTTTGTTACACTTGCCTTGCCTTGCTTTGTCTTGCCTTCCTTTCCTTGCGTTACTCTTTCCTTGCCTAGCCGTGCACTGCGTAGCCTTGCGTTGTCGTGCATTACCCTTGCCTCGCCTGACCGTGCCTTGCCTTGCGTTACCCTTTCCTTGCCTTGCCGTGCATTGCCTAGCCGTTCGTTGCCGTGCCTTAGCCTTGTTTCCCCTTGCCGTGCCGTTGCTTCCGTTACCCTTCCCTTGCCTTGCTTTCCCTTGCCTTCCTTGGATTCCGTTACTCTTTGCTTGCCTTCCGTGCATTGCCTAGCCTTTCGCTGTCGTGTATTAGCCTTGCCTTGCCTCAGAGTGCCTTGCCTTGCGTTACCTTTTCCTTGGCTGGCCGTGCATTGCCTAGCCGTGCGTTGTGGTGCTTAGCCTTGTTTCACCTTGCCATAGCCTTGCTTGCTTTGCCTTGCTTTGCCTTGCATTCCTTGCCTTCCGTTACTCTTTGCTTGCCTTCCGTGCATTGCCTAGCCTTGCGTTGTCGTGCCTTAGCCTTCCCTCGCCTGACAGTGCCTTGCCTTGTGTTACCCTTTCCTTGCCTGGCCGTGCATTGCTTAGTCTTGCGTTGCCATAACTTAGCCTTGTTTCCCCTTGCCGTGCCGTAACTTTTCTTACACTTGCCTTGCCTTGCTTTGCCTTGCCTTCCTTTCCTTCCGTTACTCTTTCCTTGCCTAGCCGTGCACTGCGTAGCCTTGCGTTTTCGTGCATTACCCTTGCCTCGCCTGACCGTGCCTTGCCTTGCGTTACCCTTTCCTTGCCTTGCCGTGCATTGCCTAGCCCTTCGTTGCCGTGCCTGAGCCTTGTTTCCCCTTGCCGAGCCGTTCCTTCCGTTACCCTTCCCTTCCCCTGCTTTCCCTTGCCTTCCTTGCCTTCCGTTACTCTTTGCTTGCCTTCCGTGCATTGCCTAGCCTTGCGTTGTCGTGCCTTAGCCTTGCCTCGCCTGACCGTGCCTTGCCTTGCGTTACCCTTTCCTTGCCTTGCCGTGCATTGCCTAGCCGTGCGTTGCCGTGCCTTAGCCTTGTTTCCCCTTGTCGTGCCGTTCCTTCCGTTACCCTTGCCTTGCCTTGCTTTCCCTTGCCTTCCTTGCCTTCCGTTACTCTTTGCTTGCCTTCCGTGCATTGCCTAGCCTTGCGTTGTCGTGCATTAGCCTTGTCTCCCCAAACCGTGCCTTGCCTTGCGTTACCCTTTCCTTGCCTTGCCCTGCATTGCCTAGCCCTGTGTTGTCGTGCCTTAGCCTTGTTTCCCCTTACCGTGCCGTTCCTTTCGTTACCCTTGCCTTCCCCTGCTTTCCTTTGCATTCCTTGCCTTCCGTTACTCTTTGCTTGCCTTCCGTGCATTGCCTAGCCTTGCGTTGTCGTGCCTTAGCCTTGCCTTGCCGTGCCGTGCCTGTTGTTACACTTGCCTTGCCATGCTTTTCCTTGCCTTCCTTTCCTTCCATTACTCTTTCCTTGCCTAGCCGTGCACTGCCTAGCCTTGCGATGTCGTGCATTAGCTTTGCCTCGCCTGACAGTGCCTTGCCTTGAGTTACCCTTTCCTTGCCTTGCCGTGCATTGCCTAGCCCTGCGTTGCCTTGCCTTAGCCTTGTTTCCCCTTGCCGAGCCGTTCCTTCCGTTACCCTTCCCTTGCCTTGGTTTCCTTTAGCTTCCTTGCCTTCCGTTACTCTTTGCTTGCCTTCCGTGCATTGCCTAGCCTTGCGTTGTCGTGCATTAGCCTTGCCTCGCCTGACCGTGCCTTGCCTTGCGTTCCCCTTACCTTGCCTTGCCCTGCATTGCCTAGCCCTGTGTTGTCGTGCCTTAGCCTTGTTTCCCATTACCGTGCCGTTCCTTTCGTTACCCTTGCCTTCCCCTGCTTTCCCTTGCATTCCTTGCCTTCCGTTACTCTTTGCTTGCCTTCCGTGCATTTCCTAGCCTTGCGTTGTCGTGCCTTAGCCTTGCCTCGCCTGACCGTGCCTTGCCTTGCGTTACCCTTTCCTTGCCTTGCAGTGCATTTCCTAGCCGTTCGTTGTCGTGCCTTAGCCTTGTTTGCCCTTGCCGTGCCGTTCCTTCCGTTACCCTTGCCTTGCTTTCCCTTGCCTTCCTTGCCTTCCGTTACTCTTTACTTGCCTTCCGTGCATTGCCTAGCCTTGCGTTGTCGTGCCTTAGCCTTTTTTCACCTTGCCATAGCCTTGCTTGCGTTGCCTTGCTTTGCCTTGCCTTCCTTGCCTTCCGTTACTCTTTGCTTGCCTTCCGTGCATTGCCTAGCCTTGCGTGGTCGTGCCTTAGCCTTTTTTCACCTTGCCATAGACTTGCTTGCGTTGCCTTGCTTTGCTTGCATTCCTTGCCTTCCGTTACTCTTTGCTTGCCTTCCGTGCATTGCCTAGCCTTGCGTTGTCGTGCCTTAGCCTTGCCTCGCCTGACAGTGCCTTGCCTTGCGTTACGCTTTCCTTGCCTTGCCGTGCACTGCCTAGCCTTGCGTTGTCGTGCATTAGCCTTGCCTTGCCTGACCGTGCCTTGCCTTGCGTTACCCTTTCCTTGCCTTGCCGTGCATTGCCTAGCCGTGCGTTGTCGTGCCTTAGCCTTGTTTCCCCTTGCTGTGCCGTTACTTCCGTTACCCTTGCCTTGCCTTGCTTTCCCTTGCCTTCCTTGGTTTCCGTTACTCTTTGCTTGCGTTCCGTGCATTGCCTAGCCTTGCGCTCTCGTGCATTAGCCTTGCGTCGCCTGACCGTGCCTTGCCTTGCGTTACCTTTTCCTTGGCTGGCCGTGCACTGCCTAGCCGTGCGTTGTCGTGCATTAGCCTTGCCTTGCCTCACCGTGCCTTGCCTTGCGTTACCCTTTCCTTGCCTTGCCGTGCATTTCCTAGCCGTTCGTTGTCGTGCCTTAGCCTTGTTTGCCCTTGCCGTGCCGTTCCTTCCGTTACCCTTGCCGTGCTTTCCCTTGCCTTCCTTGCCTTCCGTTACTCTTTGCTAGCCTTCCGTGCATTGCCTAGCCTTGCGTTGTCGTTTCTTAGCCTTTTTTCACCTTGCCATAGCCTTGCTTGCGTTGCCTTGCTTTGCCTTGCCTTCCTTGCCTTCCGTTACTCTTTGCTTCCCTTCCGTGCATTGCCTAGCCTTGCGTGGTGGTGCCTTAGCCTTTTTTCACCTTGCCATAGCCTTGCTTGCGTTGCCTTGCTTTGCCTTGCATTCCTTGCCTTCCGTTACTCTTTGTTTGCCTTCCGTGCATTGCCTACCCTTGCGTTGTCGTGCATTAGCCTTGCCTCCCCAAACCGTGCCTTGCCTTGCGTTACCCTTTCCTTGCCTTGCCCTGCATTGCCTAGCCCTGTGTTGTCGTGCCTTAGCCTTGTTTCCCCTTGCCGTGCCGTTCCTTTCGTTACCCTTGCCTTCCCCTGCTTTCCCTTGCATTCCTTGCCTTCCGTTACTCTTTGCTTGCCTTCCGTGCATTGCCTAGCCTTGCGTAGTCGTGCCTTAGCCTTGCCTCGCCTGACCGTGCCTTGCCTTGCGTTACCCTTTCCTTGCGTTGCCGTGAATTGCCTAGCCGTGCGTTGTCGTGCATTAGCCTCGCCTTGCCTTACCGTGCCTTGCCTTGCGTTACCCTTTCCTTGCCTGGCCGTTCATTGCTTAGCCTTGCGTTGCCGTGCCTTAGCCTTGTTTCCCCTTGCCGTACCGTGCCTTTTGTTACACTTGCCTTGCCTTGCATTGCCTTGCCGTCCATTCCTTCCGTTACTCTTTACTTGCCTTCCGTGCATTGCATAGCCTTGCGTTGTCGTGCCTTAGCCTTGCCTCTCCTGTCCGTGCCTTGCCTTGCGTTACCGTTTCCTTGCCTTGCCGTGCATTGCCTAGCCCTGCGTTCTCGTGCCTTAGCCTTCTTTCCCCTTGCCGTGCCGTGCCTTCCGTTACCCTCACCTTCCCCTGCTTTCCCTTGCCTTCCTTGCCTTCCGTTACTCTTTGCTTGCCTTCCGTGCATTGCCTAGCCTTGCGTTGTCGTGCCTTAGCCTTGCGTCGCCTGCCTTGCGTCACCGTGCCTTGCCTTGCGTTACCCTTTCCTTGCCTTGCCGTGCATTGCCTAGCCGTGCGTTGCCGTGCCTTAGCCTTGTTTCCCCTTGCCGTGCCGTTCCTTCCGTTACCCTTGCCTTGCCTTGCTTTCCCTTGCCTTCCTTGCGTTCCGTTATTCTTTGCTTGCCTTCCGTGCATTGCCTAGCCTTGCGTTGTCGTGCCTTAGCCTTGCCTCGCCTGACCGTGCCTTGCCTTGCGTTACCCTTTCCTTGCCTTGCCGTGCATTGCCTAGCCGTGCGTTGCCGTGCCTTAGCCTTGTTTCCCCTTGCCGTGCCGTTCCTTCCGTTACCCTTCCCTTGCCTTGCTTTCCCTTGCCTTCCTTGGTTTCCGTTACTCTTTGCTTGCCTTCCGTGCATTGCCTAGCCTTGCGCTGTCGTGCATTAGCCTTGCCTTGCCTCAGAGTGCCTTGCCTTGCGTTACCTTTTCCTTGGCTGGCCGTGCATTGCCTAGCCGTGCGTTGTGGTGCTTTAGCCTTGTTTCACCTTGCCATAGACTTGCTTGCTTTGCCTTGCTTTGCCTTGCATTCCTTGCCTTCCGTTACTCTTTGCTTGCCTTCCGTGCATTGCCTAGCCTTGCGTTGTCGTGCCTTAGCCTTCCCTCGCCTGACATTCCTTGCCTTCCGTTACTCTTTGCTTGCCTTCCGTGCATTGCCTAGCCTTGCGTTGTCGTGCCTTAGCCTTGTTTCCCCTTGCCGTGCCGTACCTTTTCTTACACTTGCCTTGCCTTGCTTTGCCTTGCCTTCCTTTCCTTCCGTTACTCTTTCCTTGCCTAGCCGTGCACTGCGTAGACTTGCGTTTTCGTGCATTACCCTTGCCTCGCCTGACCGTGCCTTGCCTTGCGTTACCCTTTCCTTGCCTTGCCGTGCATTGCCTAGCCCTTCGTTACCGAGCCTTAGCCTTGTTTCCCCTTGCCGAGCCGTTCCTTCCGTTACCCTTCCCTTCCCCTGCTTTCCCTTGCCTTCCTTGCCTTCCGTTACTCCTTGCTTGCCTTCCGTGCATTGCCTAGCCTTGCGTTGTCGTGCATTAGCCTTGCCTCGCCTGACCGTGCCTTGCCTTGCGTTACCCTTTCCTTGCCTTGCCGTGCATTGCCTAGCCGTGCGTTGTCGTGCATCAGCCTTGCCTTGCCTCACCGTGCCTTGCCTTGCGTTACCCTTTCCTTGCCTTGCCGTGCATTGCCTAGCCGTGCGTTGCCGTGCCTTAGCCTTGTTTCAACTTGTCGTGCCGTTCCTTCCGTTACCCTTGCCTTGCCTTGCCTTCCCTTGCCTTCCTTGCCTTCCGTTACTCTTTGCTTGCTTTCCGTGCATTGCCTAGCCTTGCGTTGTCGTGCATTAGCCTTGCCTCCCCAAACCGTGCCTTGCCTTGCGTTACCCTTTCCTTGCCTTGCCCTGCATTGCCTAGCCCTGTGTTGTCGTGCCTTAGACTTGTTTCCCCTTACCGTGCCGTTCCTTTCGTTACCCTTGCCTTCCCCTGCTTTCCTTTGCATTCCTTGCCTTCCGTTACTCTTTGCTTGCCTTCCGTGCATTGCCTAGCCTTGCGTAGTCGTGCCTTAGCCTTCCCTCGCCTGACCGTGCCTTGCCTTGCGTTACCCTTTCCTTGCCTTGCAGTGCATTGCCTAGCCGGTCGTTGTCGTGCCTTAGCCTTGTTTGCCCTTGCCGTGCCGTTCCTTTCGTTACCCTTGCCTTGCTTTCCCTTGCCTTCCTTGCCTTCCGTTACTCTTTGCTTGCCTTCCGTGCATTGCCTAGCCTTGCGTTGTCGTGTCTTAGCGTTTTTTCACCTTGCCATAGCCTTGCTTGCGTTGCCTTGCTTTGCCTTGCATTCCTTGCCTTCCGTTACTCTTTGCTTGCCTTCCGTGCATTGCCTAGCCTTGCGTTTTCGTGCCTTAGCCTTTTTTCACCTTGCCATAGCCTTGCTTGCGTTGCCTTGCTTTGCCTTGCATTCCTTGCCTTCCGTTACTCTTTGCTTGCCTTCCGTGCATTGCCTAGCCTTGCGTTGTCGTGCATTAGCCTTGCCTCCCCTGACCGTGCCTTGCCTTGCGTTACCCTTTCCTTGCCTTGCCGTGCATTGCCTAGCCCTGCGTTGTCGTGCCTTAGCCTTTTTTCCCCTTGCCGTGCCGTTCCTTCCGTTACCCTTGCCTTGCCTTGCTTTCCCTTGCTTTCCTTGCCTTCCGTTACTCTTTGCTTGCCTTCCGTGCATTGCCTAGCCTTGCGTTGTCGTGCATTAGCCTTGCCTCCCCAAACCGTGCCTTGCCTTGCGTTACCCTTTCCTTGCCTTACCGTGCACTGCCTAGCCTTGCGTTGTCGTGCATTAGCCTTGCCTTGCCTGACCGTGCCTTGCCTGGCGTTACCCTTTCCTTGCCTTGCCGTGCATTGCCTAGCCGTGCGTTGTCGTGCCTTAGCCTTGTTTCCCCTTGCCGTGCCGTTCCTTCCGTTACCCTTGCCTTGCCTTGCTTTCCCTTGCCTTCCTTGCCTTCCGTTACTCTTTGCTTGCCTTCCGTGCATTGCCTGGCCTTGCGCTGTCATGCATTAGCCTTGCCTTGCCTCACAGTGCCTTGCCTTGAGTTACCTTTTCCTTGGCTGGCCGTGCATTGCCTAGCCGTGCGTTGTCGTGCCTTAGCCTTGTTTCCCCTTGCCTTCCTTGCCTTCCGTTACTCTTTGCTTGCCTTCCGTGCATTGCCTAGCCTTGCGTTGTCGTGCCTTAGCCTTTTTTCACCTTGCCATAGCCTTGCTTGCGTTGCCTTGCTTTGCCTTGCCTTCCTTGCCTTCCGTTACTCTTTGCTTGCCTTCCGTGCATTGCCTAGCCTTGCGTTGTCGTGCCTTAGCCTTGCCTCGCCTGACCGTGCCTTGCCTTCCGTTACTCTTTGCTTGCCTTCCGTGCATTGCCTAGTCGTGCGTTGTCGTGCATTAGCCTTGCCTTGCCTCACCGTGCCTTCCCTTGCTTTACCCTTTCCTTACCTTGCCGTGCCTTGCCTAGCCGTGCGTTGTCGTGCCTTAGCCTTGTTTCCCCTTGCCGTGCCGTGCCTTTTGTTACACTTGCCTTGCCTTGCTTTGCCTTGCCTTCCTTTCCTTCCGTTACTCTTTCCTTGCCTAGCCGTGCACTGCGTAGCCTTGCGTTGTCGTGCCTTAGCCTTGCCTCGCCTGACCGTGCCTTGCCTTGCGTTACCCTTTCCTTGCCTTGCCGTGCCTTGCCTAGCCGTGCATTGTCGTGCCTTAGCCTTGTTTCCCCTTGCCGTGCCGTTCCTTCCGTTACCCTTGCCTTCCCCTGCTTTCCCTTGCCTTCCTTGCCTTCCGTTACTCTTTGCTTGCCTTTCGTGCATTGTCTAGCCTTGCGTTGTCGTGCCTTAGCCTTGCCTCGCCTGACCGTGCCTTGCCTTGCGTTACCCTTTCCTTGCCTTGCCGTGCATTGCCTAGCCGTGCGTTGTCGTGCATCAGCCTTGCCTTGCCTCAAGGTGCCTTGCCTTGCGTTACCTTTTCCTTGCCTTGCCGTGCATTGCCTAGCCGTGCGTTGCCGTGCCTTAGCCTTGTTTCCCCTTACCGTGCCGTTCCTTTCGTTACCCTTGCCTTCCCCTGCTTTCCCTTGCATTCCTTGCCTTCCGTTACTCTTTCCTTGCCTTCCGTGCATTGCCTAGCCTTGCGTTGTCGTGTCTTAGCCTTTTTTCACCTTGCCATAGCCTTGCTTGCGTTGCCTTGCTTTGCCTTGCCTTCCTTGCCTTCCGTTACTCTTTGCTTGCCTTCCGTGCATTGCCTAGCCTTGCGTAGTCGTGCCTTAGCCTTGCCTCGCCTGACCGTGCCTTGCCTTGCGTTACCCTTTCCTTGCCTTGCAGTGCATTGCCTAGCCGTTCGTTGTCGTGCCTTAGCCTTGTTTGCCCTTGCCGTGCCGTTCCTTCCGTTACCCTTGCCTTGCTTTCCCTTGCCTTCCTTGCCTTCCGTTACTCTTTGCTTGCCTTCCGTGCATTGCCTAGCCTTGCGTTGTCGTGTCTTAGCCTTTTTTCACCTTGCCATAGCCTTGCTTGCGTTGCCTTGCTTTGCCTTGCCTTCCTTGCCTTCCGTTACTCTTTGCTTGCCTTCCGTGCATTGCCTAGCCTTGCGTTGTCGTGCCTTAGCCTTTTTTCACCTTGCCATAGACTTGCTTGCGTTGCCTTGCTTTGCCTTGCATTCCTTGCCTTCCGTTACTCTTTGCTTGCCTTCCGTGCATTGCCTAGCCTTGCGTTGTCGTGCCTTAGCCTTGCCTCGCCTGACAGTGCCTTGCCTTGCGTTACCCTTTCCTTGCCTTGCCGTGCACTGCCTAGCCTTGCCTTGTCGTGCATTAGCCTTGCCTTGCCTGACCGTGCCTTGCCTTGCGTTACCCTTTCCTTGCCTGGCCGTGCATTGCCTAGCCGTGCGTTGCCGTTCCTTAGCCTTGTTTCCCGTTGCCGTGCCTTGCCTTTTGTTACACTTGCCTTGCCTTGCTTTGCCTTGCCTTCCTTTCCTTCCGTTACTCTTTCCTTGCCTAGCCGTGCACTGCCTAGCCTTGCGTTGTCGTGCATTAGCCTTGCCTCCCCAAACCGTGCCTTGCCTTGCGTTACCATTTCCTTGCCTTGCCCTGCATTGCCTAGCCGTGCGTTACCGTGCCTTAGCCTTGTTTCCCCTTGCCGTGCCGTTCCTTCCGTTAACCTTGCCTTGCCTTGCATTCCCTTGCCTTCCTTGCGTTCCGTTACTCTTTGCTTGCCTTCCGTGCATTGCCTAGCCTTGCGTTGTCGTGCCTTAGCCTTGCCTCTCCTCACCGTGACTTGCCTTGCGTTACCCTTACCTTGCCTTGCCCTGCATTGCCTAGACCTGTGTTGTCGTGCCTTAGCCTTGTTTCCCCTTACCGTGCCGTTCCTTTCGTTACCCTTGCCTTCCCCTGCTTTCCCTTGCATTCCTTGCCTTCCGTTACTCTTTCCTTGCCTTCCGTGCATTGCCTAGCCTTGCGTTGTCGTGCCTTAGCCTTGCCTCGCCTGACCGTGCCTTGCCTTGCGTTACCCTTTCCTTGCCTTGCAGTGCATTGCCTAGCCGGTCGTTGTCGTGCCTTAGCCTTGTTTGCCCTTGCCGTGCCGTTCCTTCCGTTACTCTTGCCTTGCTTTCCCTTGCCTTCCTTGCCTTCCGTTACTCTTTGCTTTCCTTCCGTGCATTGCCTAGCCTTGCGTTGTCGTGCCTTAGACTTGCCTCGCCTGACAGTGCCTGGCCTTGCGTTACCCTTTCCTTGCCTTGCCGTGCACTGCCAAGTATGACCTTGTCGTGCATTAGCCTTGCCTTGCCTGACCGTGTCTTGCCTGGCCTTACCCTTTCCTTGCCTTGCCCTGCATTGCCTAGCCCTGTGTTGTCGTGCCTAAGCCTCGTTTCCCCTTGCCGTGCCGTTACTTCCGTTACCCTTGCCTTGCCTTGCTTTCCCTTGCCTTCCTTGGTTTCCGTTACTCTTTGCTTGCCTTCCGTGCATTGCCTAGCCTTGCGCTGTCGTGCATTAGACTTGCCTTGCCTCACAATGCCTTGCCTTGCGTTACCTTTTCCTTGGCTGGCCGTGCATTGCCTAGCCGTGCGTTGTGGTGCCTTAGCCTTGTTTCACCTTGCCATAGCCTTGCTTGCTTTGCCTTGCCTTCCTTGCCTTCCGTTACTCTTTGCTTGCCTTCCGTGCATTGCCTAGCCTAGCGTTGTCGTGCCTGAGCCTTGCCTCGCCTAACCGTGCCTTGCCTTGCGTTACCCTTTCCTTGCCTTGCCGTGCATTGCCAAGCCGTGCGTTGTCGTGCATTAGCCTCGCCTTGCCTTACCGTGCCTTGCCTTGCGTTACCCTTTCCTTGCCTGGCCGTGCATTGCTTAGCCTTGCGTTGCCGTACCTTAGCCTTGTTTCCCCTTGCCGTGCCGTGCTTTTTGTTGCACTTGCCTTGCCTTGCTTTGCCTTGCCTTCCTTTCCTTCCGTTACTCTTTCCTTGCCTAGCCGTGCACTGCGTAGCCTTGCGTTGTCGTGCATTACCCTTGCCTCGCCTGACCGTGCCTTGCCTTGCGTTACCCTTTCCTTGCCTTGCCGTGCATTGCCTAGCCCTGCGTTGTCGTGCCTTAGCCTTGTTTCCCCTTGCCGTGCCTTTCCTTCCGTTACCCTTGCCTTCCCTTGCTTTCCCTTGCCTTCCTTGCCTTCCGTTACTCTTTGCTTGCCTTCCGTGCATTGCCTAGCCTTGCGTAGTCGTGCCTTAGCCTTGCCTCGCCTGACCGTGCCTTGCCTTGCGTTACCCTTTCCTTGCCTTGCCGTGCATTGCCTAGCCGTGCGTTGTCGTGCATCAGCCTTGCCTTGCCTCACCGTGCCTTGCCTTGCGTTACCCTTTCCTTGCCATGCCGTGCATTGCCTAGCCGTGCGTTGCCGTGCCTTAGCCTTGTTTCCCCTTGCCGTGCCGTTCCTTCCGTTACCCTTGCCTTGCCTTGCTTTCCCTTGCCTTCCTTGCGTTCCGTTATTCTTTGCTTGCCTTCCGTGCATTGCCTAGCCTTGCGTTGTCGTGCCTTAGCCTTGCCTCGCCTGACCGTGCCTTGCCTTGCGTTACCCTTTCCTTGCCTTGCCGTGCATTGCCTAGCCGTGCGTTGCCGTGCCTTAGCCTTGTTTCCCCTTGCCGTGCTTTGCCTTGCGTTACCCTTTCCTTGCCTTGCTTTCCCTTGCCTTCCTTGCCTTCCGTTACTCTTTGCTTGCCTTCCGTGCATTGCCTAGCCTTGCGCTGTCGTGCATTAGCCTTGCCTTGCCTCAGAGTGCCTTGCCTTGCGTTACCTTTTCCTTGGCTGGCCGTGCATTGCCTAGCCGTGCGTTGTGGTGCTTTAGCCTTGTTTCACCTTGCCATAGACTTGCTTGCTTTGCCTTGCTTTGCCTTGCATTCCTTGCCTTCCGTTACTCTTTGCTTGCCTTCCGTGCATTGCCTAGCCTTGCGTTGTCGTGCCTTATCCTTCCCTCGCCTGACAGTGCCTTGCCTTGCGTTACCCTTTCCTTGCCTGGCCGTGCATTGCTTAGTCTTGCGTTGCCGTGCCTTAGCCTTGTTTCCCCTTGCCGTGCCGTACCTTTTCTTACACTTGCCTTGCCTTGCTTTGCCTTGCCTTCCTTTCCTTCCGTTACTCTTTCCTTGCCTAGCCGTGCACTGCGTAGACTTGCGTTTTCGTGCATTACCCTTGCCTCGCCTGACCGTGCCTTGCCTTGCGTTACCCTTTCCTTGCCTTGCCGTGCATTGCCTAGCCCTTCGTTACCGAGCCTTAGCCTTGTTTCCCCTTGCCGAGCCGTTCCTTCCGTTACCCTTCCCTTCCCCTGCTTTCCCTTGCCTTCCTTGCCTTCCGTTACTCCTTGCTTGCCTTCCGTGCATTGCCTAGCCTTGCGTTGTCGTGCCTTAGCCTTGCCTCGCCTGACCGTGCCTTGCCTTGCGTTACCCTTTCCTTGCCTTGCCGTGCATTGCCTAGCCGTGCGTTGTCGTGCATCAGCCTTGCCTTGCCTCACCGTGCCTTGCCTTGCGTTACCCTTTCCTTGCCTTGCCGTGCATTGCCTAGCCGTGCGTTGCCGTGCCTTAGCCTTGTTTCAACTTGTCGTGCCGTTCCTTCCGTTACCCTTGCCTTGCCTTGCCTTCCCTTGCCTTCCTTGCCTTCCGTTACTCTTTGCTTGCTTTCCGTGCATTGCCTAGCCTTGCGTTGTCGTGCATTAGCCTTGCCTCCCCAAACCGTGCCTTGCCTTGCGTTACCCTTTCCTTGCCTTGCCCTGCATTGCCTAGCCCTGTGTTGTCGTGCCTTAGACTTGTTTCCCCTTACCGTGCCGTTCCTTTCGTTACCCTTGCCTTCCCCTGCTTTCCTTTGCATTCCTTGCCTTCCGTTACTCTTTGCTTGCCTTCCGTGCATTGCCTAGCCTTGCGTAGTCGTGCCTTAGCCTTCCCTCGCCTGACCGTGCCTTGCCTTGCGTTACCCTTTCCTTGCCTTGCAGTGCATTGCCTAGCCGGTCGTTGTCGTGCCTTAGCCTTGTTTGCCCTTGCCGTGCCGTTCCTTTCGTTACCCTTGCCTTGCTTTCCCTTGACTTCCTTGCCTTCCGTTACTCTTTGCTTGCCTTCCGTGCATTGCCTAGCCTTGCGTTGTCGTGTCTTAGCGTTTTTTCACCTTGCCATAGCCTTGCTTGCGTTGCCTTGCTTTGCCTTGCCTTCCTTGCCTTCCGTTACTCTTTGCTTGCCTTCCGTGCATTGCCTAGCCTTGCGTGGTCGTGCCTTAGCCTTTTTTCACCTTGCCATAGCCTTGCTTGCCTTGCCTTGCTTTGCCTTGCATTCCTTGCCTTCCGTTACTCTTTGCTTGCCTCCCGTGCATTGCCTAGCCGTGCGTTGTCCTGCATTAGCCTTGCCTCCCCAAACCGTGCCTTGCCTTGCGTTACCCTTTCCTTGCCTTGCCCTGCATTGCCTAGCCCTGTGTTGTCGTGCCTTAGCCTTTTTTCCCCTTGCCGTGCCGTTCCTTCCGTTACCCTTGCCTTGCCTTGCTTTCCCTTGCTTTCCTTGCCTTCCGTTACTCTTTGCTTTCCTTCCGTGCATTGCCTAGCCTTGCGTTGTCGTGCCTTAGCCTTGCCTCGCCTGACCGTGCCTTGCCTTGCGTTACCCTTTCCTTGCCTTACCGTGCACTGCCTAGCCTTGCGTTGTCGTGCATTAGCCTTGCCTTGCCTGACCGTGCCTTGCCTTGCGTTACCCTTTCCTTGCCTTGCCGTGCATTGCCTAGCCGTGCGTTACCGTGCCTTAGCCTTGTTTCCCCTTGCCGAGCCGTTCCTTCCGTTAACCTTGCCTTGCCTTGCATTCCCTTGCCTTCCTTGCGTTCCGTTACTCTTTGCTTGCCTTCCGTGCATTGCCTAGCCTTGCGTTGTCGTGACTTAGCCTTGCCTCGCCTGACCGTGACTTGCCTTGCGTTACCCTTACCTTGCCTTGCCCTGCATTGCCTAGCCCTGTGTTGTCGTGCCTTAGGCTTGTTTCCCCTTACCGTGCCGTTCCTTTCGTTACCCTTGCCTTCCCCTGCTTTCCCTTGCATTCCTTGCCTTCCGTTACTCTTTGCTTGCCTTCCGTGCATTGCCTAGCCTTGCGTAGTCGTGCCTTAGCCTTGCCTCGCCTGACCGTGCCTTGCCTTGCGTTACCCTTTCCTTGCCTTGCAGTGCATTGCCTAGCCGGTCGTTGTCGTGCCTTAGCCTTGTTTGCCCTTGCCGTGCCGTTCCTTCCGTTACTCTTGCCTTGCTTTCCCTTGCCTTCCTTGCCTTCCGTTACTCTTTGCTTGCCTTCCGTGCATTGCCTAGCCTTGCGTTGTCGTGCCTTAGACTTGCCTCGCCTGACAGTGCCTGGCCTTGCGTTACCCTTTCCTTGCCTTGCCGTGCACTGCCAAGCCTTGCCTTGTCGTGCATTAGCCTTGCCTTGCCTGACCGTGTCTTGCCTGGCGTTACCCTTTCCTTGCCTTGCCCTGCATTGCCTAGCCCTGTGTTGTCGTGCCTAAGCCTCGTTTCCCCTTGCCGTGCCGTTACTTCCGTTACCCTTGCCTTGCCTTGCTTTCCCTTGCCTTCCTTGGTTTCCGTTACTCTTTGCTTGCCTTCCGTGCATTGCCTAGCCTTGCGCTGTCGTGCATTAGACTTGCCTTGCCTCACAGTGCCTTGCCTTGCGTTACCTTTTCCTTGGCTGGCCGTGCATTGCCTAGCCGTGCGTTGTGGTACCTTAGCCTTGTTTCACCTTGCCATAGCCTTGCTTGCTTTGCCTTGCCTTCCTTGCCTTCCGTTACTCTTTGCTTGCCTTCCGTGCATTGCCTAGCCTAGCGTTGTCGTGCCTTAGCCTTGCCTCGCCTAACCGTGCCTTGCCTTGCGTTACCCTTTCCTTGCCTTGCCGTGCAGTGCCAAGCCGTGCGTTGTCGTGCATTAGCCTCGCCTT
Source organism: Macrotis lagotis (assembly GCF_037893015.1). NCBI lineage: Eukaryota > Metazoa > Chordata > Mammalia > Peramelemorphia > Peramelidae > Macrotis > Macrotis lagotis. The sequence continues at coordinate 162,644 of NW_027421989.1, forward strand.
GCCTTACCGTGCCTTGCCTTGCGTTACCCTTTCCTTTCCTTGCCGTGCATTGCCTAGCCCTTCGTTACCGTGCCTTAGCCTTGTTTCCCCTTGCCGAGCCGTTCCTTAGGTTACCCTTCCCTTCCCCTGCTTTCGCTTGCCTTCCTTGCCTTCCGTTACTCTTTGCTTGCCTTCCGTGCATTGCCTAGCCTTGCGTTGTCGTGCCTTAGCCTTGCCTCGCCTGACCGTGCCTTGCCTTGCGTTACCCTTTCCTTGCCTTGCCGTTCATTGCCTAGCCGTGCGTTGTCGTGCATCAGCCTTGCCTTGCCTCACCGTGCCTTGCCTTGCGTTACCCTTTCCTTGCCTTGCCGTGCATTGCCTAGCCCTGCGTTGCCGTGCCTTAGCCTTGTTTCCCCTTGCCGTGCCGTTCCTTCCGTTACCCTTGCCTTGACTTGCTTTCCCTTGCCTTCCTTGCCTTCCGTTACTCTTTGCTTGCCTTCCGTGCATTGCCTAGCCTTGCGTTGTCGTGCATTAGCCTTGCCTCCCGAAACCGTGCCTTGCCTTGCGTTACCCTTTCCTTGCCTTGCCCTGCATTGCCTAGAAATGTGTTGTCGTGCCTTAGCCTTGTTTCCCATTACCGTGCCGTTCCTTCCGTTACCCTTGACTTCCCCTGCTTTCCTTTGCATTCCTTGCCTTCCGTTACTCTTTGCTTGCCTTCCGTGCATTGCCTAGCCTTGCGTTGTCGTGCCTTAGCCTTGTTTCCCCTTGCCGTGCCGTGCCTGTTGTTACACTTGCCTTGCCGTGCTTTGCCTTGCCTTCCTTTCCTTCCGTTACTCTTTCCTTGCGTAGCCGTGCACTGCCTAGCGTTGCGATGTCGTGCATTAGCTTTGCCTCGCCTGACAGTGCCTTGCCTTGCGTTACCCTTTCCTTGCCTTGCCGTGCATTGCCTAGCCCTGCGTTGCCTTGCCTTAGCCTTGTTTCCCCTTGCCGAGCCGTTGCTTCCGTTACCCTTCCCTTGCCTTGGTTTCCCTTGCCTTCCTTGCCTTCCGTTACTCTTTGCTTGCCTTCCGTGCATTGCCTAGCCTTGCGTTGTCGTGCATTAGCCTTGCCTCGCCTGACCGTGCCTTGCCTTGCGTTACCCTTTCCTTGCCTTGCCGTGCATTGCCTAGCCGTGCGTTGTCGTGCATTAGCCTTGTCTTCCCTCACCGTGCCTTGCCTTGCGTTACCCTTTCCTTGCCTGGCCGTGCATTGCCTAGCCGTGCGTTGCCGTTCCTTAGCCTTGTTTCCCCTTGCCGTGCCTTGCCTTTTGTTACACTTGCCTTGCCTTGCTTTGCCTTGCCTTCCTTTCCTTCCGTTACTCTTTCCTTGCCTAGCCGTGCACTGCCTATCCTTGCGTTGTCGTGCATTAGCCTTGCCTCCCCAAACCGTGCCTTGCCTTGCGTTACCATTTCCTTGCCTTGCCCTGCATTGCCTAGCCGTGCGTTACCGTGCCTTAGCCTTGTTTCCCCTTGCCGTGCCGTTCCTTCCGTTAACCTTGCCTTGCCTTGCATTCCCTTGCCTTCCTTGCGTTCCGTTACTCTTTGCTTGCCTTCCGTGCATTGCCTAGCCTTGCGTTGTCGTGACTTAGGCTTGCCTCGCCTGACCGTGACTTGCCTTGCGTTACCCTTACCTTGCCTTGCCCTGCATTGCCTAGCCCTGTGTTGTCGTGCCTTAGGCTTGTTTCCCCTTACCGTGCCGTTCCTTTCGTTACCCTTGCCTTCCCCTGCTTTCCCTTGCATTCCTTGCCTTCCGTTACTCTTTGCTTGCCTTCCGTGCATTGCCTAGCCTTGCGTAGTCGTGCCTTAGCCTTGCCTCGCCTGACCGTGCCTTGCCTTGCGTTACCCTTTCCTTGCCTTGCAGTGCATTGCCTAGCCGGTCGTTGTCGTGCCTTAGCCTTGTTTGCCCTTGCCGTGCCGTTCCTTCCGTTACTCTTGCCTTGCTTTCCCTTGCCTTCCTTGCCTTCCGTTACTCTTTGCTTGCCTTCCGTGCATTGCCTAGCCTTGCGTTGTCGTGCCTTAGACTTGCCTCGCCTGACAGTGCCTGGCCTTGCGTTACCCTTTCCTTGCCTTGCCGTGCACTGCCAAGCCTTGCCTTGTCGTGCATTAGCCTTGCCTTGCCTGACCGTGTCTTGCCTGGCGTTACCCTTTCCTTGCCTTGCCCTGCATTGCCTAGCCCTGTGTTGTCGTGCCTAAGCCTCGTTTCCCCTTGCCGTGCCGTTACTTCCGTTACCCTTGCCTTGCCTTGCTTTCCCTTGCCTTCCTTGGTTTCCGTTACTCTTTGCTTGCCTTCCGTGCATTGCCTAGCCTTGCGCTGTCGTGCATTAGACTTGCCTTGCCTCACAGTGCCTTGCCTTGCGTTACCTTTTCCTTGGCTGGCCGTGCATTGCCTAGCCGTGCGTTGTGGTACCTTAGCCTTGTTTCACCTTGCCATAGCCTTGCTTGCTTTGCCTTGCCTTCCTTGCCTTCCGTTACTCTTTGCTTGCCTTCCGTGCATTGCCTAGCCTAGCGTTGTCGTGCCTTAGCCTTGCCTCGCCTAACCGTGCCTTGCCTTGCGTTACCCTTTCCTTGCCTTGCCGTGCATTGCCAAGCCGTGCGTTGTCGTGCATTAGCCTCGCCTTGCCTTACCGTGCCTTGCCTTGCGTTACCCTTTCCTTGCCTTGCCGTGCATTGCCTAGCCCTTCGTTACCGTGCCTTAGCCTTGTTTCCCCTTGCCGAGCCGTTCCTTCCGTTACCCTTCCCTTCCCCTGCTTTCCCTTGCCTTCCTTGCCTTCCGTTACTCTTTGCTTGCCTTCCGTGCATTGCCTAGCCTTGCGTTGTCGTGCATTAGCCTTGCCTCCCGAAACCGTGCCTTGCCTTGCGTTACCCTTTCCTTGCCTTGCCCTGCATTGCCTAGAACTGTGTTGTCGTGCCTTAGCCTTGTTTCCCATTACCGTGCCGTTCCTTCCGTTACCCTTGACTTCCCCTGCTTTCCCTTGCATTCCTTGCCTTCCGTTACTCTTTGCTTGCCTTCCGTGCATTGCCTAGCCTTGCGTTGTCGTGCCTTAGCCTTGTTTGCCCTTACCGTGCCGTGCCTGTTGTTACACTTGCGTTGCCTTGCTTTGCCTTGCCTTCCTTTCCTTCCGTTACTCTTTCCTTGCCTAGCCGTGCACTGCCTAGCCTTGCGTTGTCGTGCATTAGCCTTGCCTTGCCTCAGAGTGCCTTGCCTTGCGTTACCCTTTCCTTGCCTTGCCGTGCATTGCCTAGCCCTGCGTTGCCTTGCCTTAGCCTTGTTTCCCCTTGCCGAGCCGTTGCTTCCGTTACCCTTCCCTTGCCTTGGTTTCCCTTGCCTTCCTTGCCTTCCGTTACTCTTTGCTTGCCTTCCGTGCATTGCCTAGCCTTGCGTTGTCGTGCATTAGCCTTGCCTCGCCTGACCGTGCCTTGCCTTGCGTTACCCTTTCCTTGCCTTGCCGTTCATTGCCTAGACGTGCGTTGTCGTGCATTAGCCTTGTCTTGACTCACCGTGCCTTGCCTTGCGTTACCCTTTCCTTGCCTGGCCGTGCATTGCCTAGCCGTGCGTTGCCGTTCCTTAGCCTTGTTTCCCCTTGCCGTGCCTTGCCTTTTGTTACACTTGCCTTGCCTTGCTTTGCCTTGCCTTCCTTTCCTTCCGTTGCTCTTTCCTTGCCTAGCCGTGCACTGCCTATCCTTGCGTTGTCGTGCATTAGCCTTGCCTCCCCAAACCGTGCCTTGCCTTGCGTTACCATTTCCTTGCCTTGCCCTGCATTGCCTAGCCGTGCGTTACCGTGCCTTAGCCTTGTTTCCCCTTGCCGTGCCGTTCCTTCCGTTAACCTTGCCTTGCCTTGCATTCCCTTGCCTTCCTTGCGTTCCGTTACTCTTTGCTTGCCTTCCGTGCATTGCCTAGCCTTGCGTTGTCGTGCCTTAGCCTTGCCTCGCCTGACCGTGACTTGCCTTGCGTTACCCTTACCTTGCCTTGCCCTGCATTGCCTAGCCCTGTGTTGTCGTGCCTTAGGCTTGTTTCCCCTTACCGTGCCGTTCCTTTCGTTACCCTTGCCTTCCCCTGCTTTACCTTGCATTCCTTGCCTTCCGTTACTCTTTGCTTGCCTTCCGTGCATTGCCTAGCCTTGCGTAGTCGTGCCTTAGCCTTGCCTCGCCTGACCGTGCCTTGCCTTGCGTTACCCTTTCCTTGCCTTGCAGTGCATTGCCTAGCCGGTCGTTGTCGTGCCTTAGCCTTGTTTGCCCTTGCCGTGCCGTTCCTTTCGTTACCCTTGCCTTGCTTTCCCTTGCCTTCCTTGCCTTCCGTTATTCTTTGCTTGCCTTCCGTGCATTGCCTAGCCTTGCGTTGTCGTGCCTTAGCCTTGCCTCGCCTGACCGTGCCTTGCCTTGCGTTACCCTTTCCTTGCCTTGCCGTGCATTGCCTAGCCGTGCGTTGCCGTGCCTTAGCCTTGTTTCCCCTTGCCGTGCCGTTCCTTCCGTTACCCTTCCCTTGCCTTGCTTTCCCTTGCCTTCCTTGGTTTCCGTTACTCTTTGCTTGCCTTCCGTGCATTGCCTAGCCTTGCGCTGTCGTGCATTAACCTTGCCTTGCCTCAGAGTGCCTTGCCTTGCGTTACCTTTTCCTTGGCTGGCCGTGCATTGCCTAGCCGTGCGTTGTGGTGCTTTAGCCTTGTTTCACCTTGCCATAGACTTGCTTGCTTTGCCTTGCTTTGCCTTGCATTCCTTGCCTTCCGTTACTCTTTGCTTGCCTTCCGTGCATTGCCTAGCCTTGCGTTGTCGTGCCTTAGCATTCCCTCGCCTGACAGTGCCTTGCCTTGCGTTACCCTTTCCTTGCCTGCCCGTGCATTGATTAGTCTTGCGTTGCCGTGCCTTAGCCTTGTTTCCCCTTGCCGTGCCGTACCTTTTCTTACACTTGCCTTGCCTTGCTTTGCCTTGCCTTCCTTTCCTTCCGTTACTCTTTCCTTGCCTAGCCGTGCACTGCGTAGCCTTGCGTTTTCGTGCATTACCCTTGCCTCGCCTGACCGTGCCTTGCCTTGCGTTACCCTTTCCTTGCCTTGCCGTGCATTGCCTAGCCGTGCGTTGTCGTGCATCAGCCTTGCCTTGCCTCACCGTGCCTTGCCTTGCGTTACCCTTTCCTTGCCTTGCCGTGCATTGCCTAGCCGTGCGTTGCCGTGCCTTAGCCTTGTTTCCCCTTGTCGTACCGTTCCTTCCGTTACCCTTGCCTTGCCTTGCTTTCCCTTGCCTTACTTGCCTTCCGTTACTCTTTGCTTGCCTTCCGTGCATTGCCTAGCCTTGCGTTGTCGTGCATTAGCCTTGCCTCCCCAAATCGTGCCTTGCCTTGCGTTACCCTTTCCTTGCCTTGCCCTGCATTGCCTAGCCCTGTGTTGTCGTGCCTTAGCCTTGTTTCCCCTTACCGTGCCGTTCCTTTCGTTACCCTTCCCTTCCCCTTCTTTCCTTTGTATTCCTTGCCTTCCGTTACTCTTTGCTTGCCTTCCGTGCATTGCCTAGCCTTGCGTAGTCGTGCCTTAGCCTTGCCTCGCCTGACCGTGCCTTGCCTTGCGTTACCCTTTCCTTGCCTTGCAGTGCATTGCCAAGCCGGTCGTTGTCGTGCCTTAGCCTTGTTTGCCCTTGCCGTGCCGTTCCTTTCGTTACCCTTGCCTTGCTTTCCCTTGCCTTCCTTGCCTTCCGTTACTCTTTGCTTGCCTTCCGTGCATTGCCTAGCCTTGCGTTGTCGTGTCTTAGCGTTTTTTCACCTTGCCATAGCCTTGCTTGCGTTGCCTTGCTTTGCCTTGCCTTCCTTGCCTTCCGTTACTCTTTGCTTGCCTTCCGTGCATTGCCTAGCCTTGCGTGGTCCTGCCTTAGCCTTTTTTCACCTTGCCATAGCCTTGCTTGCGTTGCCTTGCTTTGCCTTGCATTCCTTGCCTTCCGTTACTCTTTGCTTGCCTCCCGTGCATTGCCTAGCCTTGCGTTGTCCTGCATTAGCCTTGCCTCCCCAAACCGTGCATTGCCTTGCGTTACCCTTTCCTTGCCTTGCCCTGCATTGCCTAGCCCTGTGTTGTCGTGCCTTAGCCTTGTTTCCCCTTGCCGTGCCGTTCCTTCCGTTACCCTTGCCTTGCCTTGCTTTCCCTTGCTTTCCTTGCCTTCCGTTACTCTTTGCTTTCCTTCCGTGCATTGCCTAGCCTTGCGTTGTCGTGCCTTAGCCTTGCCTCGCCTGACAGTGCCTTGCCTTGCGTTACCCTTTCCTTGCCTTGCCGTGCACTGCCAAGCCTTGCCTTGTCGGGCATTAGCCTTGCCTTGCCTGACCGTGCCTTGCCTGGCGTTACCCTTTCCTTGCCTTGCCGTGCATTTCCTAGCCGTGCGTTGTGGTGCCTTAGCCTTGTTTCACCTTGCAATAGCCTTGCTTGCTTTGCCTTGCTTTGCCTTGCATTCCTTGCCTTCCGTTACTCTTTGCTTGCCTTCCGTGCATTGCCTAGCCTTGCGTTGTCGTGCCTTAGCCTTCCCTCGCCTGACAGTGCCTTGCCTTGCGTTACCCTTTCCTTGCCTGGCCGTGCATTGATTAGTCTTGCGTTGCCGTGCCTTAGCCTTGTTTCCCCTTGCCGTGCCGTACCTTTTCTTACACTTGCCTTGCCTTGCTTTGCCTTGCCTTCCTTTCCTTCCGTTACTCTTCCCTTGCCTAGCCGTGCACTGCGTAGCCTTGCGTTTTCGTGCATTACCCTTGCCTCGCCTGACCGTGCCTTGCCTTGCGTTACCCTTTCCTTGCCTTGCCGTGCATTGCCTAGCCCTTCGTTACCGTGCCTTAGCCTTGTTTCCCCTTGCCGAGCCGTTCCTTCCGTTACCCTTGCCTTGCCTTGCTTTCCCTTGCCTTCCTTGCCTTCCGTTACTCCTTGCTTGCCTTCCGTGCATTGCCTAGCCTTGCGTTGTCGTGCCTTAGCCTTGCTTCGCCTGACCATGCCTTGCCTTGCGTTACCCTTTCCTTGCCTTGCCGTGCATTGCCTAGCCGTGCGTTGTCGTGCATTAGCCTTGCCTTGCCTCACCGTGCCTTGCCTTGCGTTACCCTTTCCTTGCCATGCCGTGCATTGCCTAGCCGTGCGTTGCCGTGCCTTAGCCTTGTTTCCCCTTGCCGTGCCGTTCCTTCCGTTACCCTTGCCTTGCCTTGCTTTCCCTTGCCTTCCTTGCGTTCCGTTATTCTTTGCTTGCCTTCCGTGCATTGCCTAGCCTTGCGTTGTCGTGCCTTAGCCTTGCCTCGCCTGACCGTGCCTTGCCTTGCGTTACCCTTTCCTTGCCTTGCCGTGCATTGCGTAGCCGTGCGTTGCCGTGCCTTAGCCTTGTTTCCCCTTGCCGTGCCGTTCCTTCCGTTACCCTTCCCTTGCCTTGCTTTCCCTTGCCTTCCTTGGTTTCCGTTACTCTTTGCTTGCCTTCCGTGCATTGCCTAGCCTTGCGCTGTCGTGCATTAGCCTTGCCTTGCCTCAGAGTGCCTTGCCTTGCGTTACCTTTTCCTTGGCTGGCCGTGCATTGCCTAGCCGTGCGTTTTGGTGCTTTAGCCTTGTTTCACCTTGCCATAGACTTGCTTGCTTTGCCTTGCTTTGCCTTGCATTCCTTGCCTTCCGTTACTCTTTGCTTGCCTTCCGTGCATTGCCTAGCCTTGCGTTGTCGTGCCTTAGCCTTCCCTCGCCTGACAGTGCCTTGCCTTGCGTTACCCTTTCCTTGCCTGGCCGTGCATTGATTAGTCTTGCGTTGCCGTGCCTTAGCCTTGTTTCCCCTTGCCGTGCCGTACCTTTTCTTACACTTGCCTTGCCTTGCTTTGCCTTGCCTTCCTTTCCTTCCGTTACTCTTTCCTTGCCTAGCCGTGCACTGCGTAGACTTGCGTTTTCGTGCATTACCCTTGCCTCGCCTGACCGTGCCTTGCCTTGCGTTACCCTTTCCTTGCCTTGCCGTGCATTGCCTAGCCCTTCGTTACCGAGCCTTAGCCTTGTTTCCCCTTGCCGAGCCGTTCCTTCCGTTACCCTTCCCTTCCCCTGCTTTCCCTTGCCTTCCTTGCCTTCCGTTACTCCTTGCTTGCCTTCCGTGCATTGCCTAGCCTTGCGTTGTCGTGCCTTAGCCTTGCCTCGCCTGACCGTGCCTTGCCTTGCGTTACCCTTTCCTTGCCTTGCCGTGCATTGCCTAGCCGTGCGTTGTCGTGCATCAGCCTTGCCTTGCCTCACCGTGCCTTGCCTTGCGTTACCCTTTCCTTGCCTTGCCGTGCATTGCCTAGCCGTGCGTTGCCGTGCCTTAGCCTTGTTTCAACTTGTCGTGCCGTTCCTTCCGTTACCCTTGCCTTGCCTTGCCTTCCCTTGCCTTCCTTGCCTTCCGTTACTCTTTGCTTGCTTTCCGTGCATTGCCTAGCCTTGCGTTGTCGTGCATTAGCCTTGCCTCCCCAAACCGTGCCTTGCCTTGCGTTACCCTTTCCTTGCCTTGCCCTGCATTGCCTAGCCCTGTGTTGTCGTGCCTTAGACTTGTTTCCCCTTACCGTGCCGTTCCTTTCGTTACCCTTGCCTTCCCCTGCTTTCCTTTGCATTCCTTGCCTTCCGTTACTCTTTGCTTGCCTTCCGTGCATTGCCTAGCCTTGCGTAGTCGTGCCTTAGCCTTCCCTCGCCTGACCGTGCCTTGCCTTGCGTTACCCTTTCCTTGCCTTGCAGTGCATTGCCTAGCCGGTCGTTGTCGTGCCTTAGCCTTGTTTGCCCTTGCCGTGCCGTTCCTTTCGTTACCCTTGCCTTGCTTTCCCTTGACTTCCTTGCCTTCCGTTACTCTTTGCTTGCCTTCCGTGCATTGCCTAGCCTTGCGTTGTCGTGTCTTAGCGTTTTTTCACCTTGCCATAGCCTTGCTTGCGTTGCCTTGCTTTGCCTTGCCTTCCTTGCCTTCCGTTACTCTTTGCTTGCCTTCCGTGCATTGCCTAGCCTTGCGTGGTCTTGCCTTAGCCTTTTTTCACCTTGCCATAGCCTTGCTTGCGTTGCCTTGCTTTGCCTTGCATTCCTTGCCTTCCGTTACTCTTTGCTTGCCTCCCGTGCATTGCCTAGCCGTGCGTTGTCGTGCATTAGCCTTGCCTTGCCTTACCGTGCCTTGCCTTGCGTTACCCTTTCCTTGCCTTGCCGTGCATTGCCTAGCCCTGCGTTGTCGTGCCTTAGCCTTTTTTCCCCTTGCCGTGCCGTTCCTTCCGTTACCCTTGCCTTGCCTTGCTTTCCCTTGCTTTCCTTGCCTTCCGTTACTCTTTGCTTACCTTCCGTGCATTGCCTAGCCTTGCGTTGTCGTGCCTTAGCCTTGCCTCGCCTGACAGTGCCTTGCCTTGCGTTACCCTTTCCTTGCCTTACCGTGCACTGCCTATCCTTGTATTGTCGTGCATTAGCCTTGCCTTGCCTCACCGTGCCTTGCCTTGCGTTACCCTTTCCTTGCCTTGCCGTGCATTGCCTAGCCGTGCGTTGTCGTGCCTTAGCCTTTTTTCCCCTTGCCGTGCCGTTCCTTCCGTTACCCTTGCCTTGCCATGCTTTCCCTTGCCTTCCTTGGTTTCCGTTACTCTTTGCTTGCCTTCCGTGCATTGCCTAGCCTTGCGCTGTCATGCATTAGCCTTGCCTTGCCTCACAGTGCCTTGCCTTGAGTTACCTTTTCCTTGGCTGGCCGTGCATTGCCTAGCCGTGCGTTGTGGTGCCTTAGCCTTGTTTCACCTTGCCATAGCCTTGCTTGCTTTGCCTTGCTTTGCCTTTCCTTCCTTCCATTCCGTTACTCTTTGCTTGCCTTCCGTGCATTGCCTAGCCTTGCGTTGTCGTGCCTTAGCCTTTTTTCACCTTGCCATAGCCCTGCTTGCGTTGCCTTGCTTTGCCTTGCCTTCCTTGCCTTCCGTTTCTCTTTGCTTGCCTTCCGTGCATTGCCTAGCCTTGCGTTGTCGTGCCTTAGCCTTGCCTCGCCTAACCGTGCCTTGCCTTGCGTTACCCTTTCCTTGCCTTGCCGTGCATTGCCTAGCCGTGCGTTGTCGTGCATCAGCCTTGCCTTGCCTTACCGTGCCTTGCCTTGCGTTACCCTTTCCTTGCCTGGCCGTGCATTGCTTAGCCTTGCGTTGCCGTGCCTTAGCCTTGTTTCCCCTTGCCGTGCCGTGCCTTTGTTACACTTGCCTTGCCTTGCTTTGCCTTGCCTTCCTTTCCTTCCGTTACTCTTTCCTTGCCTAGCCGTGCACTGCGTAGCCTTGCGTTGTCGTGCATTACCCTTGCCTCGCCTGACCGTGCCTTGCCTTGCGTTACCCTTTCCTTGCCTTGCCGTGGATTGCCTAGCCCTGCGTTGTCGTGCCTTAGCCTTGTTTCCCCTTACCGTGCCGTTCCTTCCGTTACCCTTGCCTTCCCCTGCTTTCCCTTGCCTTCCTTGCCTTCCGTCACTCTTTGCTTGCCTTTCGTGCATTGTCTAGCCTTGCGTTGTCGTGCCTTAGCCTTGCCTCGCCTGACCGTGCCTTGCCTTGCGTTACCCTTTCCTTGCCTTGCCGTGCATTGCCTAGCCGTGCGTTGTCGTGCATCAGCCTTGCCTTGCCTCAAGGTGCCTTGCCTTGCGTTACCTTTTCCTTGCCTTGCCGTGCATTGCCTAGCCGTGCGTTGCCGTGCCTTAGCCTTGTTTCCCCTTGCCGTGCCGTTCTTTCCGTTACCCTTGCCTTGCCTTGCTTTCCCTTGCCTTCCTTGGTTTCCGTTACTCTTTGCTTGCCTTCCGTGCATTGCCTAGCCTTGCGCTGTCGTGCATTAGCCTTGCCTTGCCTCAGAGTGCCTTGCCTTGCGTTACCTTTTCCTTGGCTGGCCGTGCATTGTATAGCCGTGCGTTGTGGTGCCTTAGCCTTGTTTCACCTTGCCATAGCCTTGCTTCCTTTGCCTTGCTTTGCCTTGCATTCCTTGCCTTCCGTTACTCTTTGCTTGCCTTCCGTGCATTGCCTAGCCTTGCCTCGCCTGACCGTGCCTTGCCTTGCGTTACCCTTTCCTTGCCTGGCCGTGCATTGCCTAGCCGTGCGTTGCCGTGCCTTAGCCTTGTTTCTCCTTGCCGTGCCGTACCTTTTCTTACACTTGCCTTGCCTTGCTTTGCCTTGCCTTCCTTTCCTTCCGTTACTCTTTCCTTGCCTAGCCGTGCACTGCGTAGCCTTGCGTTTTCGTGCATTACCCTTGCCTCGCCTGACCGTGCCTTGCCTTGCGTTACCCTTTCCTTGCCTTGCCGTGCATTGCCTAGCCCTTCGTTACCGTGCCTTAGCCTTGTTTCCCCTTGCCGAGCCGTTCCTTCCGTTACCCTTCCCTTCCCCTGCTTTCCCTTGCCTTCCTTGCCTTCCGTTACTCTTTGCTTGCCTTCCGTGCATTGCCTAGCCTTGCGTTGTCGTGCCTTAGCCTTGCCTCGCCTGACCGTGCCTTGCCTTGCGTTACCCTTTCCTTGCCTTGCCGTGCATTGCCTAGCCGTGCGTTGTCGTGCATCAGCCTTGCCTTGCCTCACCGTGCCTTGCCTTGCGTTACCCTTTCCTTGCCTTGCCGTGCATTGCCTAGCCCTGCGTTGCCGTGCCTTAGCCTTGTTTCCCCTGGCCGTGCCGTTCCTTCCGTTACCCTTGCCTTGACTTGCTTTCCCTTGCCTTCCTTGCCTTCCGTTACTCTTTGCTTGCCTTCCGTGCATTGCCTAGCCTTGCGTTGTCGTGCATTAGCCTTGCCTCCCGAAACCGTGCCTTGCCTTGCGTTACCCTTTCCTTGCCTTGCCCTGCATTGCCTAGAACTGTGTTGTCGTGCCTTAGCCTTGTTTCCCATTACCGTGCCGTTCCTTCCGTTACCCTTGCCTTCCCCTGCTTTCCTTTGCATTCCTTGCCTTCCGTTACTCTTTGCTTGCCTTCCGTGCATTGCCTAGCCTTGCGTTGTCGTGCCTTAGCCTTGTTTCCCCTTGCCGTGCCGTGCCTGTTGTTACACTTGCCTTGCCGTGCTTTGCCTTGCCTTCCTTTCCTTCCGTTACTCTTTCCTTGCGTAGCCGTGCACTGCCTAGCCTTGCGATGTCGTGCATTAGCTTTGCCTCGCCTGACAGTGCCTTGCGTTGCGTTACCCTTTCCTTGCCTTGCCGTGCATTGCCTAGCCCTGCGTTGCCTTGCCTTAGCCTTGTTTCCCCTTGCCGAGCCGTTGCTTCCGTTACCCTTCCCTTGCCTTGGTTTCCCTTGCCTTCCTTGCCTTCCGTTACTCTTTGCTTGCCTTCCGTGCATTGCCTAGCCTTGCGTTGTCGTGCATTAGCCTTGCCTCGCCTGACCGTGCCTTGCCTTGCGTTACCCTTTCCTTGCCTTGCCGTTCATTGCCTAGACGTGCGTTGTCGTGCATTAGCCTTGTCTTGCCTCACCGTGCCTTGCCTTGCGTTACCCTTTCCTTGCCTGGCCGTGCATTGCCTAGCCGTGCGTTGCCGTTCCTTAGCCTTGTTTCCCCTTGCCGTGCCTTGCCTTTTGTTACACTTGCCTTGCCTTGCTTTGCCTTGCCTTCCTTTCCTTCCGTTACTCTTTCCTTGCCTAGCCGTGCACTGCCTATCCTTGCGTTGTCGTGCATTAGCCTTGCCTCCCCAAACCGTGCCTTGCCTTGCGTTACCATTTCCTTGCCTTGCCCTGCATTGCCTAGCCGTGCGTTACCGTGCCTTAGCCTTGTTTCCCCTTGCCGTGCCGTTCCTTCCGTTAACCTTGCCTTGCCTTGCATTCCCTTGCCTTCCTTGCGTTCCGTTACTCTTTGCTTGCCTTCCGTGCATTGCCTAGCCTTGCGTTGTCGTGACTTAGCCTTGCCTCGCCTGACCGTGACTTGCCTTGCGTTACCCTTACCTTGCCTTGCCCTGCATTGCCTAGCCCTGTGTTGTCGTGCCTTAGGCTTGTTTCCCCTTACCGTGCCGTTCCTTTCGTTACCCTTGCCTTCCCCTGCTTTCCCTTGCATTCCTTGCCTTCCGTTACTCTTTGCTTGCCTTCCGTGCATTGCCTAGCCTTGCGTAGTCGTGCCTTAGCCTTGCCTCGCCTGACCGTGCCTTGCCTTGCGTTACCCTTTCCTTGCCTTGCAGTGCATTGCCTAGCCGGTCGTTGTCGTGCCTTAGCCTTGTTTGCCCTTGCCGTGCCGTTCCTTCCGTTACTCTTGCCTTGCTTTCCCTTGCCTTCCTTGCCTTCCGTTACTCTTTGCTTGCCTTCCGTGCATTGCCTAGCCTTGCGTTGTCGTGCCTTAGACTTGCCTCGCCTGACAGTGCCTGGCCTTGCGTTACCCTTTCCTTGCCTTGCCGTGCACTGCCAAGCCTTGCCTTGTCGTGCATTAGCCTTGCCTTGCCTGACCGTGTCTTGCCTGGCGTTACCCTTTCCTTGCCTTGCCCTGCATTGCCTAGCCCTGTGTTGTCGTGCCTAAGCCTCGTTTCCCCTTGCCGTGCCGTTACTTCCGTTACCCTTGCCTTGCCTTGCTTTCCCTTGCCTTCCTTGGTTTCCGTTACTCTTTGCTTGCCTTCCGTGCATTGCCTAGCCTTGCGCTGTCGTGCATTAGACTTGCCTTGCCTCACAGTGCCTTGCCTTGCGTTACCTTTTCCTTGGCTGGCCGTGCATTGCCTAGCCGTGCGTTGTGGTGCCTTAGCCTTGTTTCACCTTGCCATAGCCTTGCTTGCTTTGCCTTGCCTTCCTTGCCTTCCGTTACTCTTTGCTTGCCTTCCGTGCATTGCCTAGCCTAGCGTTGTCGTGCCTTAGCCTTGCCTCGCCTAACCGTGCCTTGCCTTGCGTTACCCTTTCCTTGCCTTGCCGTGCATTGCCAAGCCGTGCGTTGTCGTGCATTAGCCTCGCCTTGCCTTACCGTGCCTTGCCTTGCGTTACCCTTTCCTTTCCTTGCCGTGCATTGCCTAGCCCTTCGTTACCGTGCCTTAGCCTTGTTTCCCCTTGCCGAGCCGTTCCTTAGGTTACCCTTCCCTTCCCCTGCTTTCCCTTGCCTTCCTTGCCTTCCGTTACTCTTTGCTTGCCTTCCGTGCATTGCCTAGCCTTGCGTTGTCGTGCCTTAGCCTTGCCTCGCCTGACCGTGCCTTGCCTTGCGTTACCCTTTCCTTGCCTTGCCGTTCATTGCCTAGCCGTGCGTTGTCGTGCATCAGCCTTGCCTTGCCTCACCGTGCCTTGCCTTGCGTTACCCTTTCCTTGCCTTGCCGTGCATTGCCTAGCCCTGCGTTGCCGTGCCTTAGCCTTGTTTCCCCTTGCCGTGCCGTTCCTTCCGTTACCCTTGCCTTGACTTGCTTTCCCTTGCCTTCCTTGCCTTCCGTTACTCTTTGCTTGCCTTCCGTGCATTGCCTAGCCTTGCGTTGTCGTGCATTAGCCTTGCCTCCCGAAACCGTGCCTTGCCTTGCGTTGCCCTTTCCTTGCCTTGCCCTGCATTGCCTAGAACTGTGTTGTCGTGCCTTAGCCTTGTTTCCCATTACCGTGCCGTTCCTTCCGTTACCCTTGCCTTCCCCTGCTTTCCTTTGCATTCCTTGCCTTCCGTTACTCTTTGCTTGCCTTCCGTGCATTGCCTAGCCTTGCGTTGTCGTGCCTTAGCCTTGTTTCCCCTTGCCGTGCCGTGCCTGTTGTTACACTTGCCTTGCCTGCTTTGCCTTGCCTTCCTTTCCTTCCGTTACTCTTTCCTTGCGTAGCCGTGCACTGCCTAGCCTTGCGATGTCGTGCATTAGCTTTGCCTCGCCTGACAGTGCCTTGCCTTGCGTTACCCTTTCCTTGCCTTGCCGTGCATTGCCTAGCCCTGCGTTGCCTTGCCTTAGCCTTGTTTCCCCTTGCCGAGCCGTTGCTTCCGTTACCCTTCCCTTGCCTTGGTTTCCCTTGCCTTCCTTGCCTTCCGTTACTCTTTGCTTGCCTTCCGTGCATTGCCTAGCCTTGCGTTGTCGTGCATTAGCCTTGCCTCGCCTGACCGTGCCTTGCCTTCCGTTACTCTTTCCTTGCCTTGCCGTGCATTGCCTAGCCGTGCGTTGTCGTGCATTAGCCTTGCCTTGACTCACCGTGCCTTGCCTTGCGTTACCCTTTCCTTGCCTGGCCGTGCATTGCCTAGCCGTGCGTTGCCGTTCCTTAGCCTTGTTTCCCCTTGCCGTGCCTTGCCTTTTGTTACACTTGCCTTGCCTTGCTTTGCCTTGCCTTCCTTTCCTTCCGTTGCTCTTTCCTTGCCTAGCCGTGCACTGCCTATCCTTGCGTTGTCGTGCATTAGCCTTGCCTCCCCAAACCGTGCCTTGCCTTGCGTTACCATTTCCTTGCCTTGCCCTGCATTGCCTAGCCGTGCGTTACCGTGCCTTAGCCTTGTTTCCCCTTGCCGTGCCGTTCCTTCCGCTAACCTTGCCTTGCCTTGCATTCCCTTGCCTTCCTTGCGTTCCGTTACTCTTTGCTTGCCTTCCGTGCATTGCCTAGCCTTGCGTTGTCGTGCCTTAGCCTTGCCTCGCCTGACCGTGACTTGCCTTGCGTTACCCTTTCCTTGCCTTGCCCTGCATTGCCTAGCCCTGTGTTGTCGTGCCTTAGCCTTGTTTCCCCTTACCGCCTTGCCGTGCCGTTCCTTTCGTTACCCTTGCCTTCCCCTGCTTTCCCTTGCATTCCTTGCCTTCCGTTACTCTTTGCTTGCCTTCCGTGCATTGCCTAGCCTTGCGTAGTCGTGCCTTAGCCTTGCCTCGCCTGACCGTGCCTTGCCTTGCGTTACCCTTTCCTTGCCTTGCAGTGCATTGCCTAGCCGGTCGTTGTCGTGCCTTAGCCTTGTTTGCCCTTGCCGTGCCGTTCCTTTCGTTACCCTTGCCTTGCTTTCCCTTGCCTTCCTTGCCTTCCGTTATTCTTTGCTTGCCTTCCGTGCATTGCCTAGCCTTGCGTTGTCGTGCCTTAGCCTTGCCTCGCCTGACCGTGCCTTGCCTTGCGTTACCCTTTCCTTGCCTTGCCGTGCATTGCCTAGCCGTGCGTTGCCGTGCCTTAGCCTTGTTTCCCCTTGCCGTGCCGTTCCTTCCGTTACCCTTCCCTTGCCTTGCTTTCCCTTGCCTTCCTTGGTTTCCGTTACTCTTTGCTTGCCTTCCGTGCATTGCCTAGCCTTGCGCTGTCGTGCATTAACCTTGCCTTGCCTCAGAGTGCCTTGCCTTGCGTTACCTTTTCCTTGGCTGGCCGTGCATTGCCTAGCCGTGCGTTGTGGTGCTTTAGCCTTGTTTCACCTTGCCATAGACTTGCTTGCTTTGCCTTGCTTTGCCTTGCATTCCTTGCCTTCCGTTACTCTTTGCTTGCCTTCCGTGCATTGCCTAGCCTTGCGTTGTCGTGCCTTAGCATTCCCTCGCCTGACAGTGCCTTGCCTTGCGTTACCCTTTCCTTGCCTGCCCGTGCATTGATTAGTCTTGCGTTGCCGTGCCTTAGCCTTGTTTCCCCTTGCCGTGCCGTACCTTTTCTTACACTTGCCTTGCCTTGCTTTGCCTTGCCTTCCTTTCCTTCCGTTACTCTTTCCTTGCCTAGCCGTGCACTGCGTAGCCTTGCGTTTTCGTGCATTACCCTTGCCTCGCCTGACCGTGCCTTGCCTTGCGTTACCCTTTCCTTGCCTTGCCGTGCATTGCCTAGCCGTGCGTTGTCGTGCATCAGCCTTGCCTTGCCTCACCGTGCCTTGCCTTGCGTTACCCTTTCCTTGCCTTGCCGTGCATTGCCTAGCCGTGCGTTGCCGTGCCTTAGCCTTGTTTCCCCTTGTCGTACCGTTCCTTCCGTTACCCTTGCCTTGCCTTGCTTTCCCTTGCCTTACTTGCCTTCCGTTACTCTTTGCTTGCCTTCCGTGCATTGCCTAGCCTTGCGTTGTCGTGCATTAGCCTTGCCTCCCCAAATCGTGCCTTGCCTTGCGTTACCCTTTCCTTGCCTTGCCCTGCATTGCCTAGCCCTGTGTTGTCGTGCCTTAGCCTTGTTTCCCCTTACCGTGCCGTTCCTTTCGTTACCCTTCCCTTCCCCTTCTTTCCTTTGTATTCCTTGCCTTCCGTTACACTTTGCTTGCCTTCCGTGCATTGCCTAGCCTTGCGTAGTCGTGCCTTAGCCTTGCCTCGCCTGACCGTGCCTTGCCTTGCGTTACCCTTTCCTTGCCTTGCAGTGCATTGCCAAGCCGGTCGTTGTCGTGCCTTAGCCTTGTTTGCCCTTGCCGGGCCGTTCCTTTCGTTACCCTTGCCTTGCTTTGCCTTGCCTTCCTTGCCTTCCGTTACTCTTTGCTTGCCTTCCGTGCATTGCCTAGCCTTGCGTTGTCGTGCCTTAGCCTTTTTTCACCTTGCCTTGCTTTCCCTTGCCTTCCTTGCCTTCCGTTACTCTTTGCTTGCCTTCCGTGCATTGCCTAGCCTTGCGTTGTCGTGTCTTAGCGTTTTTTCACCTTGCCATAGCCTTGCTTGCGTTGCCTTGCTTTGCCTTGCCTTCCTTGCCTTCCGTTACTCTTTGCTTGCCTTCCGTGCATTGCCTAGCCTTGCGTGGTCCTGCCTTAGCCTTTTTTCACCTTGCCATAGCCTTGCTTGCGTTGCCTTGCTTTGCCTTGCATTCCTTGCCTTCCGTTACTCTTTGCTTGCCTCCCGTGCATTGCCTAGCCTTGCGTTGTCCTGCATTAGCCTTGCCTCCCCAAACCGTGCATTGCCTTGCGTTACCCTTTCCTTGCCTTGCCCTGCATTGCCTAGCCCTGTGTTGTCGTGCCTTAGCCTTGTTTCCCCTTGCCGTGCCGTTCCTTCCGTTACCCTTGCCTTGCCTTGCTTTCCCTTGCTTTCCTTGCCTTCCGTTACTCTTTGCTTTCCTTCCGTGCATTGCCTAGCCTTGCGTTGTCGTGCCTTAGCCTTGCCTCGCCTGACAGTGCCTTGCCTTGCGTTACCCTTTCCTTGCCTTGCCGTGCACTGCCAAGCCTTGCCTTGTCGGGCATTAGCCTTGCCTTGCCTGACCGTGCCTTGCCTGGCGTTACCCTTTCCTTGCCTTGCCGTGCATTTCCTAGCCGTGCGTTGTGGTGCCTTAGCCTTGTTTCACCTTGCAATAGCCTTGCTTGCTTTGCCTTGCTTTGCCTTGCATTCCTTGCCTTCCGTTACTCTTTGCTTGCCTTCCGTGCATTGCCTAGCCTTGCGTTGTCGTGCCTTAGCCTTCCCTCGCCTGACAGTGCCTTGCCTTGCGTTACCCTTTCCTTGCCTGGCCGTGCATTGATTAGTCTTGCGTTGCCGTGCCTTAGCCTTGTTTCCCCTTGCCGTGCCGTACCTTTTCTTACACTTGCCTTGCCTTGCTTTGCCTTGCCTTCCTTTCCTTCCGTTACTCTTCCCTTGCCTAGCCGTGCACTGCGTAGACTTGCGTTTTCGTGCATTACCCTTGCCTCGCCTGACCGTGCCTTGCCTTGCGTTACCCTTTCCTTGCCTTGCCGTGCATTGCCTAGCCCTTCGTTACCGAGCCTTAGCCTTGTTTCCCCTTGCCGAGCCGTTCCTTCCGTTACCCTTCCCTTCCCCTGCTTTCCCTTGCCTTCCTTGCCTTCCGTTACTCCTTGCTTGCCTTCCGTGCATTGCCTAGCCTTGCGTTGTCGTGCCTTAGCCTTGCCTCGCCTGACCGTGCCTTGCCTTGCGTTACCCTTTCCTTGCCTTGCCGTGCATTGCCTAGCCGTGCGTTGTCGTGCATCAGCCTTGCCTTGCCTCACCGTGCCTTGCCTTGCGTTACCCTTTCCTTGCCTTGCCGTGCATTGCCTAGCCGTGCGTTGCCGTGCCTTAGCCTTGTTTCAACTTGTCGTGCCGTTCCTTCCGTTACCCTTGCCTTGCCTTGCTTTCCCTTGCCTTCCTTGCCTTCCGTTACTCTTTGCTTGCTTTCCGTGCATTGCCTAGCCTTGCGTTGTCGTGCATTAGCCTTGCCTCCCCAAACCGTGCCTTGCCTTGCGTTACCCTTTCCTTGCCTTGCCCTGCATTGCCTAGCCCTGTGTTGTCGTGCCTTAGACTTGTTTCCCCTTACCGTGCCGTTCCTTTCGTTACCCTTGCCTTCCCCTGCTTTCATTTGCATTCCTTGCCTTCCGTTACTCTTTGCTTGCCTTCCGTGCATTGCCTAGCCTTGCGTAGTCGTGCCTTAGCCTTCCCTCGCCTGACCGTGCCTTGCCTTGCGTTACCCTTTCCTTGCCTTGCAGTGCATTGCCTAGCCGGTCGTTGTCGTGCCTTAGCCTTGTTTGCCCTTGCCGTGCCGTTCCTTTCGTTACCCTTGCCTTGCTTTCCCTTGCCTTCCTTGCCTTCCGTTACTCTTTGCTTGCCTTCCGTGCATTGCCTAGCCTTGCGTTGTCGTGTCTTAGCGTTTTTTCACCTTGCCATAGCCTTGCTTGCGTTGCCTTGCTTTGCCTTGCCTTCCTTGCCTTCCGTTACTCTTTGCTTGCCTTCCGTTCATTGCCTAGCCTTGCGTTGTCGTGCCTTAGCCTTTTTTCACCTTGCCATAGCCTTGCTTGCCTTGCCTTGCTTTCCCTTGCCTTCCTTGCCTTCCGTTACTCTTTGCTTGCCTCCCTTGCATTGCCTAGCCGTGCGTTGTCGTTAGCCTTGCCTTGCCTAACCGTGCCTTGCCTTGCGTTACCCTTTCCTTGCCTTGCCCTGCATTGCCTAGCCCTGTGTTGTCGTGCCTTAGCCTTGTTTCCCCTTGCCGTGCCGTTCCTTCCGTTACCCTTGCCTTGCCTTGCTTTCCCTTGCTTTCCTTGCCTTCCGTTACTCTTTGCTTTCCTTCCGTGCATTGCCTAGCCTTGCGTTGTCGTGCCTTAGCCTTGCCTCGCCTGACAGTGCCTTGCCTTGCGTTACCCTTTCCTTGCCTTACCGTGCACTGCCAAGCCTTGCCTTGTCGGGCATTAGCCTTGCCTTGCCTGACCGTGCCTTGCCTGGCGTTACCCTTTCCTTGCCTTGCCGTGCATTGCCTAGCCGTGCGTTGTCGTGCCTTAGCCTTGTTTCCCCTTGCCGTGCCGTTCCTTCCGTTACCCTTGCCTTGCCTTGCTTTCCCTTGCCTTCCTTGGTTTCCGTTACTCTTTGCTTGCCTTCCGTGCATTGCCTAGCCTTGCGCTGTCATGCATTAGCCTTGCCTTGCCTCACAGTGCCTTGCCTTGAGTTACCTTTTCCTTGGCTGGCCGTGCATTGCCTAGCCGTGCGTTGTGGTGCCTTAGCCTTGTTTCACCTTGCCATAGCCTTGCTTGCTTTGCCTTGCTTTGCCTTGCCTTCCTTCCATTCCGTTACTCTTTGCTTGCCTTCCGTGCATTGCCTAGCCTTGCGTTGTCGTGCCTTAGCCTTTTTTCACCTTGCCATAGCCCTGCTTTCGTTGCCTTGCTTTGCCTTGCCTTCCTTGCCTTCCGTTTCTCTTTGCTTGCCTTCCGTGCATTGCCTAGCCTTGCGTTGTCGTGCCTTAGCCTTGCCTCGCCTAACCGTGCCTTGCCTTGCGTTACCCTTTCCTTGCCTTGCCGTGCATTGCCTAGCCGTGCGTTGTCGTGCATCAGCCTTGCCTTGCCTTACCGTGCCTTGCCTTGCGTTACCCTTTCCTTGCCTGGCCGTGCATTGCTTAGCCTTGCGTTGCCGTGCCTTAGCCTTGTTTCCCCTTGCCGTGCCGTGCCTTTGTTACACTTGCCTTGCCTTGCTTTGCCTTGCCTTCCTTTCCTTCCGTTACTCTTTCCTTGCCTAGCCGTGCACTGCGTAGCCTTGCGTTGTCGTGCATTACCCTTGCCTCGCCTGACCGTGCCTTGCCTTGCGTTACCCTTTCCTTGCCTTGCCGTGGATTGCCTAGCCCTGCGTTGTCGTGCCTTAGCCTTGTTTCCCCTTACCGTGCCGTTCCTTCCTTTACCCTTGCCTTCCCCTGCTTTCCCTTGCCTTCCTTGCCTTCCGTCACTCTTTGCTTGCCTTTCGTGCATTGTCTAGCCTTGCGTTGTCGTGCCTTAGCCTTGCCTCGCCTGACCGTGCCTTGCCTTGCGTTACCCTTTCCTTGCCTTGCCGTGCATTGCCTAGCCGTGCGTTGTCGTGCATCAGCCTTGCCTTGCCTCAAGGTGCCTTGCCTTGCGTTACCTTTTCCTTGCCTTGCCGTGCATTGCCTAGCCGTGCGTTGCCGTGCCTTAGCCTTGTTTCTCCTTGCCGTGCCGTTCTTTCCGTTACCCTTGCCTTGCCTTGCTTTCCCTTGCCTTCCTTGGTTTCCGTTACTCTTTGCTTGCCTTCCGTGCATTGCCTAGCCTTGCGCTGTCGTGCATTAGCCTTGCCTTGCCTCAGAGTGCCTTGCCTTGCGTTACCTTTTCCTTGGCTGGCCGTGCATTGTATAGCCGTGCGTTGTGGTGCCTTAGCCTTGTTTCACCTTGCCATAGCCTTGCTTGCTTTGCCTTGCTTTGCCTTGCATTCCTTGCCTTCCGTTACTCTTTGCTTGCCTTCCGTGCATTGCCTAGCCTTGCGTTGTCGTGCATTAGCCTTGCCTCGCCTGACAGTGCCTTGCCTTGCGTTACCCTTTCCTTGCCTGGCCGTGCATTGCTTAGTCTTGCGTTGCCGTGCCTTAGCCTTGTTTCTCCTTGCCGTGCCGTACCTTTTCTTACACTTGCCTTGCCTTGCTTTGCCTTGCCTTCCTTTCCTTCCGTTACTCTTTCCTTGCCTAGCCGTGCACTGCGTAGCCTTGCGTTTTCGTGCATTACCCTTGCCTCGCCTGACCGTGCCTTGCCTTGCGTTACCCTTTCCTTTCCTTGCCGTGCATTGCCTAGCCCTTCGTTACCGTGCCTTAGCCTTGTTTCCCCTTGCCGAGCCGTTCCTTGGGTTACCCTTCCCTTCCCCTGCTTTCCCTTGCCATCCTTGCCTTCCGTTACTCTTTGCTTGCCTTCCGTGCATTGCCTAGCCTTGCGTTGTCGTGCCTTAGCCTTGCCTCGCCTGACCGTGCCTTGCCTTGCGTTACCCTTTCCTTGCCTTGCCGTTCATTGCCTAGCCGTGCGTTGTCGTGCATCAGCCTTGCCTTGCCTCACCGTGCCTTGCCTTGCGTTACCCTTTCCTTGCCTTGCCGTGCATTGCCTAGCCCTGCGTTGCCGTGCCTTAGCCTTGTTTCCCCTTGCCGTGCCGTTCCTTCCGTTACCCTTGCCTTGACTTGCTTTCCCTTGCCTTCCTTGCCTTCCGTTACTCTTTGCTTGCCTTCCGTGCATTGCCTAGCCTTGCGTTGTCGTGCATTAGCCTTGCCTCCCGAAACCGTGCCTTGCCTTGCGTTACCATTTCCTTGCCTTGCCCTGCATTGCCTAGAACTGTGTTGTCGTGCCTTAGCCTTGTTTCCCATTACCGTGCCGTTCCTTCCGTTACCCTTGCCTTCCCCTGCTTTCCTTTGCATTCCTTGCCTTCCGTTACTCTTTGCTTGCCTTCCGTGCATTGCCTAGCCTTGCGTTGTCGTGCCTTAGCCTTGTTTCCCCTTGCCGTGCCGTGCCTGTTGTTACACTTGCCTTGCCGTGCTTTGCCTTGCCTTCCTTTCCTTCCGTTACTCTTTCCTTGCGTAGCCGTGCACTGCCTAGCCTTGCGATGTCGTGCATTAGCTTTGCCTCGCCTGACAGTGCCTTGCCTTGCGTTACCCTTTCCTTGCCTTGCCGTGCATTGCCTAGCCCTGCGTTGCCTTGCCTTAGCCTTGTTTCCCCTTGCCGAGCCGTTGCTTCCGTTACCCTTCCCTTGCCTTGGTTTCCCTTGCCTTCCTTGCCTTCCGTTACTCTTTGCTTGCCTTCCGTGCATTGCCTAGCCTTGCGTTGTCGTGCATTAGCCTTGCCTCGCCTGACAGTGCCTTGCCTTGCGTTACCCTTTCCTTGCCTTACCGTGCACTGCCAAGCCTTGCCTTGTCGGGCATTAGCCTTGCCTTGCCTGACCGTGCCTTGCCTGGCGTTACCCTTTCCTTGCCTTGCCGTGCATTGCCTAGCCGTGCGTTGTCGTGCCTTAGCCTTGTTTCCCCTTGCCGTGCCGTTCCTTCCGTTACACTTGCCTTGCCTTGCTTTCCCTTGCCTTCCTTGGTTTCCGTTACTCTTTGCTTGCCTTCCGTGCATTGCCTAGCCTTGCGCTGTCATGCATTAGCCTTGCCTTGCCTCACAGTGCCTTGCCTTGAGTTACCTTTTCCTTGGCTGGCCGTGCATTGCCTAGCCGTGCGTTGTGGTGCCTTAGCCTTGTTTCACCTTGCCATAGCCTTGCTTGCTTTGCCTTGCTTTGCCTTGCCTTCCTTCCATTCCGTTACTCTTTGCTTGCCTTCCGTGCATTGCCTAGCCTTGCGTTGTCGTGCCTTAGCCTTTTTTCACCTTGCCATAGCCCTGCTTGCGTTGCCTTGCTTTGCCTTGCCTTCCTTGCCTTCCGTTTCTCTTTGCTTGCCTTCCGTGCATTGCCTAGCCTTGCGTTGTCGTGCCTTAGCCTTGCCTCGCCTAACCGTGCCTTGCCTTGCGTTACCCTTTCCTTGCCTTGCCGTGCATTGCCTAGCCGTGCGTTGTCGTGCATCAGCCTTGCCTTGCCTTACCGTGCCTTGCCTTGCGTTACCCTTTCCTTGCCTGGCCGTGCATTGCTTAGCCTTGCGTTGCCGTGCCTTAGCCTTGTTTCCCCTTGCCGTGCCGTGCCTTTGTTACACTTGCCTTGCCTTGCTTTGCCTTGCCTTCCTTTCCTTCCGTTACTCTTTCCTTGCCTAGCCGTGCACTGCGTAGCCTTGCGTTGTCGTGCATTACCCTTGCCTCGCCTGACCGTGCCTTGCCTTGCGTTACCCTTTCCTTGCCTTGCCGTGGATTGCCTAGCCCTGCGTTGTCGTGCCTTAGCCTTGTTTCCCCTTACCGTGCCGTTCCTTCCGTTACCCTTGCCTTCCCCTGCTTTCCCTTGCCTTCCTTGCCTTCCGTCACTCTTTGCTTGCCTTTCGTGCATTGTCTAGCCTTGCGTTGTCGTGCCTTAGCCTTGCCTCGCCTGACCGTGCCTTGCCTTGCGTTACCCTTTCCTTGCCTTGCCGTGCATTGCCTAGCCGTGCGTTGTCGTGCATCAGCCTTGCCTTGCCTCAAGGTGCCTTGCCTTGCGTTACCTTTTCCTTGCCTTGCCGTGCATTGCCTAGCCGTGCGTTGCCGTGCCTTAGCCTTGTTTCCCCTTGCCGTGCCGTTCTTTCCGTTACCCTTGCCTTGCCTTGCTTTCCCTTGCCTTCCTTGGTTTCCGTTACTCTTTGCTTGCCTTCCGTGCATTGCCTAGCCTTGCGCTGTCGTGCATTAGCCTTGCCTTGCCTCAGAGTGCCTTGCCTTGCGTTACCTTTTCCTTGGCTGGCCGTGCATTGTATAGCCGTGCGTTGTGGTGCCTTAGCCTTGTTTCACCTTGCCATAGCCTTGCTTGCTTTGCCTTGCTTTGCCTTGCATTCCTTGCCTTCCGTTACTCTTTGCTTGCCTTCCGTGCATTGCCTAGCCTTGCGTTGTCGTGCCTTAGCCTTCCCTCGCCTGACAGTGCCTTGCCTTGCGTTACCCTTTCCTTGCCTGGCCGTGCATTGCTTAGTCTTGCGTTGCCGTGCCTTAGCCTTGTTTCTCCTTGCCGTGCCGTACCTTTTCTTACACTTGCCTTGCCTTGCTTTGCCTTGCCTTCCTTTCCTTCCGTTACTCTTTCCTTGCCTAGCCGTGCACTGCGTAGCCTTGCGTTTTCGTGCATTACCCTTGCCTCGCCTGACCGTGCCTTGCCTTGCGTTACCCTTTCCTTGCCTTGCAGTGCATTGCCTAGCCGGTCGTTGTCGTGCCTTAGCCTTGTTTGCCCTTGCCGTGCCGTTCCTTCCGTTACTCTTGCCTTGCTTTCCCTTGCCTTCCTTGCCTTCCGTTACTCTTTGCTTGCCTTCCGTGCATTGCCTAGCCTTGCGTTGTCGTGCCTTAGACTTGCCTCGCCTGACAGTGCCTGGCCTTGCGTTACCCTTTCCTTGCCTTGCCGTGCACTGCCAAGCCTTGCCTTGTCGTGCATTAGCCTTGCCTTGCCTGACCGTGTCTTGCCTGGCGTTACCCTTTCCTTGCCTTGCCCTGCATTGCCTAGCCCTGTGTTGTCGTGCCTAAGCCTCGTTTCCCCTTGCCGTGCCGTTACTTCCGTTACCCTTGCCTTGCCTTGCTTTCCCTTGCCTTCCTTGGTTTCCGTTACTCTTTGCTTGCCTTCCGTGCATTGCCTAGCCTTGCGCTGTCGTGCATTAGCCTTGCCTTGCCTCACCGTGCCTTGCCTTGCGTTACCCTTTCCTTGCCTTGCCGTGCATTGCCTAGCCGTGCGTTGTGGTGCCTTAGCCTTGTTTCACCTTGCCATAGCCTTGCTTGCTTTGCCTTGCCTTCCTTGCCTTCCGTTACTCTTTGCTTGCCTTCCGTGCATTGCCTAGCCTTGCGTTGTCGTGCCTTAGCCTTGCCTCGCCTGACCGTGCCTTGCCTTGCGTTACCCTTTCCTTTCCTTGCCGTGCATTGCCTAGCCCTTCGTTACCGTGCCTTAGCCTTGTTTCCCCTTGCCGAGCCGTTCCTTGGGTTACCCTTCCCTTCCCCTGCTTTCCCTTGCCATCCTTGCCTTCCGTTACTCTTTGCTTGCCTTCCGTGCATTGCCTAGCCTTGCGTTGTCGTGCCTTAGCCTTGCCTCGCCTGACCGTGCCTTGCCTTGCGTTACCCTTTCCTTGCCTTGCCGTTCATTGCCTAGCCGTGCGTTGTCGTGCATCAGCCTTGCCTTGCCTCACCGTGCCTTGCCTTGCGTTACCCTTTCCTTGCCTTGCCGTGCATTGCCTAGCCCTGCGTTGCCGTGCCTTAGCCTTGTTTCCCCTTGCCGTGCCGTTCCTTCCGTTACCCTTGCCTTGACTTGCTTTCCCTTGCCTTCCTTGCCTTCCGTTACTCTTTGCTTGCCTTCCGTGCATTGCCTAGCCTTGCGTTGTCGTGCATTAGCCTTGCCTCCCGAAACCGTGCCTTGCCTTGCGTTACCATTTCCTTGCCTTGCCCTGCATTGCCTAGAACTGTGTTGTCGTGCCTTAGCCTTGTTTCCCATTACCGTGCCGTTCCTTCCGTTACCCTTGCCTTCCCCTGCTTTCCTTTGCATTCCTTGCCTTCCGTTACTCTTTGCTTGCCTTCCGTGCATTGCCTAGCCTTGCGTTGTCGTGCCTTAGCCTTGTTTCCCCTTGCCGTGCCGTGCCTGTTGTTACACTTGCCTTGCCTTGCTTTGCCTTGCCTTCCTTTCCTTCCGTTACTCTTTGCTTGCCTTCCGTTCACTGCCTAGCCTTGCGTTGTCGGGCAGTAGCCTTGCCTCGCCTGACAGTGCCTTGCCTTGCGTTACCCTTTCCTTGCCTTGCCGTGCATTGCCTAGCCCTGCGTTGCCTTGCCTTAGCCTTGTTTCCCCTTGCCGAGCCGTTGCTTCTGTTACCCTTCCCTTGCCTTGGTTTCCCTTGCCTTCCTTGCCTTCCGTTACTCTTTGCTTGCCTTCCGTGCATTGCCTAGCCTTGCGTTGTCGTGCCTTAGCCTTGCCTCGCCTGACCGTGCCTTGCCTTCCGTTACTCTTTCCTTGCCTTACCGTGCACTGCCTAGCCTTGCGTTGTCGTGCATTAGCCTTGCCTTGCCTCACCGTGCCTTGCCTTGCGTTACCCTTTCCTTGCCTTGCCGTGCATTGCCTAGCGGTGCGTTGTCGTGCCTTAGCCTTGTTTCCCCTTGCCGTGCCGTTCCTTCCGTTACCCTTGCCTTGCCTTGCTTTCCCTTGCCTTCTTGGTTTCCGTTACTCTTTGCTTGCCTTCCGTTCATTGCCAAGCCTTGCGTTGTCGTGCCTTAGCCTTGCCTCGCCTGACTGTGCCTTGCCTTGCGTTACCCTTTCCTTGCCTTGCCGTGCATTGCCTAGCCGTGCGTTGTCGTGCCTTAGCCTTGTTTCACCTTGCTATAGCCTTGCTTGCCTTGCCTTGCTTTGCCTTGCCTTCCTTGCCTTCCGTTACTCTTTGCTTGCCTTCCGTGCATTGCCTAGCCTTGCGTTGTCGTGCCTTAGCCTTTTTTCACCTTGCCATAGCCTTGCTTGCGTTGCCTTGCTTTGCCTTGCCTTCCTTGCCTTCCGTTACTCTTTGCTTGCCTTCCGTGCATTGCCTAGCCTTGCGTTGTCGTGCCTTAGCCTTGCCTCGCCTAACCGTGCCTTGCCTTGCGTTACCCTTTCCTTGCCTTGCCGTGCATTGCCTAGCCGTGCGTTGTCGTGCATCAGCCTTGCCTTGCCTTACCGTGCCTTGCCTTGCGTTACCCTTTCCTTGCCTGGCCGTGCATTGCTTAGCCTTGCGTTGCCGTGCCTTAGCCTTGTTTCCCCTTGCCGTGCCGTGCCTTTGTTACACTTGCCTTGCCTTGCTTTGCCTTGCCTTCCTTTCCTTCCGTTACTCTTTCCTTGCCTAGCCGTGCACTGCGTAGCCTTGCGTTGTCGTGCATTACCCTTGCCTCGCCTGACCGTGCCTTGCCTTGCGTTACCCTTTCCTTGCCTTGCCGTGGATTGCCTAGCCCTGCGTTGTCGTGCCTTAGCCTTGTTTCCCCTTACCGTGCCGTTCCTTCCGTTACCCTTGCCTTCCCCTGCTTTCCCTTGCCTTCCTTGCCTTCCGTCACTCTTTGCTTGCCTTTCGTGCATTGTCTAGCCTTGCGTTGTCGTGCCTTAGCCTTGCCTCGCCTGACCGTGCCTTGCCTTGCGTTACCCTTTCCTTGCCTTGCCGTGCATTGCCTAGCCGTGCGTTGTCGTGCATCAGCCTTGCCTTGCCTCAAGGTGCCTTGCCTTGCGTTACCTTTTCCTTGCCTTGCCGTGCATTGCCTAGCCGTGCGTTGCCGTGCCTTAGCCTTGTTTCCCCTTGCCGTGCCGTTCTTTCCGTTACCCTTGCCTTGCCTTGCTTTCCCTTGCCTTCCTTGGTTTCCGTTACTCTTTGCTTGCCTTCCGTGCATTGCCTAGCCTTGCGCTGTCGTGCATTAGCCTTGCCTTGCCTCAGAGTGCCTTGCCTTGCGTTACCTTTTCCTTGGCTGGCCGTGCATTGTATAGCCGTGCGTTGTGGTGCCTTAGCCTTGTTTCACCTTGCCATAGCCTTGCTTGCTTTGCCTTGCTTTGCCTTGCATTCCTTGCCTTCCGTTACTCTTTGCTTGCCTTCCGTGCATTGCCTAGCCTTGCGTTGTCGTGCCTTAGCCTTCCCTCGCCTGACAGTGCCTTGCCTTGCGTTACCCTTTCCTTGCCTGGCCGTGCATTGCTTAGTCTTGCGTTGCCGTGCCTTAGCCTTGTTTCTCCTTGCCGTGCCGTACCTTTTCTTACACTTGCCTTGCCTTGCTTTGCCTTGCCTTCCTTTCCTTCCGTTACTCTTTCCTTGCCTAGCCGTGCACTGCGTAGCCTTGCGTTTTCGTGCATTACCCTTGCCTCGCCTGACCGTGCCTTGCCTTGCGTTACCCTTTCCTTGCCTTGCAGTGCATTGCCTAGCCGGTCGTTGTCGTGCCTTAGCCTTGTTTGCCCTTGCCGTGCCGTTCCTTCCGTTACCCTTGCCTTGCCTTGCTTTCCCTTGCCTTCCTTGCCTTCCGTTACTCTTTGCTTGCCTTCCGTGCATTGCCTAGCCTTGCGTTGTCGTGCCTTAGACTTGCCTCGCCTGACAGTGCCTGGCCTTGCGTTACCCTTTCCTTGCCTTGCCGTGCACTGCCAAGCCTTGCCTTGTCGTGCATTAGCCTTGCCTTGCCTGACCGTGTCTTGCCTGGCGTTACCCTTTCCTTGCCTTGCCCTGCATTGCCTAGCCCTGTGTTGTCGTGCCTAAGCCTCGTTTCCCCTTGCCGTGCCGTTACTTCCGTTACCCTTGCCTTGCCTTGCTTTCCCTTGCCTTCCTTGGTTTCCGTTACTCTTTGCTTGCCTTCCGTGCATTGCCTAGCCTTGCGCTGTCGTGCATTAGACTTGCCTTGCCTCACAGTGCCTTGCCTTGCGTTACCTTTTCCTTGGCTGGCCGTGCATTGCCTAGCCGTGCGTTGTGGTGCCTTAGCCTTGTTTCACCTTGCCATAGCCTTGCTTGCTTTGCCTTGCCTTCCTTGCCTTCCGTTACTCTTTGCTTGCCTTCCGTGCATTGCCTAGCCTAGCGTTGTCGTGCCTTAGCCTTGCCTCGCCTAACCGTGCCTTGCCTTGCGTTACCCTTTCCTTGCCTTGCCGTGCATTGCCAAGCCGTGCGTTGTCGTGCATTAGCCTCGCCTTGCCTTACCGTGCCTTGCCTTGCGTTACCCTTTCCTTTCCTTGCCGTGCATTGCCTAGCCCTTCGTTACCGTGCCTTAGCCTTGTTTCCCCTTGCCGAGCCGTTCCTTAGGTTACCCTTCCCTTCCCCTGCTTTCCCTTGCCTTCCTTGCCTTCCGTTACTCTTTGCTTGCCTTCCGTGCATTGCCTAGCCTTGCGTTGTCGTGCCTTAGCCTTGCCTCGCCTGACCGTGCCTTGCCTTGCGTTACCCTTTCCTTGCCTTGCCGTTCATTGCCTAGCCGTGCGTTGTCGTGCATCAGCCTTGCCTTGCCTCACCGTGCCTTGCCTTGCGTTACCCTTTCCTTGCCTTGCCGTGCATTGCCTAGCCCTGCGTTGCCGTGCCTTAGCCTTGTTTCCCCTTGCCGTGCCGTTCCTTCCGTTACCCTTGCCTTGACTTGCTTTCCCTTGCCTTCCTTGCCTTCCGTTACTCTTTGCTTGCCTTCCGTGCATTGCCTAGCCTTGCGTTGTCGTGCATTAGCCTTGCCTCCCGAAACCGTGCCTTGCCTTGCGTTGCCCTTTCCTTGCCTTGCCCTGCATTGCCTAGAACTGTGTTGTCGTGCCTTAGCCTTGTTTCCCATTACCGTGCCGTTCCTTCCGTTACCCTTGCCTTCCCCTGCTTTCCTTTGCATTCCTTGCCTTCCGTTACTCTTTGCTTGCCTTCCGTGCATTGCCTAGCCTTGCGTTGTCGTGCCTTAGCCTTGTTTCCCCTTGCCGTGCCGTGCCTGTTGTTACACTTGCCTTGCCTGCTTTGCCTTGCCTTCCTTTCCTTCCGTTACTCTTTCCTTGCGTAGCCGTGCACTGCCTAACCTTGCGATGTCGTGCATTAGCTTTGCCTCGCCTGACAGTGCCTTGCCTTGCGTTACCCTTTCCTTGCCTTGCCGTGCATTGCCTAGCCCTGCGTTGCCTTGCCTTAGCCTTGTTTCCCCTTGCCGAGCCGTTGCTTCCGTTACCCTTCCCTTGCCTTGGTTTCCCTTGCCTTCCTTGCCTTCCGTTACTCTTTGCTTGCCTTCCGTGCATTGCCTAGCCTTGCGTTGTCGTGCATTAGCCTTGCCTCGCCTGACCGTGCCTTGCCTTGCGTTACCCTTTCCTTGCCTTGCCGTTCATTGCCTAGACGTGCGTTGTCGTGCATTAGCCTTGTCTTGACTCACCGTGCCTTGCCTTGCGTTACCCTTTCCTTGCCTGGCCGTGCATTGCCTAGCCGTGCGTTGCCGTTCCTTAGCCTTGTTTCCCCTTGCCGTGCCTTGCCTTTTGTTACACTTGCCTTGCCTTGCTTTGCCTTGCCTTCCTTTCCTTCCGTTGCTCTTTCCTTGCCTAGCCGTGCACTGCCTATCCTTGCGTTGTCGTGCATTAGCCTTGCCTCCCCAAACCGTGCCTTGCCTTGCGTTACCATTTCCTTGCCTTGCCCTGCATTGCCTAGCCGTGCGTTACCGTGCCTTAGCCTTGTTTCCCCTTGCCGTGCCGTTCCTTCCGTTAACCTTGCCTTGCCTTGCATTCCCTTGCCTTCCTTGCGTTCCGTTACTCTTTGCTTGCCTTCCGTGCATTGCCTAGCCTTGCGTTGTCGTGCCTTAGCCTTGCCTCGCCTGACCGTGACTTGCCTTGCGTTACCCTTACCTTGCCTTGCCCTGCATTGCCTAGCCCTGTGTTGTCGTGCCTTAGGCTTGTTTCCCCTTACCGTGCCGTTCCTTTCGTTACCCTTGCCTTCCCCTGCTTTCCCTTGCATTCCTTGCCTTCCGTTACTCTTTGCTTGCCTTCCGTGCATTGCCTAGCCTTGCGTAGTCGTGCCTTAGCCTTGCCTCGCCTGACCGTGCCTTGCCTTGCGTTACCCTTTCCTTGCCTTGCAGTGCATTGCCTAGCCGGTCGTTGTCGTGCCTTAGCCTTGTTTGCCCTTGCCGTGCCGTTCCTTTCGTTACCCTTGCCTTGCTTTCCCTTGCCTTCCTTGCCTTCCGTTATTCTTTGCTTGCCTTCCGTGCATTGCCTAGCCTTGCGTTGTCGTGCCTTAGCCTTGCCTCGCCTGACCGTGCCTTGCCTTGCGTTACCCTTTCCTTGCCTTGCCGTGCATTGCCTAGCCGTGCGTTGCCGTGCCTTAGCCTTGTTTCCCCTTGCCGTGCCGTTCCTTCCGTTACCCTTCCCTTGCCTTGCTTTCCCTTGCCTTCCTTGGTTTCCGTTACTCTTTGCTTGCCTTCCGTGCATTGCCTAGCCTTGCGCTGTCGTGCATTAACCTTGCCTTGCCTCAGAGTGCCTTGCCTTGCGTTACCTTTTCCTTGGCTGGCCGTGCATTGCCTAGCCGTGCGTTGTGGTGCTTTAGCCTTGTTTCACCTTGCCATAGACTTGCTTGCTTTGCCTTGCTTTGCCTTGCATTCCTTGCCTTCCGTTACTCTTTGCTTGCCTTCCGTGCATTGCCTAGCCTTGCGTTGTCGTGCCTTAGCATTCCCTCGCCTGACAGTGCCTTGCCTTGCGTTACCCTTTCCTTGCCTGCCCGTGCATTGATTAGTCTTGCGTTGCCGTGCCTTAGCCTTGTTTCCCCTTGCCGTGCCGTACCTTTTCTTACACTTGCCTTGCCTTGCTTTGCCTTGCCTTCCTTTCCTTCCGTTACTCTTTCCTTGCCTAGCCGTGCACTGCGTAGCCTTGCGTTTTCGTGCATTACCCTTGCCTCGCCTGACCGTGCCTTGCCTTGCGTTACCCTTTCCTTGCCTTGCCGTGCATTGCCTAGCCGTGCGTTGTCGTGCAGCAGCCTTGCCTTGCCTCACCGTGCCTTGCCTTGCGTTACCCTTTCCTTGCCTTGCCGTGCATTGCCTAGCCGTGCGTTGCCGTGCCTTAGCCTTGTTTCCCCTTGTCGTACCGTTCCTTCCGTTACCCTTGCCTTGCCTTGCTTTCCCTTGCCTTACTTGCCTTCCGTTACTCTTTGCTTGCCTTCCGTGCATTGCCTAGCCTTGCGTTGTCGTGCATTAGCCTTGCCTCCCCAAATCGTGCCTTGCCTTGCGTTACCCTTTCCTTGCCTTGCCCTGCATTGCCTAGCCCTGTGTTGTCGTGCCTTAGCCTTGTTTCCCCTTACCGTGCCGTTCCTTTCGTTACCCTTCCCTTCCCCTTCTTTCCTTTGTATTCCTTGCCTTCCGTTACTCTTTGCTTGCCTTCCGTGCATTGCCTAGCCTTGCGTAGTCGTGCCTTAGCCTTGCCTCGCCTGACCGTGCCTTGCCTTGCGTTACCCTTTCCTTGCCTTGCAGTGCATTGCCAAGCCGGTCGTTGTCGTGCCTTAGCCTTGTTTGCCCTTGCCGTGCCGTTCCTTTCGTTACCCTTGCCTTGCTTTCCCTTGCCTTCCTTGCCTTCCGTTACTCTTTGCTTGCCTTCCGTGCATTGCCTAGCCTTGCGTTGTCGTGTCTTAGCGTTTTTTCACCTTGCCATAGCCTTGCTTGCGTTGCCTTGCTTTGCCTTGCCTTCCTTGCCTTCCGTTACTCTTTGCTTGCCTTCCGTGCATTGCCTAGCCTTCCGTGGTCCTGCCTTAGCCTTTTTTCACCTTGCCATAGCCTTGCTTGCGTTGCCTTGCTTTGCCTTGCATTCCTTGCCTTCCGTTACTCTTTGCTTGCCTCCCGTGCATTGCCTAGCCTTGCGTTGTCCTGCATTAGCCTTGCCTCCCCAAACCGTGCATTGCCTTGCGTTACCCTTTCCTTGCCTTGCCCTGCATTGCCTAGCCCTGTGTTGTCGTGCCTTAGCCTTGTTTCCCCTTGCCGTGCCGTTCCTTCCGTTACCCTTGCCTTGCCTTGCTTTCCCTTGCTTTCCTTGCCTTCCGTTACTCTTTGCTTTCCTTCCGTGCATTGCCTAGCCTTGCGTTGTCGTGCCTTAGCCTTGCCTCGCCTGACAGTGCCTTGCCTTGCGTTACCCTTTCCTTGCCTTGCCGTGCACTGCCAAGCCTTGCCTTGTCGGGCATTAGCCTTGCCTTGCCTGACCGTGCCTTGCCTGGCGTTACCCTTTCCTTGCCTTGCCGTGCATTTCCTAGCCGTGCGTTGTGGTGCCTTAGCCTTGTTTCACCTTGCAATAGCCTTGCTTGCTTTGCCTTGCTTTGCCTTGCATTCCTTGCCTTCCGTTACTCTTTGCTTGCCTTCCGTGCATTGCCTAGCCTTGCGTTGTCGTGCCTTAGCCTTCCCTCGCCTGACAGTGCCTTGCCTTGCGTTACCCTTTCCTTGCCTGGCCGTGCATTGATTAGTCTTGCGTTGCCGTGCCTTAGCCTTGTTTCCCCTTGCCGTGCCGTACCTTTTCTTACACTTGCCTTGCCTTGCTTTGCCTTGCCTTCCTTTCCTTCCGTTACTCTTTCCTTGCCTAGCCGTGCACTGCGTAGCCTTGCGTTTTCGTGCATTACCCTTGCCTCGCCTGACCGTGCCTTGCCTTGCGTTACCCTTTCCTTTCCTTGCCGTGCATTGCCTAGCCCTTCGTTACCGTGCCTTAGCCTTGTTTCCCCTTGCCGAGCCGTTCCTTGGGTTACCCTTCCCTTCCCCTGCTTTCCCTTGCCTTCCTTGCCTTCCGTTACTCTTTGCTTGCCTTCCGTGCATTGCCTAGCCTTGCGTTGTCGTGCCTTAGCCTTGCCTCGCCTGACCGTGCCTTGCCTTGCGTTACCCTTTCCTTGCCTTGCCGTTCATTGCCTAGCCGTGCGTTGTCGTGCATCAGCCTTGCCTTGCCTCACCGTGCCTTGCCTTGCGTTACCCTTTCCTTGCCTTGCCGTGCATTGCCTAGCCCTGCGTTGCCGTGCCTTAGCCTTGTTTCCCCTTGCCGTGCCGTTCCTTCCGTTACCCTTGCCTTGACTTGCTTTCCCTTGCCTTCCTTGCCTTCCGTTACTCTTTGCTTGCCTTCCGTGCATTGCCTAGCCTTGCGTTGTCGTGCATTAGCCTTGCCTCCCGAAACCGTGCCTTGCCTTGCGTTACCCTTTCCTTGCCTTGCCCTGCATTGCCTAGAACTGTGTTGTCGTGCCTTAGCCTTGTTTCCCATTACCGTGCCGTTCCTTCCGTTACCCTTGCCTTCCCCTGCTTTCCTTTGCATTCCTTGCCTTCCGTTACTCTTTGCTTGCCTTCCGTGCATTGCCTAGCCTTGCGTTGTCGTGCCTTAGCCTTGTTTCCCCTTGCCGTGCCGTGCCTGTTGTTACACTTGCCTTGCCGTGCTTTGCCTTGCCTTCCTTTCCTTCCGTTACTCTTTCCTTGCGTAGCCGTGCACTGCCTAACCTTGCGATGTCGTGCATTAGCTTTGCCTCGCCTGACAGTGCCTTGCCTTGCGTTACCCTTTCCTTGCCTTGCCGTGCATTGCCTAGCCCTGCGTTGCCTTGCCTTAGCCTTGTTTCCCCTTGCCGAGCCGTTGCTTCCGTTACCCTTCCCTTGCCTTGGTTTCCCTTGCCTTCCTTGCCTTCCGTTACTCTTTGCTTGCCTTCCGTGCATTGCCTAGCCTTGCGTTGTCGTGCATTAGCCTTGCCTCGCCTGACCGTGCCTTGCCTTGCGTTACCCTTTCCTTGCCTTGCCGTTCATTGCCTAGACGTGCGTTGTCGTGCATTAGCCTTGTCTTGCCTCACCGTGCCTTGCCTTGCGTTACCCTTTCCTTGCCTGGCCGTGCATTGCCTAGCCGTGCGTTGCCGTTCCTTAGCCTTGTTTCCCCTTGCCGTGCCTTGCCTTTTGTTACACTTGCCTTGCCTTGCTTTGCCTTGCCTTCCTTTCCTTCCGTTACTCTTTCCTTGCCTAGCCGTGCACTGCCTATCCTTGCGTTGTCGTGCATTAGCCTTGCCTCCCCAAACCGTGCCTTGCCTTGCGTTACCATTTCCTTGCCTTGCCCTGCATTGCCTAGCCGTGCGTTACCGTGCCTTAGCCTTGTTTCCCCTTGCCGTGCCGTTCCTTCCGTTAACCTTGCCTTGCCTTGCATTCCCTTGCCTTCCTTGCGTTCCGTTACTCTTTGCTTGCCTTCCGTGCATTGCCTAGCCTTGCGTTGTCGTGCCTTAGCCTTGCCTCGCCTGACCGTGACTTGCCTTGCGTTACCCTTACCTTGCCTTGCCCTGCATTGCCTAGCCCTGTGTTGTCGTGCCTTAGGCTTGTTTCCCCTTACCGTGCCGTTCCTTTCGTTACCCTTGCCTTCCCCTGCTTTCCCTTGCATTCCTTGCCTTCCGTTACTCTTTGCTTGCCTTCCGTGCATTGCCTAGCCTTGCGTAGTCGTGCCTTAGCCTTGCCTCGCCTGACCGAGCCTTGCCTTGCGTTACCCTTTCCTTGCCTTGCAGTGCATTGCCTAGCCGGTCGTTGTCGTGCCTTAGCCTTGTTTGCCCTTGCCGTGCCGTTCCTTCCGTTACTCTTGCCTTGCTTTCCCTTGCCTTCCTTGCCTTCCGTTACTCTTTGCTTGCCTTCCGTGCATTGCCTAGCCTTGCGTTGTCGTGCCTTAGACTTGCCTCGCCTGACAGTGCCTGGCCTTGCGTTACCCTTTCCTTGCCTTCCCGTGCACTGCCAAGCCTTGCCTTGTCGTGCATTAGCCTTGCCTTGCCTGACCGTGTCTTGCCTGGCGTTACCCTTTCCTTGCCTTGCCCTGCATTGCCTAGCCCTGTGTTGTCGTGCCTAAGCCTCGTTTCCCCTTGCCGTGCCGTTACTTCCGTTACCCTTGCCTTGCCTTGCTTTCCCTTGCCTTCCTTGGTTTCCGTTACTCTTTGCTTGCCTTCCGTGCATTGCCTAGCCTTGCGCTGTCGTGCATTAGACTTGCCTTGCCTCACAGTGCCTTGCCTTGCGTTACCTTTTCCTTGGCTGGCCGTGCATTGCCTAGCCGTGCGTTGTGGTGCCTTAGCCTTGTTTCACCTTGCCATAGCCTTGCTTGCTTTGCCTTGCCTTCCTTGCCTTCCGTTACTCTTTGCTTGCCTTCCGTGCATTGCCTAGCCTAGCGTTGTCGTGCCTTAGCCTTGCCTCGCCTGACCGTGCCTTGCCTTCCGTTACCCTTTCCTTGCCTTGCCGTGCATTGCCAAGCCTTGCGTTGTCGTGCATTAGCCTCGCCTTGCCTTACCGTGCCTTGCCTTGCGTTACCCTTTCCTTTCCTTGCCGTGCATTGCCTAGCCTTTCGTTACCGTGCCTTAGCCTTGTTTCCCCTTGCCGAGCCGTTCCTTAGGTTACCCTTCCCTTCCCCTGCTTTCCCTTGCCTTCCTTGCCTTCCGTTACTCTTTGCTTGCCTTCCGTGCATTGCCTAGCCTTGCGTTTTCGTGCCTTAGCCTTGCCTCGCCTGACCGTGCCTTGCCTTGCGTTACCCTTTCCTTGCCTTGCCGTTCATTGCCTAGCCGTGCGTTGTCGTGCATCAGCCTTGCCTTGCCTCACCGTGCCTTGCCTTGCGTTACCCTTTCCTTGCCTTGCCGTGCATTGCCTAGCCCTGCGTTGCCGTGCCTTAGCCTTGTTTCCCCTTGCCGTGCCGTTCCTTCCGTTACCCTTGCCTTGACTTGCTTTCCCTTGCCTTCCTTGCCTTCCGTTACTCTTTGCTTGCCTTCCGTGCATTGCCTAGCCTTGCGTTGTCGTGCATTAGCCTTGCCTCCCGAAACCGTGCCTTGCCTTGCGTTACCCTTTCCTTGCCTTGCCCTGCATTGCCTAGAACTGTGTTGTCGTGCCTTAGCCTTGTTTCCCATTACCGTGCCGTTCCTTCCGTTACCGTTGCCTTCCCCTGCTTTCCTTTGCATTCCTTGCCTTCCGTTACTCTTTGCTTGCCTTCCGTGCATTGCCTAGCCTTGCGTTGTCGTGCCTTAGCCTTGTTTCCCCTTGCCGTGCCGTGCCTGTTGTTACACTTGCCTTGCCTGCTTTGCCTTGCCTTCCTTTCCTTCCGTTACTCTTTCCTTGCGTAGCCGTGCACTGCCTAGCCTTGCGATGTCGTGCATTAGCTTTGCCTCGCCTGACAGTGCCTTGCCTTGCGTTACCCTTTCCTTGCCTTGCCGTGCATTGCCTAGCCCTGCGTTGCCTTGCCTTAGCCTTGTTTCCCCTTGCCGAGCCGTTGCTTCCGTTACCCTTCCCTTGCCTTGGTTTCCCTTGCCTTCCTTGCCTTCCGTTACTCTTTGCTTGCCTTCCGTGCATTGCCTAGCCTTGCGTTGTCGTGCATTAGCCTTGCCTCGCCTGACCGTGCCTTGCCTTGCGTTACCCTTTCCTTGCCTTGCCGTTCATTGCCTAGACGTGCGTTGTCGTGCATTAGCCTTGTCTTGCCTCACCGTGCCTTGCCTTGCGTTACCCTTTCCTTGCCTGGCCGTGCATTGCCTAGCCGTGCGTTGCCGTTCCTTAGCCTTGTTTCCCCTTGCCGTGCCTTGCCTTTTGTTACACTTGCCTTGCCTTGCTTTGCCTTGCCTTCCTTTCCTTCCGTTACTCTTTCCTTGCCTAGCCGTGCACTGCCTATCCTTGCGTTGTCGTGCATTAGCCTTGCCTCCCCAAACCGTGCCTTGCCTTGCGTTACCATTTCCTTGCCTTGCCCTGCATTGCCTAGCCGTGCGTTACCGTGCCTTAGCCTTGTTTCCCCTTGCCGTGCCGTTCCTTCCGTTAACCTTGCCTTGCCTTGCATTCCCTTGCCTTCCTTGCGTTCCGTTACTCTTTGCTTGCCTTCCGTGCATTGCCTAGCCTTGCGTTGTCGTGCCTTAGCCTTGCCTCGCCTCACCGTGACTTGCCTTGCGTTACCCTTACCTTGCCTTGCCCTGCATTGCCTAGCCCTGTGTTGTCGTGCCTTAGGCTTGTTTCCCCTTACCGTGCCGTTCCTTTCGTTACCCTTGCCTTCCCCTGCTTTCCCTTGCATTCCTTGCCTTCCGTTACTCTTTGCTTGCCTTCCGTGCATTGCCTAGCCTTGCGTAGTCGTGCCTTAGCCTTGCCTCGCCTGACCGTGCCTTGCCTTGCGTTACCCTTTCCTTGCCTTGCAGTGCATTGCCTAGCCGGTCGTTGTCGTGCCTTAGCCTTGTTTGCCCTTGCCGTGCCGTTCCTTTCGTTACCCTTGCCTTGCTTTCCCTTGCCTTCCTTGCCTTCCGTTATTCTTTGCTTGCCTTCCGTGCATTGCCTAGCCTTGCATTGTCGTGCCTTAGCCTTGCCTCGCCTGACCGTGCCTTGCCTTGCGTTACCCTTTCCTTGCCTTGCCGTGCATTGCCTAGCCGTGCGTTGCCGTGCCTTAGCCTTGTTTCCCCTTGCCGTGCCGTTCCTTCCGTTACCCTTCCCTTGCCTTGCTTTCCCTTGCCTTCCTTGGTTTCCGTTACTCTTTGCTTGCCTTCCGTGCATTGCCTAGCCTTGCGCTGTCATGCATTAGCCTTGCCTTGCCTCACAGTGCCTTGCCTTGAGTTACCTTTTCCTTGGCTGGCCGTGCATTGCCTAGCCGTGCGTTGTGGTGCCTTAGCCTTGTTTCACCTTGCCATAGCCTTGCTTGCTTTGCCTTGCTTTGCCTTGCCTTCCTTCCATTCCGTTACTCTTTGCTTGCCTTCCGTGCATTGCCTAGCCTTGCGTTGTCGTGCCTTAGCCTTTTTTCACCTTGCCATAGCCCTGCTTGCGTTGCCTTGCTTTGCCTTGCCTTCCTTGCCTTCCGTTTCTCTTTGCTTGCCTTCCGTGCATTGCCTAGCCTTGCGTTGTCGTGCCTTAGCCTTGCCTCGCCTAACCGTGCCTTGCCTTGCGTTACCCTTTCCTTGCCTTGCCGTGCATTGCCTAGCCGTGCGTTGTCGTGCATCAGCCTTGCCTTGCCTTACCGTGCCTTGCCTTGCGTTACCCTTTCCTTGCCTGGCCGTGCATTGCTTAGCCTTGCGTTGCCGTGCCTTAGCCTTGTTTCCCCTTGCCGTGCCGTGCCTTTGTTACACTTGCCTTGCCTTGCTTTGCCTTGCCTTCCTTTCCTTCCGTTACTCTTTCCTTGCCTAGCCGTGCACTGCGTAGCCTTGCGTTGTCGTGCATTACCCTTGCCTCGCCTGACCGTGCCTTGCCTTGCGTTACCCTTTCCTTGCCTTGCCGTGGATTGCCTAGCCCTGCGTTGTCGTGCCTTAGCCTTGTTTCCCCTTACCGTGCCGTTCCTTCCGTTACCCTTGCCTTCCCCTGCTTTCCCTTGCCTTCCTTGCCTTCCGTTACTCTTTGCTTGCCTTCCGTGCATTGCCTAGCCTTGCGCTGTCATGCATTAGCCTTGCCTTGCCTCACAGTGCCTTGCCTGGAGTTACCTTTTCCTTGGCTGGCCGTGCATTGCCTAGCCGTGCTTTGTGGTGCCTTAGCCTTGTTTCACCTTGCCATAGCCTTGCTTGCTTTGCCTTGCTTTGCCTTGCCTTCCTT
This sequence comes from Macrotis lagotis, assembly GCF_037893015.1. NCBI lineage: Eukaryota > Metazoa > Chordata > Mammalia > Peramelemorphia > Peramelidae > Macrotis > Macrotis lagotis. The sequence goes on from NW_027421989.1 coordinate 202,002, forward strand.
CCATTCCGTTACTCTTTGCTTGCCTTCCGTGCATTGTCTAGCCTTGCGTTGTCGTGCCTTAGCCTTGCCTCCCCTGACCGTGCCTTGCCTTGCGTTACCCTTTCCTTGCCTTGCCGTGCATTGCCTAGCCGTGCGTTGTCGTGCATCAGCCTTGCCTTGCCTCAAGGTGCCTTGCCTTGCGTTACCTTTTCCTTGCCTTGCCGTGCATTGCCTAGCCGTGCGTTGCCGTGGCTTAGCCTTGTTTCCCCTTGCCGTGCCGTTCTTTCCGTTACCCTTGCCTTGCCTTGCTTTCCCTTGCCTTCCTTCGTTTCCGTTACTCTTTGCTTGCCTTCCGTGCATTGCCTAGCCTTGCGCTGTCGTGCATTAGCCTTGCCTTGCCTCAGAGTGCCTTGCCTTGCCTTACCTTTTCCTTGGCTGGCCGTGCATTGTCTAGCCGTGCGTTGTGGTGCCTTAGCCTTGTTTCACCTTGCAATAGCCTTGCTTGCTTTGCCTTGCTTTGCCTTGCATTCCTTGCCTTCCGTTACTCTTTGCTTGCCTTCCGTGCATTGCCTAGACTTGCGTTGTCGTGCCTTAGACTTCCCTCGCCTGACAGTGCCTTGCCTTGCGTTACCCTTTCCTTGCCTGGCCGTGCATTGATTAGTCTTGCGTTGCCGTGCCTTAGCCTTGTTTCTCCTTGCCGTGCCGTACCTTTTCTTACACTTGCCTTGCCTTGCTTTGCCTTGCCTTCCTTTCCTTCCGTTACTCTTTCCTTGCCTAGCCGTGCACTGCGTAGCCTTGCGTTTTCGTGCATTACCCTTGCCTCGCCTGACCGTGCCTTGCCTTGCGTTACCCTTTCCTTGCCTTGCCGTGCATTGCCTAGCCCTTCGTTACCGTGCCTTAGCCTTGTTTCCCCTTGCCGAGCCGTTCCTTGGGTTACCCTTCCCTTCCCCTGCTTTCCCTTGCCTTCCTTGCCTTCCGTTACTCTTTGCTTGCCTTCCGTGCATTGCCTAGCCTTGCGTTGTCGTGCCTGAGCCTTGCCTCGCCTGACCGTGCCTTGCCTTGCGTTACCCTTTCCTTGCCTTGCCGTTCATTGCCTAGCCGTGCGTTGTCGTGCATCAGCCTTGCCTTGCCTCACCGTGCCTTGCCTTGCGTTACCCTTTCCTTGCCTTGCCGTGCATTACCTAGCCGTGCGTTGCCGTGCCTTAGCCTTGTTTCCCCTTGTCGTGCCGTTCCTTCCGTTACCCTTGCCTTGCCTTGCTTTCCCTTGCCTTCCTTGCCTTCCGTTACTCTTTGCTTGCCTTCCGTGCATTGCCTAGCCTTGCGTTGTCGTGCATTAGCCTTGCCTCCCCAAACCGTGCCTTGCCTTGCGTTACCCTTTCCTTACCTTGCCCTGCATTGCCTAGCCCTGTGTTGTCGTGCCTTAGCCTTGTTTCCCCTTACCGTGCCGTTCCTTTCGTTACCCTTGCCTTCCCCTGCTTTCCTTTGCATTCCTTGCCTTCCGTTACTCTTTGCTTGCCTTCCGTGCATTGCCTAGCCTTGCGTTGTCGTGCCTTAGCCTTGTTTCCCCTTGCCGTGCCGTGCCTGTTGTTACACTTGAATTGCCATGCTTTTCCTTGGATTCCTTTCCTTCCATTACTCTTTCCTTGCCTAGCCGTGCACTGCCTAGCCTTGCGACGTCGTCCATTAGCTTTGCCTCGCCTGACAGTGCCTTGCCTTGCGTTACCCTTTCCTTGCCTTGCCGTGCATTGCCTAGCCCTGCGTTGCCGTGCCTTAGCCTTGTTTCCCCTTGCCGAACCGTTCCTTCCGTTACCCTTGCCTTGCCTTGGTTTCCCTTGCCTTCCTTGACTTCCGTTACTCTTTGCTTGCCTTCCGTGCATTGCCTAGCCTTGCGTTGTCGTGCATTAGCCTTGCCTCGCCTGACCGTGCCTTGCCTTGCGTTACCCTTTCCTTGCCTTGCCGTGTATTGCCTAGCCGTGCGTTGTCGTGCATTAGCCTTATCTCGCCTGACCGTGCCTTCCCTTGCTTTACCCTTTCCTTGCCTTGCCGTGCATTGCCTAACCGTGCGTTGTCGTGCCTTAGCCTTGTTTCCCCTTGCCGTGCCTTGCCTTTTGTTACACTTGCCTTGCCTTGCTTTGCCTTGCCTTCCTTTCCTTCCGTTACTCTTTCCTTGCCTAGCCGTGCACTGCCTAGCCTTGCGTTGTCGTGCATTAGCCTTGCCTCCCCAAACCGTGCCTTGCCTTGCGTTACCATTTCCTTGCCTTGCCCTGCATTGCCTAGCCGTTCGTTACCGTGCCTTAGCGTTGTTTCCCCTTGCCGTGCCGTTCCTTCCGTTAACCTTGCCTTGCCTTCCTTTCCCTTGCCTTCCTTGCATTCCGTTACTCTTTTCTTGCCTTCCGTGCATTACCTAGCCTTGCGTTGTCGTGCCTTAGCCTTGCTTCGCCTGACCATGCCTTGCCTTGCGTTACCCTGTCCTTGCCTTGCCGTGTATTGCCTAGCCGTGCGTTGTCGTGCATTAGCCTTGCCTTGCCTCACCGTGCCTTGCCTTGCGTTACCCTTTCCTTGCCTGGCCGTGCATTGCCTAGGCCTGCGTTGTCGTGCCTTAGCCTTGTTTCCCCTTTCCGTGCCGTTCCTTCCGTTATCCTTGCCTTGCCTTGCTTTCCCTTGCCTTCCTTGCCTTCCGTTACTCTTTGCTTGCCTAGCCGTGCACTGCCTATCCTTGCGTTGTCGTGCATTAGCCTTGCCTCCCCTGACCGTGCCTTGCCTTGCGTTACCCTTTCCTTGCCTTGCCGTGCATTGCCTAGCCTTGCGTTGTCGTGCCTTAGCCTTGTTTCCCCTTGCCGTGCCGTTCCTTCCGTTAACCTTGCCTTGCCTTGCATTCCCTTGCCTTCCTTGCCTTCCGTTACTCTTTGCTTGCCTTCCGTGCATTGCCTAGCCTTGCGTTGTCGTGCCTTAGCCTTGCCTCGCCTGACCGTGACTTGCCTTGCGTTACCCTTTCCTTGCCTTGCCGTGCATTGCCTAGCCCTGCGTTGTCGTGCCTTAGGCTTGTTTCCCCTTACCGTGCCGTTCCTTTCGTTACCCTTGCCTTCCCCTGCTTTCCCTTGCATTCCTTGCCTTCCGTTACTCTTTGCTTGCCTTCCGTGCATTGCCTAGCCTTGCGTAGTCGTGCCTTAGCCTTGCCTCGCCTGACCGAGCCTTGCCTTGCGTTACCCTTTCCTTGCCTTGCAGTGCATTGCCTAGCCGGTCGTTGTCGTGCCTTAGCCTTGTTTGCCCTTGCCGTGCCGTTCCTTCCGTTACTCTTGCCTTGCTTTCCCTTGCCTTCCTTGCCTTCCGTTACTCTTTGCTTGCCTTCCGTGCATTGCCTAGCCTTGCGTTGTCGTGCCTTAGACTTGCCTCGCCTGACAGTGCCTGGCCTTGCGTTACCCTTTCCTTGCCTTCCCGTGCACTGCCAAGCCTTGCCTTGTCGTGCATTAGCCTTGCCTTGCCTGACCGTGTCTTGCCTGGCGTTACCCTTTCCTTGCCTTGCCCTGCATTGCCTAGCCCTGTGTTGTCGTGCCTAAGCCTCGTTTCCCCTTGCCGTGCCGTTACTTCCGTTACCCTTGCCTTGCCTTGCTTTCCCTTGCCTTCCTTGGTTTCCGTTACTCTTTGCTTGCCTTCCGTGCATTGCCTAGCCTTGCGCTGTCGTGCATTAGACTTGCCTTGCCTCACAGTGCCTTGCCTTGCGTTACCTTTTCCTTGGCTGGCCGTGCATTGCCTAGCCGTGCGTTGTGGTGCCTTAGCCTTGTTTCACCTTGCCATAGCCTTGCTTGCTTTGCCTTGCCTTCCTTGCCTTCCGTTACTCTTTGCTTGCCTTCCGTGCATTGCCTAGCCTAGCGTTGTCGTGCCTTAGCCTTGCCTCGCCTAACCGTGCCTTGCCTTGCGTTACCCTTTCCTTGCCTTGCCGTGCATTGCCAAGCCGTGCGTTGTCGTGCATTAGCCTCGCCTTGCCTTACCGTGCCTTGCCTTGCGTTACCCTTTCCTTTCCCTGCCGTGCATTGCCTAGCCTTTCGTTACCGTGCCTTAGCCTTGTTTCCCCTTGCCGAGCCGTTCCTTAGGTTACCCTTCCCTTCCCCTGCTTTCCCTTGCCTTCCTTGCCTTCCGTTACTCTTTGCTTGCCTTCCGTGCATTGCCTAGCCTTGCGTTTTCGTGCCTTAGCCTTGCCTCGCCTGACCGTGCCTTGCCTTGCGTTACCCTTTCCTTGCCTTGCCGTTCATTGCCTAGCCGTGCGTTGTCGTGCATCAGCCTTGCCTTGCCTCACCGTGCCTTGCCTTGCGTTACCCTTTCCTTGCCTTGCCGTGCATTGCCTAGCCCTGCGTTGCCGTGCCTTAGCCTTGTTTCCCCTTGCCGTGCCGTTCCTTCCGTTACCCTTGCCTTGACTTGCTTTCCCTTGCCTTCCTTGCCTTCCGTTACTCTTTGCTTGCCTTCCGTGCATTGCCTAGCCTTGCGTTGTCGTGCATTAGCCTTGCCTCCCGAAACCGTGCCTTGCCTTGCGTTACCCTTTCCTTGCCTTGCCCTGCATTGCCTAGAACTGTGTTGTCGTGCCTTAGCCTTGTTTCCCATTACCGTGCCGTTCCTTCCGTTACCCTTGCCTTCCCCTGCTTTCCTTTGCATTCCTTGCCTTCCGTTACTCTTTGCTTGCCTTCCGTGCATTGCCTAGCCTTGCGTTGTCGTGCCTTAGCCTTGTTTCCCCTTGCCGTGCCGTGCCTGTTGTTACACTTGCCTTGCCTGCTTTGCCTTGCCTTCCTTTCCTTCCGTTACTCTTTCCTTGCGTAGCCGTGCACTGCCTAGCCTTGCGATGTCGTGCATTAGCTTTGCCTCGCCTGACAGTGCCTTGCCTTGCGTTACCCTTTCCTTGCCTTGCCGTGCATTGCCTAGCCCTGCGTTGCCTTGCCTTAGCCTTGTTTCCCCTTGCCGAGCCGTTGCTTCCGTTACCCTTCCCTTGCCTTGGTTTCCCTTGCCTTCCTTGCCTTCCGTTACTCTTTGCTTGCCTTCCGTGCATTGCCTAGCCTTGCGTTGTCGTGCATTAGCCTTGCCTCGCCTGACCGTGCCTTGCCTTGCGTTACCCTTTCCTTGCCTTGCCGTTCATTGCCTAGACGTGCGTTGTCGTGCATTAGCCTTGTCTTGCCTCACCGTGCCTTGCCTTGCGTTACCCTTTCCTTGCCTGGCCGTGCATTGCCTAGCCGTGCGTTGCCGTTCCTTAGCCTTGTTTCCCCTTGCCGTGCCTTGCCTTTTGTTACACTTGCCTTGCCTTGCTTTGCCTTGCCTTCCTTTCCTTCCGTTACTCTTTCCTTGCCTAGCCGTGCACTGCCTATCCTTGCGTTGTCGTGCATTAGCCTTGCCTCCCCAAACCGTGCCTTGCCTTGCGTTACCATTTCCTTGCCTTGCCCTGCATTGCCTAGCCGTGCGTTACCGTGCCTTAGCCTTGTTTCCCCTTGCCGTGCCGTTCCTTCCGTTAACCTTGCCTTGCCTTGCATTCCCTTGCCTTCCTTGCGTTCCGTTACTCTTTGCTTGCCTTCCGTGCATTGCCTAGCCTTGCGTTGTCGTGCCTTAGCCTTGCCTCGCCTCACCGTGACTTGCCTTGCGTTACCCTTACCTTGCCTTGCCCTGCATTGCCTAGCCCTGTGTTGTCGTGCCTTAGGCTTGTTTCCCCTTACCGTGCCGTTCCTTTCGTTACCCTTGCCTTCCCCTGCTTTCCCTTGCATTCCTTGCCTTCCGTTACTCTTTGCTTGGCTTCCGTGCATTGCCTAGCCTTGCGTAGTCGTGCCTTAGCCTTGCCTCGCCTGACCGTGCCTTGCCTTGCGTTACCCTTTCCTTGCCTTGCAGTGCATTGCCTAGCCGGTCGTTGTCGTGCCTTAGCCTTGTTTGCCCTTGCCGTGCCGTTCCTTTCGTTACCCTTGCCTTGCTTTCCCTTGCCTTCCTTGCCTTCCGTTATTCTTTGCTTGCCTTCCGTGCATTGCCTAGCCTTGCATTGTCGTGCCTTAGCCTTGCCTCGCCTGACCGTGCCTTGCCTTGCGTTACCCTTTCCTTGCCTTGCCGTGCATTGCCTAGCCGTGCGTTGCCGTGCCTTAGCCTTGTTTCCCCTTGCCGTGCCGTTCCTTCCGTTACCCTTCCCTTGCCTTGCTTTCCCTTGCCTTCCTTGGTTTCCGTTACTCTTTGCTTGCCTTCCGTGCATTGCCTAGCCTTGCGCTGTCATGCATTAGCCTTGCCTTGCCTCACAGTGCCTTGCCTTGAGTTACCTTTTCCTTGGCTGGCCGTGCATTGCCTAGCCGTGCGTTGTGGTGCCTTAGCCTTGTTTCACCTTGCCATAGCCTTGCTTGCTTTGCCTTGCTTTGCCTTGCCTTCCTTCCATTCCGTTACTCTTTGCTTGCCTTCCGTGCATTGCCTAGCCTTGCGTTGTCGTGCCTTAGCCTTTTTTCACCTTGCCATAGCCCTGCTTGCGTTGCCTTGCTTTGCCTTGCCTTCCTTGCCTTCCGTTTCTCTTTGCTTGCCTTCCGTGCATTGCCTAGCCTTGCGTTGTCGTGCCTTAGCCTTGCCTCGCCTAACCGTGCCTTGCCTTGCGTTACCCTTTCCTTGCCTTGCCGTGCATTGCCTAGCCGTGCGTTGTCGTGCATCAGCCTTGCCTTGCCTTACCGTGCCTTGCCTTGCGTTACCCTTTCCTTGCCTGGCCGTGCATTGCTTAGCCTTGCGTTGCCGTGCCTTAGCCTTGTTTCCCCTTGCCGTGCCGTGCCTTTGTTACACTTGCCTTGCCTTGCTTTGCCTTGCCTTCCTTTCCTTCCGTTACTCTTTCCTTGCCTAGCCGTGCACTGCGTAGCCTTGCGTTGTCGTGCATTACCCTTGCCTCGCCTGACCGTGCCTTGCCTTGCGTTACCCTTTCCTTGCCTTGCCGTGGATTGCCTAGCCCTGCGTTGTCGTGCCTTAGCCTTGTTTCCCCTTACCGTGCCGTTCCTTCCGTTACCCTTGCCTTCCCCTGCTTTCCCTTGCCTTCCTTGCCTTCCGTTACTCTTTGCTTGCCTTCCGTGCATTGCCTAGCCTTGCGCTGTCATGCATTAGCCTTGCCTTGCCTCACAGTGCCTTGCCTTGAGTTACCTTTTCCTTGGCTGGCCGTGCATTGCCTAGCCGTGCGTTGTGGTGCCTTAGCCTTGTTTCACCTTGCCATAGCCTTGCTTGCTTTGCCTTGCTTTGCCTTGCCTTCCTTCCATTCCGTTACTCTTTGCTTGCCTTCCGTGCATTGCCTAGCCTTGCGTTGTCGTGCCTTAGCCTTGCCTCCCCTGACCGTGCCTTGCCTTGCGTTACCCTTTCCTTGCCTTGCCGTGCATTGCCTAGCCGTGCGTTGTCGTGCATCAGCCTTGCCTTGCCTCAAGGTGCCTTGCCTTGCGTTACCTTTTCCTTGCCTTGCCGTGCATTGCCTAGCCGTGCGTTGCCGTGGCTTAGCCTTGTTTCCCCTTGCCGTGCCGTTCTTTCCGTTACCCTTGCCTTGCCTTGCTTTCCCTTGCCTTCCTTGGTTTCCGTTACTCTTTGCTTGCCTTCCGTGCATTGCCTAGCCTTGCGCTGTCGTGCATTAGCCTTGCCTTGCCTCAGAGTGCCTTGCCTTGCCTTACCTTTTCCTTGGCTGGCCGTGCATTGTCTAGCCGTGCGTTGTGGTGCCTTAGCCTTGTTTCACCTTGCAATAGCCTTGCTTGCTTTGCCTTGCTTTGCCTTGCATTCCTTGCCTTCCGTTACTCTTTGCTTGCCTTCCGTGCATTGCCTAGACTTGCGTTGTCGTGCCTTAGACTTCCCTCGCCTGACAGTGCCTTGCCTTGCGTTACCCTTTCCTTGCCTGGCCGTGCATTGCTTAGTCTTGCGTTGCCGTGCCTTAGCCTTGTTTCTCCTTGCCGTGCCGTACCTTTTCTTACACTTGCCTTGCCTTGCTTTGCCTTGCCTTCCTTTCCTTCCGTTACTCTTTCCTTTCCTAGCCGTTCACTGCCTAGCCTTGCGTTGTCGTGCCTTAGCCTTGCCGCGCCTGACCGTGCCTTGCCTTGCGTTACCCTTTCCTTGCCTTGCCGTGCATTGCCTAGCCCTTCGTTACCGTGCCTTAGCCTTGTTTCCCCTTGCCGAGCCGTTCCTTGGGTTACCCTTCCCTTCCCCTGCTTTCCCTTGCCTTCCTTGCCTTCCGTTACTCTTTGCTTGCCTTCCGTGCATTGCCTAGCCTTGCGTTGTCGTGCCTGAGCCTTGCCTCGCCTGACCGTGCCTTGCCTTGCGTTACCCTTTCCTTGCCTTGCCGTTCATTGCCTAGCCGTGCGTTGTCGTGCATCAGCCTTGCCTTGCCTCACCGTGCCTTGCCTTGCGTTACCCTTTCCTTGCCTTGCCGTGCATTACCTAGCCGTGCGTTGTCGTGCATTAGCCTTGTTTCCCCTTGTCGTGCCGTTCCTTCGGTTACCCTTGCCTTGCCTTGCTTTCCCTTGCCTTCCTTGCCTTCCGTTACTCTTTGCTTGCCTTCCGTGCATTGCCTAGCCTTGCGTTGTCGTGCATTAGCCTTGCCTCCCCAAACCGTGCCTTGCCTTGCGTTACCCTTTCCTTACCTTGCCCTGCATTGCCTAGCCCTGTGTTGTCGTGCCTTAGCCTTGTTTCCCCTTACCGTGCCGTTCCTTTCGTTACCCTTGCCTTCCCCTGCTTTCCTTTGCATTCCTTGCCTTCCGTTACTCTTTGCTTGCCTTCCGTGCATTGCCTAGCCTTGCGTTGTCGTGCCTTAGCCTTGTTTCCCCTTGCCGTGCCGTGCCTGTTGTTACACTTGCCTTGCCTGCTTTGCCTTGCCTTCCTTTCCTTCCGTTACTCTTTCCTTGCGTAGCCGTGCACTGCCTAGCCTTGCGATGTCGTGCATTAGCTTTGCCTCGCCTGACAGTGCCTTGCCTTGCGTTACCCTTTCCTTGCCTTGCCGTGCATTGCCTAGCCCTGCGTTGCCGTGCCTTAGCCTTGTTTCCCCTTGCCGAGCCGTTGCTTCCGTTACCCTTCCCTTGCCTTGGTTTCCCTTGCCTTCCTTGCCTTCCGTTACTCTTTGCTTGCCTTCCGTGCATTGCCTAGCCTTGCGTTGTCGTGCATTAGCCTTGCCTCGCCTGACCGTGCCTTGCCTTGCGTTACCCTTTCCTTGCCTTGCCGTTCATTGCCTAGACGTGCGTTGTCGTGCATTAGCCTTGTCTTGCCTCACCGTGCCTTGCCTTGCGTTACCCTTTCCTTGCCTGGCCGTGCATTGCCTAGCCGTGCGTTGCCGTTCCTTAGCCTTGTTTCCCCTTGCCGTGCCTTGCCTTTTGTTACACTTGCCTTGCCTTGCTTTGCCTTGCCTTCCTTTCCTTCCGTTACTCTTTCCTTGCCTAGCCGTGCACTGCCTATCCTTGCGTTGTCGTGCATTAGCCTTGCCTCCCCAAACCGTGCCTTGCCTTGCGTTACCATTTCCTTGCCTTGCCCTGCATTGCCTAGCCGTGCGTTACCGTGCCTTAGCCTTGTTTCCCCTTGCCGTGCCGTTCCTTCCGTTAACCTTGCCTTGCCTTGCATTCCCTTGCCTTCCTTGCGTTCCGTTACTCTTTGCTTGCCTTCCGTGCATTGCCTAGCCTTGCGTTGTCGTGCCTTAGCCTTGCCTCGCCTCACCGTGACTTGCCTTGCGTTACCCTTACCTTGCCTTGCCCTGCATTGCCTAGCCCTGTGTTGTCGTGCCTTAGGCTTGTTTCCCCTTACCGTGCCGTTCCTTTCGTTACCCTTGCCTTCCCCTGCTTTCCCTTGCATTCCTTGCCTTCCGTTACTCTTTGCTTGCCTTCCGTGCATTGCCTAGCCTTGCGTAGTCGTGCCTTAGCCTTGCCTCGCCTGACCGTGCCTTGCCTTGCGTTACCCTTTCCTTGCCTTGCAGTGCATTGCCTAGCCGGTCGTTGTCGTGCCTTAGCCTTGTTTGCCCTTGCCGTGCCGTTCCTTTCGTTACCCTTGCCTTGCTTTCCCTTGCCTTCCTTGCCTTCCGTTATTCTTTCCTTGCCTTCCGTGCATTGCCTAGCCTTGCATTGTCGTGCCTTAGCCTTGCCTTGTCTGACCGTGCCTTCCCTTGCGTTACCCTTTCCTTGCCTTGCCGTGCATTGCCTAGCCGTGCGTTGCCGTGCCTTAGCCTTGTTTCCCCTTGCCGTGCCGTTCCTTCCGTTACCCTTCCCTTGCCTTGCTTTCCCTTGCCTTCCTTGGTTTCCGTTACTCTTTGCTTGCCTTCCGTGCATTGCCTAGCCTTGCGCTGTCATGCATTAGCCTTGCCTTGCCTCACAGTGCCTTGCCTTGAGTTACCTTTTCCTTGGCTGGCCGTGCATTGCCTAGCCGTGCGTTGTGGTGCCTTAGCCTTGTTTCACCTTGCTATAGCCTTGCTTGCCTTGCCTTGCTTTCCCTTGCCTTCCTTGCCTTCCGTTACTCTTTGCTTGCCTTCCGTGAATTGCCTAGCCTTGCGTTGTCGTGCCTTAGCCTTTTTTCACCTTGCCATAGCCTTGCTTGCGTTGCCTTGCTTTGCCTTGCATTCCTTGCCTTCCGTTACTCTTTGCTTGCCTTCCGTGCATTGCCTAGCCTTGCGTTGTCGTGCCTTAGCCTTGCCTCGCCTAACCGTGCCTTGCCTTGCGTTACCCTTTCCTTGCCTTGCCGTGCATTGCCTAGCCGTGCGTTGTCGTGCATCAGCCTTGCCTTGCCTTACCGTGCCTTGCCTTGCGTTACCCTTTCCTTGCCTGGCCGTGCATTGCTTAACCTTGCGTTGCCGTGCCTTAGCCTTGTTTCCCCTTGCCGTGCCGTGCCGTTTGTTACACTTGCCTTGCCTTGCTTTGCCTTGCCTTCCTTTCCTTCCGTTACTCTTTCCTTGCCTAGCCGTGCACTGCGTAGCCTTGCGTTGTCGTGCATTACCCTTGCCTCGCCTGACCGTGCCTTGCCTTGCGTTACCCTTTCCTTGCCTTGCCGTGGATTGCCTAGCCCTGCGTTGTCGTGCCTTAGCCTTGTTTCCCCTTACCGTGCCGTTCCTTCCGTTACCCTTGCCTTCCCCTGCTTTCCCTTGCATTCCTTGCCTTCCGTTACTCTTTGCTTGCCTTCCGTGCATTGCCTAGCCTTGCGCTGTCATGCATTAGCCTTGCCTTGCCTGACCGTGCCTTGCCTTGCGTTACCCTTTCCTTGCCTTGCCGTGCATTGCCTAGCCGTGCGTTGTGGTGCCTTAGCCTTGTTTCACCTTGCCATAGCCTTGCTTGCTTTGCCTTGCTTTGCCTTGCCTTCCTTCCATTCCGTTACTCTTTGCTTGCCTTCCGTGCATTGTCTAGCCTTGCGTTGTCGTGCCTTAGCCTTGCCTCCCCTGACCGTGCCTTGCCTTGCGTTACCCTTTCCTTGCCTTGCCGTGCATTGCCTAGCCGTGCGTTGTCGTGCATCAGCCTTGCCTTGCCTCAAGGTGCCTTGCCTTGCGTTACCTTTTCCTTGCCTTGCCGTGCATTGCCTAGCCGTGCGTTGCCGTGCCTTAGCCTTGTTTCCCCTTGCCGTGCCGTTCCTTCCGTTACCCTTGCCTTGCCTTGCTTTCCCTTGCCTTCCTTGGTTTCCGTTACTCTTTGCTTGCCTTCCGTGCATTGCCTAGCCTTGCGCTGTCGTGCATTAGCCTTGCCTTGCCTCAGAGTGCCTTGCCTTGCCTTACCTTTTCCTTGGCTGGCCGTGCATTGTCTAGCCGTGCGTTGTGGTGCCTTAGCCTTGTTTCACCTTGCAATAGCCTTGCTTGCTTTGCCTTGCTTTGCCTTGCATTCCTTGCCTTCCGTTACTCTTTGCTTGCCTTCCGTGCATTGCCTAGACTTGCGTTGTCGTGCCTTAGACTTCCCTCGCCTGACAGTGCCTTGCCTTGCGTTACCCTTTCCTTGCCTGGCCGTGCATTGCTTAGTCTTGCGTTGCCGTGCCTTAGCCTTGTTTCTCCTTGCCGTGCCGTACCTTTTCTTACACTTGCCTTGCCTTGCTTTGCCTTGCCTTCCTTTCCTTCCGTTACTCTTTCCTTGCCTAGCCGTGCACTGCGTAGCCTTGCGTTTTCGTGCATTACCCTTGCCTCGCCTGACCGTGCCTTGCCTTGCGTTACCCTTTCCTTGCCTTGCCGTGCATTGCCTAGCCCTTCGTTACCGTGCCTTAGCCTTGTTTCCCCTTGCCGAGCCGTTCCTTGGGTTACCCTTCCCTTCCCCTGCTTTCCCTTGCCTTCCTTGCCTTCCGTTACTCTTTGCTTGCCTTCCGTGCATTGCCTAGCCTTGCGTTGTCGTGCCTGAGCCTTGCCTCGCCTGACCGTGCCTTGCCTTGCGTTACCCTTTCCTTGCCTTGCCGTTCATTGCCTAGCCGTGCGTTGTCGTGCATCAGCCTTGCCTTGCCTCACCGTGCCTTGCCTTGCGTTACCCTTTCCTTGCCTTGCCGTGCATTACCTAGCCGTGCGTTGCCGTGCCTTAGCCTTGTTTCCCCTTGTCGTGCCGTTCCTTCCGTTACCCTTGCCTTGCCTTGCTTTCCCTTGCCTTCCTTGCCTTCCGTTACTCTTTGCTTGCCTTCCGTGCATTGCCTAGCCTTGCGTTGTCGTGCATTAGCCTTGCCTCCCCAAACCGTGCCTTGCCTTGCGTTACCCTTTCCTTACCTTGCCCTGCATTGCCTAGCCCTGTGTTGTCGTGCCTTAGCCTTGTTTCCCCTTACCGTGCCGTTCCTTTCGTTACCCTTGCCTTCCCCTGCTTTCCTTTGCATTCCTTGCCTTCCGTTACTCTTTGCTTGCCTTCCGTGCATTGCCTAGCCTTGCGTTGTCGTGCCTTAGCCTTGTTTCCCCTTGCCGTGCCGTGCCTGTTGTTACACTTGAATTGCCATGCTTTTCCTTGGATTCCTTTCCTTCCATTACTCTTTCCTTGCCTAGCCGTGCACTGCCTAGCCTTGCGACGTCGTCCATTAGCTTTGCCTCGCCTGACAGTGCCTTGCCTTGCGTTACCCTTTCCTTGCCTTGCCGTGCATTGCCTAGCCGTGCGTTGTCGTGCATTAGCCTTGTCTTGCCTTACCGTGCCTTGCCTTGCTTTACCCTTTCCTTGCCTGGCCGTGCATTGCCTAGCCGTGCGTTGCCGTTCCTTAGTCTTGTTTCCCCTTGCCGTGCCTTGCCTTTTGTTACACTTGCCTTGCCTTGCTTTGCCTTGCCTTCCTTTCCTTCCGTTACTCTTTCCTTGCCTAGCCGTGCACTGCCTAGCCTTGCGTTGTCGTGCATTAGCCTTGCCTCCCCAAACCGTGCCTTGCCTTGCGTTACCATTTCCTTGCCTTGCCCTGCATTGCCTAGCCGTCCGTTACCGTGCCTTAGCGTTGTTTCCCCTTGCCGTGCCGTTCCTTCCGTTAACCTTGCCTTGCCTTCCATTCCCTTGCCTTCCTTGCGTTCCGTTACTCTTTGCTTGCCTTCCGTGCATTGCCTAGCCTTGCCTTGTCGTGCCTTACCCTTGCCTCGCCTGACCGTGCCTTGCCTTGGGTTACCCTTACCTTGCCTTGCCCTGCATTGCCTAGCCCTGTGTTGTCGTGCCTTAGCCTTGTTTCCCCTTACCGTGCCGTTCCTTTCGTTACCCTTGCCTTCCCCTGCTTTCCCTTGCATTCCTTGCCTTCCGTTACTCTTTGCTTGCCTTCCGTGCATTGCCTAGCCTTGCGTAGTCGTGCCTTAGCCTTGCCTCGCCTGACCGTGCCTTGCCTTGCGTTACCCTTTCCTTGCCTTGCAGTGCATTTCCTAGCCGTTCGTTGTCGTGCCTTAGCCTTGTTTGCCCTTGCCGTGCCGTTCCTTCCGTTACCCTTGCCTTGCTTTCCCTTGCCTTCCTTGCCTTCCGTTACTCTTTGCTTGCCTTCCGTGCATTGCCTAGCCTTGCGTTGTCGTGTCTTAGCCTTTTTTCACCTTGCCATAGTCTTGCTTGCGTTGCCTTGCTTTGCCTTGCCTTCCTTGCCTTCCGTTACTCTTTGCTTGCCTTCAGTGCATTGCCTAGCCTTGCGTGGTCGTGCCTTAGCCTTTTTTCACCTTGCCATAGCCTTGCTTGCGTTGCCTTGCTTTGCCTTGCATTCCTTGCCTTCCGTTACTCTTTGCTTGCCTTCCGTGCATTGCCTAGCCTTGCGTTGTCGTGCCTTAGCCTTCCCTCGGCTGACAGTGCCTTGCCTTGCGTTACCCTTTCCTTGCCTTGACGTGCACTGCCAAGCCTTGCCTTGTCGTGCATTAGCCTTGCCTTGCCTGACCGTGACTTGCCTTGCGTTACCCTTTCCTTGCCTTGCCGTGCATTGCCTAGCCGTGCGTTGTCGTGCCTTAGCCTTGTTTCCCCTTGCCGTGCCGTTACTTCCGTTACCCTTGCCTTGCCTTGCTTTCCCTTGCCTTCCTTGCCTTCCGTTACTCTTTGCTTGCCTTCCGTGCATTGCCTAGCCTTGCGTTGTCGTGCATTAGCCTTGCCTCCCCAAACCGTGCCTTGCCTTGCGTTACCCTTTCCTTGCCTTGCCCTGCATTGCCTAGCCCTGTGTTGTCGTGCCTTAGCCTTGTTTCCCCTTACCGTGCCGTTCCTTTCGTTATCCTTGCCTTCCCCTTCTTTCCTTTGCATTCCTTGCCTTCCGTTACTCTTTGCTTGCCTTCCGTGCATTGCCTAGCCTTGCGTAGTCGTGCCTTAGCCTTGCCTCGCCTGACCGTGCCTTGCCTTGCGTTACCCTTTCCTTGCCTTGCAGTGCATTGCCAAGCCGGGCGTTTTCGTGCCATAGCCTTGTTTGCCCTTGCCGTGCCGTTCCTTTCGTTACCCTTGCCTTGCTTTCCCTTGCCTTCCTTGCCTTCCGTTACTCTTTGCTTGCCTTCCGTGCATTGCCTAGCCTTGCGTAGTCGTGCCTTAGCCTTGCCTCGCCTGACCGTCCCTTGCCTTGCGTTACACTTTCCTTGCCTTGCAGTGCATTGCCTAGCCGGTCGTTGTCGTGCCTTAGCCTTGTTTGCCCTTGCCGTGCCGTTCCTTCCGTTACTCTTGCCTTGCTTTCCCTTGCCTTCCTTGCCTTCCGTTACTCTTTGCTTGCCTTCCGTGCATTGCCTAGCCTTGCGTTGTCGTGCCTTAGACTTGCCTCGCCTGACAGTGCCTGGCCTTGCGTTACCCTTTCCTTGCCTTGCCGTGCACTGCCAAGCCTTGCCTTGTCGTGCATTAGCCTTGCCTTGCCTGACCGTGTCTTGCCTGGCGTTACCCTTTCCTTGCCTTGCCCTGCATTGCCTAGCCCTGTGTTGTCGTGCCTAAGCCTCGTTTCCCCTTGCCGTGCCGTTACTTCCGTTACCCTTGCCTTGCCTTGCTTTCCCTTGCCTTCCTTGGATTCCGTTACTCTTTGCTTGCCTTCCGTGCATTGCCTAGCCTTGCGCTGTCGTGCATTAGACTTGCCTTGCCTCACAGTGCCTTGCCTTGCGTTACCTTTTCCTTGGCTGGCCTTGCATTGCCTAGCCGTGCGTTGTGGTGCCTTAGCCTTGTTTCACCTTGCCATAGCCTTGCTTGCTTTGCCTTGCCTTCCTTGCCTTCCGTTACTCTTTGCTTGCCTTCCGTGCATTGCCTAGCCTTGCGTTGTCGTGCCTTAGCCTTGCCTCGCCTGACCGTGCCTTGCCTTGCGTTACCCTTTCCTTGCCTTGCCGTTCATTGCCTAGCCGTGCGTTGTCGTGCATCAGCCTTGCTTTGCCTCACAGTGCCTTGCCTTGCGTTACCCTTTCCTTGCCTTGCCGTGCATTGCCTAGCCCTGCGTTGCCGTGCCTTAGCCTTGTTTCCCCTTGCCGTGCCGTTCCTTCCGTTACCCTTGCCTTGACTTGCTTTCCCTTGCCTTCCTTGCCTTCCGTTACTCTTTGCTTGCCTTCCGTGCATTGCCTAGCCTTGCGTTGTCGTGCATTAGCCTTGCCTCCCCAAACCGTGCCTTGCCTTGCGTTACCCTTTCCTTGCCTTGCCCTGCATTGCCTAGCCCTGTGTTGTCGTGCCTTAGCCTTGTTTCCCCTTACCGTGCCGTTCCTTTCGTTACCCTTGCCTTCCCCTTCTTTCCTTTGCATTCCTTGCCTTCCGTTACTCTTTGCTTGCCTTCCGTGCATTGCCTAGCCTTGCGTAGTCGTGCCTTAGCCTTGCCTCGCCTGACCGTGCCTTGCCTTGCGTTACCCTTTCCTTGCCTTGCAGTGCATTGCCAAGCCGGTCGTTGTCGTGCCTTAGCCTTGTTTGCCCTTGCCGTGCCGTTCCTTTCGTTACCCTTGCCTTGCTTTCCCTTGCCTTCCTTGCCTTCCGTTACTCTTTGCTTGCCTTCCGTGCATTGCCTAGCCTTGCGTAGTCGTGCCTTAGCCTTGCCTCGCCTGACCGTCCCTTGCCTTGCGTTACCCTTTCCTTGCCTTGCAGTGCATTGCCTAGCCGGTCGTTGTCGTGCCTTATCCTTGTTTGCCCTTGCCGTGCCGTTCCTTCCGTTACTCTTGCCTTGCTTTCCCTTGCCTTCCTTGCCTTCCGTTACTCTTTGCTTGCCTTCCGTGCATTGCCTAGCCTTGCGTTGTCGTGCCTTAGACTTGCCTCGCCTGACAGTGCCTGGCCTTGCGTTACCCTTTCCTTGCCTTGCCGTGCACTGCCAAGCCTTGCCTTGTCGTGCATTAGCCTTGCCTTGCCTGACCGTGTCTTGCCTGGCGTTACCCTTTCCTTGCCTTGCCCTGCATTGCCTAGCCCTGTGTTGTCGTGCCTAAGCCTCGTTTCCCCTTGCCGTGCCGTTACTTCCGTTACCCTTGCCTTGCCTTGCTTTCCCTTGCCTTCCTTGGATTCCGTTACTCTTTGCTTGCCTTCCGTGCATTGCCTAGCCTTGCGCTGTCGTGCATTAGACTTGCCTTGCCTCACAGTGCCTTGCCTTGCGTTACCTTTTCCTTGGCTGGCCGTGCATTGCCTAGCCGTGCGTTGTGGTGCCTTAGCCTTGTTTCACCTTGCCATAGCCTTGCTTGCTTTGCCTTGCCTTCCTTGCCTTCCGTTACTCTTTGCTTGCCTTCCGTGCATTGCCTAGCCTTGCGTTGTCGTGCCTTAGCCTTGCCTCGCCTGACCGTGCCTTGCCTTCCGTTACCCTTTCCTTGCCTTGCCGTTCATTGCCTAGCCGTGCGTTGTCGTGCCTTAGCCTTGCCTCGCCTCACAGTGCCTTGCCTTGCGTTACCCTTTCCTTGCCTTGCCGTGCATTGCCTAGCCGTGCGTTGCCGTGCCTTAGCCTTGTTTCCCCTTGCCGTGCCGTTCCTTCCGTTACCCTTGCCTTGACTTGCTTTCCCTTGCCTTCCTTGCCTTCCGTTACTCTTTGCTTGCCTTCCGTGCATTGCCTAGCCTTGCGTTGTCGTGCATTAGCCTTGCCTCCCGAAACCGTGCCTTGCCTTGCGTTACCCTTTCCTTGCCTTGCCCTGCATTGCCTAGAACTGTGTTGTCGTGCCTTAGCCTTGTTTCCCATTACCGTGCCGTTCCTTCCGTTACCCTTGCCTTCCCCTGCTTTCCTTTGCATTCCTTGCCTTCCGTTACTCTTTGCTTGCCTTCCGTGCATTGCCTAGCCTTGCGTTGTCGTGCCTTAGCCTTGTTTCCCCTTGCCGTGCCGTGCCTGTTGTTACACTTGCCTTGCCGTGCTTTGCCTTGCCTTCCTTTCCTTCCGTTACTCTTTCCTTGCGTAGCCGTGCACTGCCTAGCCTTGCGATGTCGTGCATTAGCTTTGCCTCGCCTGACAGTGCCTTGCCTTGCGTTACCCTTTCCTTGCCTTGCCGTGCATTGCCTAGCCCTGCGTTGCCTTGCCTTAGCCTTGTTTCCCCTTGCCGAGCCGTTGCTTCCGTTACCCTTCCCTTGGCTTGGTTTCCCTTGCCTTCCTTGCCTTCCGTTACTCTTTGCTTGCCTTCCGTGCATTGCCTAGCCTTGCGTTGTCGTGCATTAGCCTTGCCTCGCCTGACCGTGCCTTGCCTTGCGTTACCCTTTCCTTGCCTTGCCGTGCATTGCCTAGACGTGCGTTGTCGTGCCTTAGCCTTGCCTCGCCTGACCGTGCCTTGCCTTGCGTTACCCTTACCTTGCCTTGCCCTGCATTGCCTAGCCCTGTGTTGTCGTGCCTTAGGCTTGTTTCCCCTTACCGTGCCGTTCCTTTCGTTACCCTTGCCTTCCCCTGCTTTCCCTTGCATTCCTTGCCTTCCGTTACTCTTTGCTTGCCTTCCGTGCATTGCCTAGCCTTGCGTAGTCGTGCCTTAGCCTTGCCTCGCCTGACCGTGCCTTGCCTTGCGTTACCCTTTCCTTGCCTTGCAGTGCATTGCCTAGCCGGTCGTTGTCGTGCCTTAGCCTTGTTTGCCCTTGCCGTGCCGTTCCTTCCGTTACTCTTGCCTTGCTTTCCCTTGCCTTCCTTGCCTTCCGTTACTCTTTGCTTGCCTTCCGTGCATTGCCTAGCCTTGCGTTGTCGTGCCTTAGACTTGCCTCGCCTGACAGTGCCTGGCCTTGCGTTACCCTTTCCTTGCCTTGCCGTGCACTGCCAAGCCTTGCCTTGTCGTGCATTAGCCTTGCCTTGCCTGACCGTGTCTTGCCTGGCGTTACCCTTTCCTTGCCTTGCCCTGCATTGCCTAGCCCTGTGTTGTCGTGCCTAAGCCTCGTTTCCCCTTGCCGTGCCGTTACTTCCGTTACCCTTGCCTTGCCTTGCTTTCCCTTGCCTTCCTTGGTTTCCGTTACTCTTTGCTTGCCTTCCGTGCATTGCCTAGCCGTGCGCTGTCGTGCATTAGACTTGCCTTGCCTGACCGTGCCTTGCCTTGCGTTACCATTTCCTTGCCTTGCCCTGCATTGCCTAGCCTTGCGTGGTCGTGCCTTAGCCTTTTTTCACCTTGCCATATCCTTGCTTGCGTTGCCTTGCTTTGCCTTGCCTTCCTTTCCTTCCGTTACTCTTTGCTTGCCTTCCGTGCATTGCCTAGCCTTGCGTTGTCGTGCCTTAGCCTTGCCTCGCCTGACCGTGCCTTGCCTTGCGTTACCCTTTCCTTGCCTTGCCGTGCATTGCCTAGCCGTGCGTTCTCGTGCATCAGCCTTGCCTTGACTCACCGTGCCTTGCCTTGCGTTACCCTTTCCTTGCCTTGCCGTGCATTGCCTAGCCCTGCGTTGCCGTGCCTTAGCCTTGTTTCCCCTTGCCGTGCCGTTCCTTCCGTTACCCTTGCCTTGACTTGCTTTCCCTTGCCTTCCTTGCCTTCCGTTACTCTTTGCTTGCCTTCCGTGCATTGCCTAGCCTTGCGTTGTCGTGCATTAGCCTTGCCTCCCGAAACCGTGCCTTGCCTTGCGTTACCCTTTCCTTGCCTTGCCCTGCATTGCCTAGAACTGTGTTGTCGTGCCTTAGCCTTGTTTCCCATTACCGTGCCGTTCCTTCCGTTACCCTTGCCTTCCCCTGCTTTCCTTTGCATTCCTTGCCTTCCGTTACTCTTTGCTTGCCTTCCGTGCATTGCCTAGCCTTGCGTTGTCGTGCCTTAGCCTTGTTTCCCCTTGCCGTGCCGTGCCTGTTGTTACACTTGCCTTGCCGTGCTTTGCCTTGCCTTCCTTTCCTTCCGTTACTCTTTCCTTGCGTAGCCGTGCACTGCCTAGCCTTGCGATGTCGTGCATTAGCTTTGCCTCGCCTGACAGTGCCTTGCCTTGCGTTACCCTTTCCTTGCCTTGCCGTGCATTGCCTAGCCCTGCGTTGCCTTGCCTTAGCCTTGTTTCCCCTTGCCGAGCCGTTGCTTCCGTTACCCTTCCCTTGCCTTGGTTTCCCTTGCATTCCTTGCCTTCCGTTACTCTTTGCTTGCCTTCCGTGCATTGCCTAGCCTTGCGTTGTCGTGCATTAGCCTTGCCTCGCCTGACCGTGCCTTGCCTTGCGTTACCCTTTCCTTGCCTTGCCGTTCATTGCCTAGACGTGCGTTGTCGTGCATTAGCCTTGTCTTGCCTCACCGTGCCTTGCCTTGCGTTACCCTTTCCTTGCCTGGCCGTGCATTGCCTAGCCGTGCGTTGCCGTTCCTTAGCCTTGTTTCCCCTTGCCGTGCCTTGCCTTTTGTTACACTTGCCTTGCCTTGCTTTGCCTTGCCTTCCTTTCCTTCCGTTACTCTTTCCTTGCCTAGCCGTGCACTGCCTATCCTTGCGTTGTCGTGCATTAGCCTTGCCTCCCCAAACCGTGCCTTGCCTTGCGTTACCATTTCCTTGCCTTGCCCTGCATTGCCTAGCCGTGCGTTACCGTTCCTTAGCCTTGTTTCCCCTTGCCGTGCCGTTCCTTCCGTTAACCTTGCCTTGCCTTGCATTCCCTTGCCTTCCTTGCCTTCCGTTACTCTTTGCTTGCCTTCCGTGCATTGCCTAGCCTTGCGTTGTCGTGCCTTAGCCTTGCCTCGCCTGACCGTGACTTGCCTTGCGTTACCCTTACCTTGCCTTGCCCTGCATTGCCTAGCCCTGTGTTGTCGTGCCTTAGCCTTGTTTCCCCTTACCGTGCCGTTCCTTTCGTTACCCTTGCCTTCCCCTGCTTTCCCTTGCATTCCTTGCCTTCCGTTACTCTTTGCTTGCCTTCCGTGCATTGCCTAGCCTTGCGTAGTCGTGCCTTAGCCTTGCCTCGCCTGACCGTGCCTTGCCTTGCGTTACCCTTTCCTTCCCTTGCAGTGCATTGCCTAGCCGGTCGTTGTCGTGCCTTAGCCTTGTTTGTCCTTGCCGTGCCGTTCCTTTCGTTACCCTTGCCTTGCTTTCCCTTGCCTTCCTTGCCTTCCGTTATTCTTTGCTTGCCTTCCGTGCATTGCCTAGCCTTGCGTTGTCGTGCCTTAGCCTTGCCTCGCCTGACCGTGCCTTGCCTTGCGTTACCCTTTCCTTGCCTTGCCGTGCATTGCCTAGCCGTGCGTTGCCGTGCCTTAGCCTTGTTTCCCCTTGCCGTGCCGTTCCTTCCGTTACCCTTCCCTTGCCTTGCTTTCCCTTGCCTTCCTTGGTTTCCGTTACTCTTTGCTTGCCTTCCGTGCATTGCCTAGCCTTGCGCTGTCGTGCATTAACCTTGCCTTGCCTCAGAGTGCCTTGCCTTGAGTTACCTTTTCCTTGGCTGGCCGTGCATTGCCTAGCCGTGCGTTGTGGTGCTTTATCCTTGTTTCACCTTGCCATAGACTTGCTTGCGTTGCCTTGCTTTGCCTTGCCTTCCTTGCCTTCCGTTACTCTTTGCTTGCCTTCCGTGCATTGCCCAGCCTTGCGTTTTCGTGCCTTAGCCTTCCCTCGCCTGACAGTGCCTTGCCTTGCGTTACCCTTTCCTTGCCTGACCGTGCATTGCCTAGCCTTGCGTTGCCGTGCCTTAGCCTTGTTTCCCCTTGCCGTGCCGTACCTTTTCTTACACTTGCCTTGCCTTGCTTTGCCTTGCCTTCCTTTCCTTCCGTTACTCTTTGCTTGCCTAGCCGTGCATTGCCTAGCCTTGCGTTGTCGTGCCTTAGCCTTGCCTCGCCTGACCGTGCCTTGCCTTGCGTTACCCTTTCCTTGCCTTGCCGTGCATTGCCTAGCCGTGCGTTGTCGTGCATCAGCCTTGCCTTGCCTCACCGTGCCTTGCCTTGCGTTACCCTTTCCTTGCCTTGCCGTGCATTGCCTAGCCGTGCGTTGCCGTGCCTTAGCCTTGTTTCCCCTTGCCGTGCCGTTCCTTCCGTTACCCTTGCCTTGCCTTGCTTTCCCTTGCCTTCCTTGCCTTCCGTTACTCTTTGCTTGCCTTCCGTGCATTGCCTAGCCTTGCGTTGTCGTGCCTTAGCCTTGCCTCGCCTGACCGTGCCTTGCCTTGCGTTACCCTTTCCTTGCCTTGCCCTGCATTGCCTAGCCCTGTGCGTTGTCGTGCCTTAGCCTTGTTTCCCCTTACCGTGCCGTTCCTTCCGTTACCCTTGCCTTCCCCTTGCTTTCCCTTGCCTTCTTTGCATTCCGTTACTCTTTTCATGCCTTCCGTGCATTACCTACCCTTGCGTAGTCGTGCCTTAGCCTTGCCTCGCCTGACCGTGCCTTGCCTTGCGTTACCCTTTCCTTGCCTTGCCGTGCCTTGCCTAGCCGTGCGTTGTCGTGCCTTAGCCTTGTTTCCCCTTGCCGTGCCGTTCCTTTCGTTACCCTTGCCTTGCTTTCCCTTGCCTTCCTTGCCTTCCGTTACTCTTTGCTTGCCTTCCGTGCATTGCCTAGCCTTGCGTTGTCGTGCCTTAGCCTTGTTTCACCTTGCCATAGCCTTGCTTGCGTTGCGTTGCTTTGCCTTGCCTTCCTTGCCTTCCGTTACTCTTTGCTTGCCTTCCGTGCATTGCCTAGCCTTGCGTGGTCGTGCCTTAGCCTTTTTTCACCTTGCCATAGCCTTGCTTGCGTTGCCTTGCTTTGCCTTGCATTCCTTGCCTTCCGTTACTCTTTGCTTGCCTCCCGTGCATTGCCTAGCCTTGCGTTGTCCTGCATTAGCCTTGCCTCCCCAAACCGTGCCTTGCCTTGCGTTACCCTTTCCTTGCCTTGCCCTGCATTGCCTAGCCCTGTGTTGTCGTGCCTTAGCCTTGTTTCCCCTTGCCGTGCCGTTCCTTCCGTTACCCTTGCCTTGCCTTGCTTTCCCTTGCTTTCCTTGCCTTCCGTTACTCTTTGCTTTCCTTCCGTGCATTGCCTAGCCTTGCGTTGTCGTGCCTTAGCCTTGCCTCGCCTGACAGTGCCGTGCCTTGCGTTACCCTTTCCTTGCCTTGCCGTGCACTGCCAAGCCTTGCCTTGTCGGGCATTAGCCTTGCCTTGCCTGACCGTGCCTTGCCTTGCGTTACCCTTTCCTTGCCTTGCCGTGCATTGCCTAGCCGTGCGTTGTCGTGCCTTAGCCTTGTTTCCCCTTGCCGTGCCGTTCCTTCCGTTACCCTTGCCTTGCCTTGCTTTCCCTTGCCTTCCTTGGTTTCCGTTACTCTTTGCTTGCCTTCCGTGCATTGCCTAGCCTTGCGCTGTCATGCATTAGCCTTGCCTTGCCTCACAGTGCCTTGCCTTGAGTTACCTTTTCCTTGGCTGGCCGTGCATTGCCTAGCCGTGCGTTGTGGTGCCTTAGCCTTGTTTCACCTTGCCATAGCCTTGCTTGCTTTGCCTTGCCTTCCTTCCATTCCGTTACTCTTTGCTTGCCTTCCGTGCATTGCCTAGCCTTGCGTTGTCGTGCCTTAGCCTTTTTTCACCTTGCCATAGCCCTGCTTGCGTTGCCTTGCTTTGCCTTGCCTTCCTTGCCTTCCGTTACTCTTTGCTTGCCTTCCGTGCATTGCCTAGCCTTGCGTTGTCGTGCCTTAGCCTTGCCTCGCCTGACCGTGCATTGCCTTGCGTTACCCTTTCCTTGCCTTGCCGTGCATTGCCTAGCCGTGCGTTGTCGTGCATCAGCCTTGCCTTGCCTTACCGTGCCTTGCCTTGCGTTACCCTTTCCTTGCCTGGCCGTGCATTGCTTAGCCTTGCGTTGCCGTGCCTTAGCCTTGTTTCCCCTTGCCGTGCCGTGCCTTTGTTACACTTGCCTTGCCTTGCTTTGCCTTGCCTTCCTTTCCTTCCGTTACTCTTTCCTTGCCTAGCCGTGCACTGCGTAGCCTTGCGTTGTCGTGCATTACCCTTGCCTCGCCTGACCGTGCCTTGCCTTGCGTTACCCTTTCCTTGCCTTGCCGTGGATTGCCTAGCCCTGCGTTGTCGTGCCTTAGCCTTGTTTAACCTTACCGTGCCGTTCCTTCCGTTACCCTTGCCTTCCCCTGCTTTCCCTTGCCTTCCTTGCCTTCCGTTACTCTTTGCTTGCCTTCCGTGCATTGCCTAGCCTTGCGTTGTCGTGCCTTAGCCTTGCCTCCCCTGACCGTGCCTTGCCTTGCGTTACCCTTTCCTTGCCTTGCCGTGCATTGCCTAGCCGTGCGTTGTCGTGCATCAGCCTTGCCTTGCCTCAAGGTGCCTTGCCTTGCGTTACCTTTTCCTTGCCTTGCCGTGCATTGCCTAGCCGTGCGTTGCCGTGCCTTAGCCTTGTTTCCCCTTGCCGTGCCGTTCTTTCCGTTACCCTTGCCTTGCCTTGCTTTCCCTTGCCTTCCTTGGTTTCCGTTACTCTTTGCTTGCCTTCCGTGCATTGCCTAGCCTTTCGCTGTCGTGCATTAGCCTTGCCTTGCCTCAGAGTGCCTAGCCTTGCGTTACCTTTTCCTTGGCTGGCCGTGCATTTTCTAGCCGTGCGTTGTGGTGCCTTAGCCTTGTTTCACCTTGCAATAGCCTTGCTTGCTTTGCCTTGCTTTGCCTTGCATTCCTTGCCTTCCGTTACTCTTTGCTTGCCTTCCGTGCATTGCCTAGCCTTGCGTTGTCGTGCCTTAGCCTTCCCTCGCCTGACAGTGCCTTGCCTTGCGTTACCCTTTCCTTGCCTGGCCGTGCATTGCTTAGTCTTGCGTTGCCGTGCCTTAGCCTTGTTTCTCCTTGCCGTGCCGTACCTTTTCTTACACTTGCCTTGCCTTGCTTTGCCTTGCCTTCCTTTCCTTCCGTTACTCTTTCCTTGCCTAGCCGTGCACTGCGTAGCCTTGCGTTTTCGTGCATTACCCTTGCCTCGCCTGACCGTGCCTTGCCTTGCGTTACCCTTTCCTTGCCTTACCGTGCATTGCCTAGCCCTTCGTTACCGTGCCTTAGCCTTGTTTCCCCTTGCCGAGCCGTTCCTTGGGTTACCCTTCCCTTCCCCTGCTTTCCCTTGCCTTCCTTGCCTTCCGTTACTCTTTGCTTGCCTTCCGTGCATTGCCTAGCCTTGCGTTGTCGTGCCTTAGCCTTGCCTCGCCTGACCGTGCCTTGCCTTGCGTTACCCTTTCCTTGCCTTGCCGTTCATTGCCTAGCCGTGCGTTGTCGTGCATCAGCCTTGCCTTGCCTCACCGTGCCTTGCCTTGCGTTACCCTTTCCTTGCCTTGCCGTGCATTGCCTAGCCGTGCGTTGCCGTGCCTTAGCCTTGTTTCCCCTTGTCGTGCCGTTCCTTCCGTTACCCTTGCCTTGCCTTGCTTTCCCTTGCCTTCCTTGCCTTCCGTTACTCTTTGCTTGCCTTCCGTGCATTGCCTAGCCTTGCGTTGTCGTGCATTAGCCTTGCCTCCCCAAACCGTGCCTTGCCTTGCGTTACCCTTTCCTTGCCTTGCCCTGCATTGCCTAGCCCTGTGTTGTCGTGCCTTAGCCTTGTTTCCCCTTACCGTGCCGTTCCTTTCGTTACCCTTGCCTTCCCCTGCTTTCCTTTGCATTCCTTGCCTTCCGTTACTCTTTGCTTGCCTTCCGTGCATTGCCTAGCCTTGCGTTGTCGTGCCTTAGCCTTGTTTCCCCTTGCCGTGCCGTGCCTGTTGTTACACTTGAATTGCCATGCTTTTCCTTGCCTTCCTTTCCTTCCATTACTCTTTCCTTGCCTAGCCGTGCACTGCCTAGCCTTGCGACGTCGTGCATTAGCTTTGCCTCGCCTGACAGTGCCTTGCCTTGCGTTACCCTTTCCTTGCCTTGCCGTGCATTGCCTAGCCCTGCGTTGCCTTGCCTTAGCCTTGTTTCCCCTTGCTGAGCCGATCCTTCCGTTACCCTTGCCTTGCCTTGGTTTCCCTTGCCTTCCTTGACTTCCGTTACTCTTTGCTTGCCTTCCGTGCATTGCCTAGCCTTGCGTTGTCGTGCCTTAGCCTTGCCTCGCCTGACCGTGCCTTGCCTTGCGTTACCCTTTCCTTGCCTTGCCGTGCATTGCCTAGCCGTGCGTTGTCGTGCATTAGCCTTGTCTTGCCTTACCGTGCCTTGCCTTGCTTTACCCTTTCCTTGCCTGGCCGTGCATTGCCTAGCCGTGCGTTGCCGTTCCTTAGCCTTGTTTCCCCTTGCCGTGCCTTGCCTTTTGTTACACTTGCCTTGCCTTGCTTTGCCTTGCCTTCCTTTCCTTCCGTTACTCTTTCCTTGCCTAGCCGTGCACTGCCTAGCCTTGCGTTGTCGTGCATTAGCCTTGCCTCCCCAAACCGTGCCTTGCCTTGCGTTACCATTTCCTTGCCTTGCCCTGCATTGCCTAGCCGTGCGTTACCGTGCCTTAGCGTTGTTTCCCCTTGCCGTGCCGTTCCTTCCGTTAACCTTGCCTTGCCTTCCATTCCCTTGCCTTCCTTGCGTTCCGTTACTCTTTGCTTGCCTTCCGTGCATTGCCTAGCCTTGCGTTGTCGTGCCTTACCCTTGCCTCGCCTGACCGTGCCTTGCCTTGCGTTACCCTTACCTTGCCTTGCCCTGCATTGCCTAGCCCTGTGTTGTCGTGCCTTAGCCTTGTTTCCCCTTACCGTGCCGTTCCTTTCGTTACCCTTGCCTTCCCCTGCTTTCCCTTGCATTCCTTGCCTTCCGTTACTCTTTGCTTGCCTTCCGTGCATTGCCTAGCCTTGCGTAGTCGTGCCTTAGCCTTGCCTCGCCTGACCGTGCCTTGCCTTGCGTTACCCTTTCCTTGCCTTGCAGTGCATTTCCTAGCCGTTCGTTGTCGTGCCTTAGCCTTGTTTGCCCTTGCCGTGCCGTTCCTTCCGTTACCCTTGCCTTGCTTTCCCTTGCCTTCCTTGCCTTCCGTTACTCTTTGCTTGCCTTCCGTGCATTGCCTAGCCTTGCGTTGTCGTGTCTTAGCCTTTTTTCACCTTGCCATAGCCTTGCTTGCGTTGCCTTGCTTTGCCTTGCCTTCCTTGCCTTCCGTTACTCTTTGCTTGCCTTCCGTGCATTGCCTAGCCTTGCGTGGTCGTGCCTTAGCCTTTTTTCACCTTGCCATAGCCTTGCTTGCGTTGCCTTGCTTTGCCTTGCATTCCTTGCCTTCCGTTACTCTTTGCTTGCCTTCCGTGCATTGCCTAGCCTTGCGTTGTCGTGCCTTAGCCTTCCCTCGCCTAACCGTGCCTTGCCTTGCGTTACCCTTTCCTTGCCTTGCCGTGCATTGCCTAGCCGTGCGTTGTCGTGCATCAGCCTTGCCTTGCATTACCGTGCCTTGCCTTGCGTTACCCTTTCCTTGCCTGGCCGTGCATTGCTTAGCCTTGCGTTGCCGTGCCTTAGCCTTGTTTCCCCTTGCCGTGCCGTGCCTTTCGTTACACTTGCCTTGCCTTGCTTTGCCTTGCCTTCCTTTCCTTCCGTTACTCTTTCCTTGCCTAGCCGTGCATTGCCTAGCCTTGCGTTGTCGTGCATTAGCCTTCCCTCGCCTGACAGTGCCTTGCCTTGCGTTACCCTTTCCTTGCCTTACCGTGCCTTGCCTTGCGTTACCCTTTCCTTGCCTGGCCGTGCATTGCCTAGCCGTGCGTTGCCGTTCCTTAGCCTTGTTTCCCCTTCCGTGCCTTGCCTTTTGTTACACTTGCCTTGCCTTGCTTTCCCTTGCCTTCCTTGCGTTCCGTTACTCTTTGCTTGCCTAGCCGTGCATTGCCTAGCCTTGCGTTGTCGTGCCTTAGCCTTGCGTCGCCTGACCGTGCCTTGCCTTGCGTTACCCTTTCCTTGCCTTGCCGTGCATTGCCTAGACGTGCGTTGTCGTGCATTTGCCTCGCCTTGCCTTACCGTGCCTTGCCTTGCGTTACCCTTTCCTTGCCTGGCCGTGCATTGCTTAGCCTTGCGTTGCCGTGCCTTAGCCTTGTTTCCCCTTACCGTGCCGTTCCTTCCGTTACCCTTGCCTTGCCTTGCTTTCCCTTGCCTTCCTTGACTTCCGTTACTCTTTGCTTGCCTTCCGTGCATTGCCTAGCCTTGCGTTGTCGTGCCTTAGCCTTGCCTCGCCTGACCGTGCCTTGCCTTGCGTTACCCTTTCCTTGCCTTGCCGTGCATTGCCTAGCCGTGCGTTGTCGTGCATTAGCCTTGTCTTGCCTTACCGTGCCTTGCCTTGCGTTACCCTTTCCTTGCCTGCCGTGCATTGCCTAGCAGTGCGTTGTCGTGCCTTAGCCTTGTTTCCCCTTGCCGTGCCGTTCTTTCCGTTACCATTGCCTTGCCTTGCTTTCCCTTGCCTTCCTTGCTTTCCGTTACCCTTTGCTTGCCTTCCGTGCATTGCCTAGCCTTGCGTGGTCGTGCCTTAGCCTTTTTTCACCTGGCCATAGCCTTGCTTGCGTTGCCTTGCTTTGCCTTCCATTCCTTGCCTTCCGTTACTCTTTGCTTGCTTTCCGTGCATTGCCTAGCCTTGCGTTGTCGTGCATTAGACTTGCCTCCCCAAACCGTGCCTTGCCTTGCGTTTCCCTTTCCTTGCCTTACCCTGCATTGCCTAGCCCTGTGTTGTCGTGTCTTAGCCTTTTTTCACCTTGCCATAGCCTTGCTTGCGTTGCCTTGCTTTGCCTTGACTTCCTTGCTTTCCGTTACTCTTTGCTTGCCTTCCGTGCATTGCCTAGCCTTGCGCTGTCGTGCATTAGCCTTGCCTTGCCTCACAGGGCCTTGCCTTGCGTTACCATTTCCTTGGCTGGCCGTGCATTGCCTAGCCGTGCGTTGTGGTGCCTTAGCCTTGTTTCACCTTGCCATAGCCTTGTTTGCTTTGCCTTGCCTTCCTTCCATTCCGTTACTCTTTGCTTGCCTTCCGTGCATTGCCTAGCCTTGCGTTGTCGTGCCTTAGCCTTTTTTCACCTTGCCATAGCCTTGCTTGCGTTGCCTTGCTTTGCCTTGCATTCCTTGCCTTCCGTTACTCTTTGCTTGCCTTCCGTGCATTGCCTAGCCTTGCGTTGTCGTGCCTTAGCCTTGCCTCGCCTAACCGTGCCTTGCCTTGCGTTACCCTTTCCTTGCCTTGCCGTGCATTGCCAAGCCGTGCGTTGTCGTGCATTAGCCTCGCCTTGCCTCACCGTGCCTTGCCTTGCGTTACCCTTTCCTTGCCTGGCCGTGCATTGCTTAGCCTTGCGTTGCCGTACCTTAGCCTTGTTTCCCCTTGCCGTGCCGTGCCTTTTGTTACACTTGCCTTGCCTTGCTTTGCCTTGCCTTCCTTTCCTTCCGTTACTCTTTCCTTGCCTAGCCGTGCATTGCCTAGCCTTGCGTTGTCGTGCATTAGCCTTGCCTCGCCTGACCGTGCCTTGCCTTGCGTTACCATTTCCTTGCCTTGCCCTGCATTGCCTAGCCGTGCGTTGCCGTGCCTTAGCCTTGTTTCCCCTTGCCGTGCCGTTCCTTCCGGTAACCTTGCCTTGCCTTGCTTTCCCTTGCCTTCCTTGCGTTCCGTTACTCTTTGCTTGCCTTCCGTGCATTGCCTAGCCTTGCGTTCTCGTGCCTTAGCCTTGCCTCGCCTGACCGTGCCTTGCCTTGCGTTACCCTTTCCTTGCCTTGCAGTGCATTGCCTAGCAGTGCGTTGTCGTGCCTTAGCCTTGTTTCCCCTTACCGTGCCGTTCCTTTCGTTACCCTTGCCTTCCCCTGCTTTCCCTTGCATTCCTTGCCTTCCGTTACTCTTTGCTTGCCTTCCGTGCATTGCCTAGCCTTGCGTTGTCGTGCCTTAGCCTTGCCTCGCCTGACCGTGCCTTGCCTTGCGTTACCCTTTCCTTGCCTTGCAGTGCATTTCCTAGCCGTTCGTTGTCGTGCCTTAGCCTTGTTTGCCCTTGCCGTGCCGTTCCTTCCGTTACCCTTGCCTTGCTTTCCCTTCCCTTCCGTGCCTTCCGTTACTCTTTGCTTGCCTTCCGTGCATTGCCTAGCCTTGCGTTGTCGTGTCTTAGCCTTTTTTCACCTTGCCATAGCCTTGCTTGCGTTGCCTTGCTTTGCCTTGCCTTCCTTGCCTTCCGTTACTCTTTGCTTGCCTTCCGTGCATTGCCTAGCCTTGCGTTGTCGTGCCTTAGCCTTTTTTCACCTTGCCATAGCCTTGCTTGCCTTGCCTTGCTTTCCCTTGCCTTCCTTGCCTTCCGTTTCTCTTTGCTTGCCTTCCGTGCATTGCCTAGCCTTGCGTTGTCGTGCCTTAGCCTTGCCTCGCCTAACCGTGCCTTGCCTTGCGTTACCCTTTCCTTGCCTTGCCGTGCATTGCCTAGCCGTGCGTTGTCGTGCATTAGCCTTGCCTTGCATTACCGTGCCTTGCCTTGCGTTACCCTTTCCTTGCCTGGCCGTGCATTGCTTAGCCTTGCGTTGCCGTGCCTTAGCCTTGTTTCCCCTTGCCGTGCCGTGCCTTTCTTACACTTGCCTTGCCTTGCTTTGCCTTGCCTTCCTTTCCTTCCGTTACTCTTTCCTTGCCTAGCCGTGCACTGCGTAGCCTTGCGTTGTCGTGCATTACCCTTGCCTCGCCTGACCGTGCCTTGCCTTGCGTTACCCTTTCCTTGCCTTGCCGTGCATTGCCTAGCCCTGCGTTGTCGTGCCTTAGCCTTGTTTCCCCTTACCGTGCCGTTCCTTCCGTTACCCTTGCCTTCCCCTGCTTTCCCTTGCCTTCCTTGCCTTCCGTTACTCTTTGCTTGCCTTTCGTGCATTGCCTAGCCTTGCGTTGTCGTGCCTTAGCCTTGCCTCGCCTGACCGTGCCTTGCCTTGCGTTACCCTTTCCTTGCCTTGCCGTGCATTGCCTAGCCGTGCGTTGTCGTGCATCAGCCTTGCCTTGCCTCACCGTGCCTTGCCTTGCGTTACCCTTTCCTTGACTTGCCGTGCATTGCCTAGCCGTGCGTTGCCGTGCCTTAGCCTTGTTTCCCCTTGCCGTGCCGTTCCTTCCGTTACCCTTGCCTTGCTTTGCTTTCCCTTGCCTTCCTTGCGTTCCGTTATTCTTTGCTTGCCTTCCGTGCATTGCCTAGCCTTGCGTTGTCGTGCCTTAGCCTTGCCTCGCCTGACAGTGCCTTGCCTTGCGTTACCCTTTCCTTGCCTTGCCGTGCATTGCCTAGCCGTGCGTTGTCGTGCATTAGCCTTGTCTTGCCTTACCGTGCCTTGCCTTGCGTTACCCTTTCCTTGCCTTGCAGTGCATTGCCTAGCAGTGCGTTGTCGTGCCTTAGCCTTGTTTCCCCTTGCCGTGCCGTTCTTTCCGTTACCATTGCCTTGCCTTGCTTTCCCTTGCCTTCCTTGCTTTCCGTTACCCTTTGCTTGCCTTCCGTGCATTGCCTAGCCTTGCGTGGTCGTGCCTTAGCCTTTTTTCACCTGGCCATAGCCTTGCTTGCGTTGCCTTGCTTTGCCTTCCATTCCTTGCCTTCCGTTACTCTTTGCTTGCTTTCCGTGCATTGCCTAGCCTTGCGTTGTCGTGCATTAGACTTGCCTCCCCAAACCGTGCCTTGCCTTGCGTTTCCCTTTCCTTGCCTTACCCTGCATTGCCTAGCCCTGTGTTGTCGTGTCTTAGCCTTTTTTCACCTTGCCATAGCCTTGCTTGCGTTGCCTTGCTTTGCCTTGACTTCCTTGCTTTCCGTTACTCTTTGCTTGCCTTCCGTGCATTGCCTAGCCTTGCGCTGTCGTGCATTAGCCTTGCCTTGCCTCACAGGGCCTTGCCTTGCGTTACCATTTCCTTGGCTGGCCGTGCATTGCCTAGCCGTGCGTTGTGGTGCCTTAGCCTTGTTTCACCTTGCCATAGCCTTGTTTGCTTTGCCTTGCCTTCCTTCCATTCCGTTACTCTTTGCTTGCCTTCCGTGCATTGCCTAGCCTTGCGTTGTCGTGCCTTAGCCTTTTTTCACCTTGCAATAGCCTTGCTTGCGTTGCCTTGCTTTGCCTTGCATTCCTTGCCTTTCGTTA
The DNA here is from genome assembly GCF_037893015.1 of Macrotis lagotis. NCBI lineage: Eukaryota > Metazoa > Chordata > Mammalia > Peramelemorphia > Peramelidae > Macrotis > Macrotis lagotis. The sequence continues at coordinate 233,495 of NW_027421989.1, forward strand.
CTCTTTGCTTGCCTTCCGTGCATTGCCTAGCCTAGCGTTGTCGTGCCTTAGCCTTGCCTCGCCTAACCGTGCCTTGCCTTGCGTTACCCTTTCCTTGCCTTGCCGTGCATTGCCAAGCCGTGCGTTGTCGTGCATTAGCCTCGCCTTGCCTCACCGTGCCTTGCCTTGCGTTACCCTTTCCTTGCCTGGCCGTGCATTGCTTAGCCTTGCGTTGCCGTGCCTTAGCCTTGTTTCCCCTTGCCGTGCCGTGCCTTTTGTTACACTTGCCTTGCCTTGCTTTGCCTTGCCTTCCTTTCCTTCCGTTACTCTTTCCTTGCCTAGCCGTGCACTGCCTAGCCTTGCGTTGTCGTGCATTAGCCTTGCCTCCCCAAACCGTGCCTTGCCTTGCGTTACCATTTCCTTGCCTTGCCCTGCATTGCCTAGCCGTGCGTTGCCGTGCCTTAGCCTTGTTTCCCCTTGCCGTGCCGTTCCTTCCGGTAACCTTGCCTTGCCTTGCTTTCCCTTGCCTTCCTTGCCTTCCGTTACTCTTTGCTTGCCTTCCGTGCATTGCCTAGCCTTGCGTTCTCGTGCCTTAGCCTTGCCTCGCCTGACCGTGCCTTGCCTTGCGTTACCCTTTCCTTGCCTTGCAGTGCATTGCCTAGCAGTGCGTTGTCGTGCCTTAGCCTTGTTTCCCCTTGCCGTGCCGTTCTTTCCGTTACCATTGCCTTGCCTTGCTTTCCCTTGCCTTCCTTGCCTTCCGTTACTCTTTGCTTGCCTTCCGTGTATTGCCTAGCCTTGCCTTGTCGTGTCTTAGCCTTTTTTCACCTTGCCATAGCCTTGCTTGCGTTGCCTTGCTTTGCCTTGCCTTCCTTGCTTTCCGTTACTCTTTGCTTGCCTTCCGTGCATTGCCTAACCTTGCGTTGTCTTGACTTAGCCTTTTATCACCTTGCCATAGCCTTGCTTGCGTTGACTTGCTTTGCCTTGCATTCCTTGCCTTCCGTTACTCTTTGCTTGCTTTCCGTGCATTGCCTAGCCTTGCGTTGTCGTGCATTAGACTTGCCTCCCCAAACCGTGCCTTGCCTTGCGTTTCCCTTTCCTTGCCTTACCCTGCATTGCCTAGCCCTGTGTTGTCGTGCCTTAGCCTTGTTTCCCCTTGCCGTGCCGTTCCTTCCGTTACCCTTGCCTTCCCTTGCTTTCCCTTGCTTTCCTTGCCTTCCGTTACTCTTTGCTTGCCTTCCGTGCATTGCCTAGCCTTGCGTTGTCGTGCCTTAGCCTTCCCTCGCCTGACAGTGCCTTGCCTTGCGTTACCCTTTCCTTGCCTAGCCGTGCACTGCGTAGCCTTGCGTTTTCGTGCATTACCCTTGCCTCGCCTGACCGTGCCTTGCCTTGCGTTACCCTTTCCTTGCCTTGCCGTGCATTGCCTAGCCCTTCGTTACCGTGCTTTAGCCTTGTTTCCACTTGCCGGGGCGTTCCTTCCGTTACCCTTCCCTTCCCCTGCTTTCCCTTGCCTTCCTTGCCTTCCGTTACTCTTTGCTTGCCTTCCGTGCATTGCCTAGCCTTGCGTTGTCGTGCCTTAGCCTTGCCTCGCCTGACCGTGCCTTGCCTTGCGTTACCCTTTCCTTGCCTTGCCGTGCATTGCCTAGCCGTGCGTTGTCGTGCATCAGCCTTGCCTTGCCTCACCGTGCCTTGCCTTGCGTTACCCTTTCCTTGCCTTGCCGTGCATTGCCTAGCCGTGCGTTGCCGTGCCTTAGCCTTGTTTCCCCTTGTCGTGCCGTTCCTTCCGTTACCCTTGCCTTGCCTTGTTTTCCCTTGCCTTCCTTGCCTTCCGTTACTCTTTGCTTGAGTTCCGTGCATTGCCTAGCCTTGCGTTGTCGTGCATTAGCCTTGCCTCCCCTGACCGTGCCTTGCCTTGCGTTACCCTTTCCTTGCCTTGCCCTGCATTGCCTAGCCCTGCGTTGCCGTGCCTTAGCCTTGTTTCCCCTTGCCGTGCCGTTCCTTTCGTTACCCTTGCCTTCCCCTGCTTTCCCTTGCCTTCCTTGGTTTCCGTTACTCTTTGATTGCCTTCCGTGCATTGCCTAGCCTTGCGCTGTCATGCATTAGCCTTGCCTTGCCTCACAGTGCCTTGCCTTGAGTTACCTTTTCCTTGGCTGGGGGTGCATTGCCTAGCCGTGCGTTGTGGTGCCTTAGCCTTGATTCACCTTGCCATAGCCTTGCTTGCTTTGCCTTGCTTTGCCTTGCCTTCCTTCCATTCCGTTACCATTTGCTTGCCTTCCGTGCATTGCCTAGCCTTGCGTTGTCGTGCCTTAGCCTTGCCTCGCCTAACCGTGCCTTGCCTTGCGTTACCCTTTCCTTGCCTTGCCGTGCATTGCCTAGCCATGCGTTGTCGTGCATCAGCCTTGCCTTGCCTTACCGTGCCTTGCCTTGCGTTACCCTTTCCTTGCCTGGCCGTGCATTGCTTAGCCTTGCGTTGCCGTGCCTTAGCCTTGTTTAACCTTACCGTGCCGTTCCTTCCGTTACCCTTGCCTTCCCCTGCTTTCCCTTGCCTTCCTTGCCTTCCGTTACTCTTTGCTTGCCTTTCGTGCATTGTCTAGCCTTGCGTTGTCGTGCCTTAGCCTTGCCTCGCCTGACCGTGCCTTGCCTTGCGTTACCCTTTCCTTGCCTTGCCGTGCATTGCCTAGCCGTGCGTTGTCGTGCATCAGCCTTGCCTTGCCTCAAGGTGCCTTGCCTTGCGTTACCTTTTCCTTGCCTTGCCGTGCATTGCCTAGCCGTGCGTTGCCGTGCCTTAGCCTTGTTTCCCCTTGCCGTGCCGTTCTTTCCGTTACCCTTGCCTTGCCTTGCTTTCCCTTGCCTTCCTTGGTTTCCGTTACTCTTTGCTTGCCTTCCGTGCATTGCCTAGCCTTGCGCTGTCGTGCATTAGCCTTGCCTTGCCTCAGAGTGCCTTGCCTTGCGTTACCTTTTCCTTGGCTGGCCGTGCATTGTCTAGCCGTGCGTTGTGGTGCCTTAGCCTTGTTTCACCTTGCAATAGCCTTGCTTGCTTTGCCTTGCTTTGCCTTGCATTCCTTGCCTTCCGTTACTCTTTGCTTGCCTTCCGTGCATTGCCTAGCCTTGCGTTGTCGTGCCTTAGCCTTCCCTCGCCTGACAGTGCCTTGCCTTGCGTTACCCTTTCCTTGCCTGGCCGTGCATTGCTTAGTCTTGCGTTGCCGTGCCTTAGCCTTGTTTCTCCTTGCCGTGCCGTACCTTTTCTTACACTTGCCTTGCCTTGCTTTGCCTTGCCTTCCTTTCCTTCCGTTACTCTTTCCTTGCCTAGCCGTGCACTGCGTAGCCTTGCGTTTTCGTGCATTACCCTTGCCTCGCCTGACCGTGCCTTGCCTTGCGTTACCCTTTCCTTGCCTTACCGTGCATTGCCTAGCCCTTCGTTACCGTGGCTTAGCCTTGTTTCCCCTTGCCGAGCCGTTCCTTGGGTTACCCTTCCCTTCCCCTGCTTTCCCTTGCCTTCCTTGCCTTCCGTTACTCTTTGCTTGCCTTCCGTGCATTGCCTAGCCTTGCGTTGTCGTGCCTTAGCCTTGCCTCGCCTGACCGTGCCTTGCCTTGCGTTACCCTTTCCTTGCCTTGCCGTTCATTGCCTAGCCGTGCGTTGTCGTGCATCAGCCTTGCCTTGCCTCACCGTGCCTTGCCTTGCGTTACCCTTTCCTTGCCTTGCCGTGCATTGCCTAGCCGTGCGTTGCCGTGCCTTAGCCTTATTTCCCCTTGTCGTGCCGTTCCTTCCGTTACCCTTGCCTTGCCTTGCTTTCCCTTGCCTTCCTTGCCTTCCGTTACTCTTTGCTTGCCTTCCGTGCATTGCCTAGCCTTGCGTTGTCGTGCATTAGCCTTGCCTCCCCAAACCGTGCCTTGCCTTGCGTTACCCTTTCCTTGCCTTGCCCTGCATTGCCTAGCCCTGTGTTGTCGTGCCTTAGCCTTGTTTCCCCTTACCGTGCCGTTCCTTTCGTTACCCTTGCCTTCCCCTGCTTTCCTTTGCATTCATTGCCTTCCGTTACTCTTTGCTTGCCTTCCGTGCATTGCCTAGCCTTGCGTTGTCGTGCCTTAGCCTTGTTTCCCCTTGCCGTGCCGTGCCTGTTGTTACACTTGAATTGCCATGCTTTTCCTTGCCTTCCTTTCCTTCCATTACTCTTTCCTTGCCTAGCCGTGCACTGCCTAGCCTTGCATCGTCGTGCATTAGCTTTGCCTCGCCTGACAGTGCCTTGCCTTGCGTTACCCTTTCCTTGCCTTGCCGTGCATTGCCTAGCCCTGCGTTGCCTTGCCTTAGCCTTGTTTCCCCTTGCTGAGCCGTTCCTTCCGTTACCCTTGCCTTGCCTTGGTTTCCCTTGCCTTCCTTGACTTCCGTTACTCTTTGCTTGCCTTCCGTGCATTGCCTAGCCTTGCGTTGTCGTGCCTTAGCCTTGCCTCGCCTGACCGTGCCTTGCCTTGCGTTACCCTTTCCTTGCCTTGCCGTGCATTGCCTAGCCGTGCGTTGTCGTGCATTAGCCTTGTCTTGCCTTACCGTGCCTTGCCTTGCTTTACCCTTTCCTTGCCTGGCCGTGCATTGCCTAGCCGTGCGTTGCCGTTCCTTAGCCTTGTTTCCCCTTGCCGTGCCTTGCCTTTTGTTACACTTGCCTTGCCTTGCTTTGCCTTGCCTTCCTTTCCTTCCGTTACTCTTTCCTTGCCTAGCCGTGCACTGCCTAGCCTTGCGTTGTCGTGCATTAGCCTTGCCTCCCCAAACCGTGCCTTGCCTTGCGTTACCATTTCCTTGCCTTGCCCTGCATTGCCTAGTCGTGCGTTACCGTGCCTTAGCGTTGTTTCCCCTTGCCGTGCCGTTCCTTCCGTTAACCTTGCCTTGCCTTCCATTCCCTTGCCTTCCTTGCGTTCCGTTACTCTTTGCTTGCCTTCCGTGCATTTCCTAGCCTTGCGTTGTCGTGCCTTACCCTTGCCTCGCCTGACCGTGCCTTGCCTTGCGTTACCCTTACCTTGCCTTGCCCTGCATTGCCTAGCCCTGTGTTGTCGTGCCTTAGCCTTGTTTCCCCTTACCGTGCCGTTCCTTTCGTTACCCTTGCCTTCCCCTGCTTTCCCTTGCATTCCTTGCCTTCCGTTACTCTTTGCTTGCCTTCCGTGCATTGCCTAGCCTTTCGTAGTCGTGCCTTAGCCTTGCCTCGCCTGACCGTGCCTTGCCTTGCGTTACCCTTTCCTTGCCTTGCAGTGCATTTCCTAGCCGTTCGTTGTCGTGCCTTAGCCTTGTTTGCCCTTGCCGTGCCGTTCCTTCCGTTACCCTTGCCTTGCTTTCCCTTCCCTTCCGTGCCTTCCGTTACTCTTTGCTTGCCTTCCGTGCATTGCCTAGCCTTGCGTTGTCGTGTCTTAGCCTTTTTTCACCTTGCCATAGCCTTGCTTGCGTTGCCTTGCTTTGCCTTGCCTTACTTGCCTTCCGTTACTCTTTGCTTGCCTTCCGTGCATTGCCTAGCCTTGCGTGGTCGTGCCTTACCCTTTTTTCACCTTGCCATAGCCCTGCTTGCGTTGCCTTGCTTTGCCTTGCCTTCCTTGCCTTCCGTTTCTCTTTGGTTGCCTTCCGTGCATTGCCTAGCCTTGCGTTGTCGTGCCTTAGCCTTGCCTCGCCTAACCGTGCCTTGCCTTGCGTTACCCTTTCCTTGCCTTGCCGTGCATTGCCTAGCCGTGCGTTGTCGTGCATCAGCCTTGCCTTGCATTACCGTGCCTTGCCTTGCGTTACCCTTTCCTTGCCTGGCCGTGCATTGCTTAGCCTTGCGTTGCCGTGCCTTAGCCTTGTTTCCCCTTGCCGTGCCGTGCCTTTCTTACACTTGCCTTGCCTTGCTTTGCCTTGCCTTCCTTTCCTTCCGTTACTCTTTCCTTGCCTAGCCGTGCACTGCGTAGCCTTGCGTTGTCGTGCATTACCCTTGCCTCGCCTGACCGTGCCTTGCCTTGCGTTACCCTTTCCTTGCCTTGCCGTGGATTGCCTAGCCCTGCGTTGTCGTGCCTTAGCCTTGTTTAACCTTACCGTGCCGTTCCTTCCGTTACCCTTGCCTTCCCCTGCTTTCCCTTGCCTTCCTTGCCTTCCGTTACTCTTTGCTTGCCTTTCGTGCATTGTCTAGCCTTGCGTTGTCGTGCCTTAACCTTGCCTCGCCTGACCGTGCCTTGCCTTGCGTTACCCTTTCCTTGCCTTGCCGTGCATTGCCTAGCCGTGCGTTGTCGTGCATCAGCCTTGCATTGCCTCAAGGTGCCTTGCCTTGCGTTACCTTTTCCTTGCCTTGCCGTGCATTGTCTAGCCGTGCGTTGCCGTGCCTTAGCCTTGTTTCCCCTTGCCGTGCCGTTCTTTCCGTTACCCTTGCCTTGCCTTGCTTTCCCTTGCCTTCCTTGGTTTCCGTTACTCTTTGCTTGCCTTCCGTGCATTGCCTAGCCTTGCGCTGTCGTGCATTAGCCTTGCCTTGCCTCAGAGTGCCTTGCCTAGCGTTACCTTTTCCTTGGCTGGCCGTGCATTGTCTAGCCGTGCGTTGTGGTGCCTTAGCCTTGTTTCACCTTGCAATAGCCTTGCTTGCTTTGCCTTGCTTTGCCTTGCATTCCTTGCCTTCCGTTACTCTTTGCTTGCCTTCCGTGCATTGCCTAGCCTTGCGTTGTCGTGCCTTAGCCTTCCCTCGCCTGACAGTGCCTTGCCTTGCGTTACCCTTTCCTTGCCTGGCCGTGCATTGCTTAGTCTTGCGTTGCCGTGCCTTAGCCTTGTTTCTCCTTGCCGTGCCGTACCTTTTCTTACACTTGCCTTGCCTTGCTTTGCCTTGCCTTCCTTTCCTTCCGTTACTCTTTCCTTGCCTAGCCGTGCACTGCGTAGCCTTGCGTTTTCGTGCATTACCCTTGCCTCGCCTGACCGTGCCTTGCCTTGCGTTACCCTTTCCTTTGCCTTACCGTGCATTGCCTAGCCCTTCGTTACCGTGCCTTAGCCTTGTTTCCCCTTGCCGAGCCGTTCCTTGGGTTACCCTTCCCTTCCCCTGCTTTCCCTTGCCTTCCTTGCCTTCCGTTACTCTTTGCTTGCCTTCCGTGCATTGCCTAGCCTTGCGTTGTCGTGCCTTAGCCTTGCCTCGCCTGACCGTGCCTTGCCTTGCGTTACCCTTTCCTTGCCTTGCCGTTCATTGCCTAGCCGTGCGTTGTCGTGCATCAGCCTTGCCTTGCCTCACCGTGCCTTGCCTTGCGTTACCCTTTCCTTGCCTTGCCGTGCATTGCCTAGCCGTGCGTTGCCGTGCCTTAGCCTTGTTACCCCTTGCCGTGCCGTTCCTTCCGTTACCCTTGCCTTCCCTTGCTTTCCCTTGCCTTCCGTGCATTCCGTTACTCTTTGCTTGCCTTCCGTGCATTGCCTAGCCTTGCGTTGTCGTGCCTTAGCCTTGCCTCCCCAAACCGTGCCTTGCCTTGCGTTACGCTTTCCTTGCCTTGCCCTGCATTGCCTAGCCCTGTGTTGTCGTGCCTTAGCCTTGTTTCCCCTTACCGTGCCGTTCCTTTCGTTACCCTTGCCTTCCCCTGCTTTCCTTTGCATTCCTTGCCTTCCGTTACTCTTTGTTTGCCTTCCTTGCATTGCCTAGCCTTGCGTTGTCGTGCCTTAGCCTTGTTTCCCCTTGCCGTGCCGTGCCTGTGGTTACACTTGAATTGCCATGCTTTTCCTTGCCTTCCTTTCCTTCCATTACTCTTTCCTTGCCTAGCCGTGCACTGCCTAGCCTTGCGACGTCGTGCATTAGCTTTGCCTCGCCTGACAGTGCCTTGCCTTGCGTTACCCTTTCCTTGCCTTGCCGTGCATTGCCTAGCCCTGCGTTGCCTTGCCTTAGCCTTGTTTCCCCTTGCTGAGCCGTTCCATCCGTTACCCTTGCCTTGCCTTGCTTTCCCTTGCCTTCCTTGACTTCCGTTACTCTTTGCTTGCCTTCCGTGCATTGCCTAGCCTTGCGTTGTCGTGCCTTAGCCTTGCTTCGCCTGACCATGCCTTGCCTTGCGTTACCCTTTCCTTGCCTGGCCGTGCATTGCCTAGCCGTGCGTTGCCGTTCCTTAGCCTTGTTTCCCCTTGCCGTGCCTTGCCTTTTGTTACACTTGCCTTGCCTTGCTTTGCCTTGCCTTCCTTTCCTTCCGTTACTCTTTCCTTGCCTAGCCGTGCACTGCCTAGCCTTGCGTTGTCGTGCATTAGCCTTGCCTCCCCAAACCGTGCCTTGCCTTGCGTTACCATTTCCTTGCCTTGCCCTGCATTGCCTAGCCCTGCGTTGTCGTGCCTTAGCCTTGTTTCCCCTTTCCGTGCCGTTCCTTCCGTTACCCTTGCCTTGCCTTGCTTTCCCTTGCCTTCCTTGCCTTCCGTTACTCTTTGCTTGCCTTCCGTGCATTGCCTAGCCTTGCGTTGTCGTGCCTTAGCCTTGCCTCGCCTGACCGTGCCTTGCCTTGCGTTACCCTTACCTTGCCTTGCCCTGCATTGCCTAGCCCTGTGTTGTCGTGCCTTAGCCTTGTTTCCCCTTACCGTGCCGTTCCTTTCGTTACCCTTGCCTTCCCCTGCTTTCCCTTGCATTCCTTGCCTTCCGTTACTCTTTGCTTGCCTTCCGTGCATTGCCTAGCCTTGCGTAGTCGTGCCTTAGCCTTGCCTCGCCTGACCGTGCCTTGCCTTGCGTTACCCTTTCCTTGCCTTGCAGTGCATTTCCTAGCCGTTCGTTGTCGTGCCTTAGCCTTGTTTGCCCTTGCCGTGCCGTTCCTTCCGTTACCCTTGCATTGCCTTGCTTTCCCTTGCCTTCCTTGCGTTCCGTTATTCTTTGCTTGCCTTCCGTGCATTGCCTAGCCTTGCGTTGTCGTGCCTTAGCCTTGCCTCGCCTGACCGTGCCTTGCCATGCGTTACCCTTACCTTGCCTTGCCCTGCATTGCCTAGCCGTTCGTTGTCGTGCCTTAGCCTTGTTTGCCCTTCCCGTGCCGTTCCTTCCGTTACCCTTGCCTTGCTTTCCCTTGCCTTCCTTGCCTTCCGTTACTCTTTGCTTGCCTTCCGTGCATTGCCTAGCCTTGCGTTGTCGTGTCTTAGCCTTTTTTCACCTTCCCATAGCCTTGCTTGCGTTGCCTTGCTTTGCCTTGCCTTACTTGCCTTCCGTTACGCTTTGCTTGCCTTCCGTGCATTGCCTAGCCTTGCGTGGTCGTGCCTTACCCTTTTTTCACCTTGCCATAGCCTTGCTTGCGTTGCCTTGCTTTGCCTTGCATTCCTTGCCTTCCGTTACTCTTTGCTTGCCTTCCGTGCATTGCCTAACCTTGCGTTGTCGTGCCTTAGCCTTCCCTCGCCTGACAGTGCCTTGCCTTGCGTTACCCTTTCCTTGCCTTGACGTGCACTGCCAAGCCTTGCCTTGTCGTGCATTAGCCTTGCCTTGCCTGACCGTGCCTTGCCTGGCGTTACCCTTTCCTTGCCTTGCCGTGCATTGCCTAGCAGTGCGTTGTCGTGCCTTAGCCTTGTTTCCCCTTGCCGTGCCGTTACTTCCGTTACCCTTGCCTTGCCTTGCTTTCCCTTGGCTTCCTTGGTTTCCGTTACTCTTTGCTTGCCTTCCGTGCATTGCCTAGCCTTGCGCTGTCGTGCATTAGCCTTGCCTTGCCTCAGAGTGCCTTGCCTTGCGTTACCTTTTCCTTGGCTGGCCGTGCATTGCCTAGCCGTGCGTTGTGGTGCCTTAGCCTTGTTTCACCTTGCCATAGCCTAGCTTGCTTTGCCTTGCCTTCCTTCCATTCCGTTACTCTTTGCTTGCCTTCCGTGCATTGCCTAGCCTTGCGTTGTCGTGCCTTAGCCTTTTTTCACCTTGCCATAGACTTGCTTGCGTTGCCTTGCTTTGCCTTGCATTCCTTGCCTTCCGTTACTCTTTGCTTGCCTTCCGTGCATTGCCTAGCCTAGCGTTGTCGTGCCTTAGCCTTGCCTCGCCTAACCGTGCCTTGCCTTGCGTTACCCTTTCCTTGCCTTGCCGTGCATTGCCAAGCCGTGCGTTGTCGTGCATTAGCCTCGCCTTGCCTTACCGTGCCTTGCCTTGCGTTACCCTTTCCTTGCCTGGCCGTGCATTGCTTAGCCTTGCGTTGCCGAACCTTAGCCTTGTTTCCCCTTGCCGTGCCGTGCCTTTTGTTACACTTGCCTTGCCTTGCTTTGCCTTGCCTTCCTTTCCTTCCGTTACTCTTTCCTTGCCTAGCCGTGCACTGCGTAGCCTTGCGTTTTCGTGCATTACCCTTCCCTCGCCTGACCGTGCCTTGCCTTGCGTTACCCTTTCCTTGCCTTGCCGTGCATTGCCTAGCCCTGCGTTGTCGTGCCTTAGCCTTGTTTCCCCTTACCGTGCCGTTCCTTCCGGTAACCTTGACTTGCCTTGCTTTCCCTTGCCTTCCTTGCATTCCGTTATTCTTTGCTTGCCTTCCGTGCATTGCCTAGCCTTGCGTTGTCGTGCCTTAGCCTTGCCTCGCCTGACCGTGCCTTGCCTTGCGTTACCCTTACCTTGCCTTGCCCTGCATTGCCTAGCCGTTCGTTGTCGTGCCTTAGCCTTGTTTGCCCTTGCCGTGCCGTTCCTTCCGTTACCCTTGCCTTGCGTTCCCTTGCCTTCCTTGCCTTCCGTTACTCTTTGCTAGCCTTCCGTGCATTGCCTAGCCTTGCGTTGTCGTGTCTTAGCCTTTTTTCACCTTGCCATAGCCTTGCTTGCGTTGCCTTGCTTTGCCTTGCCTTCCTTGCCTTCCGTTACTCTTTGCTTCCCTTCCGTGCATTGCCTAGCCTTGCGTGGTCGTGCCTTAGCCTTTTTTCACCTTGCCATAGCCTTGCTTGCGTTGCCTTGCTTTGCATTGCATTCCTTGCCTTCCATTACCCTTTGCTTGCCTTCCGTGCATTGCCTAGCCTTGCGTGGTCGTGCCTTAGCCTTTTTTCACCTTGCCATAGCCTTGCTTGCGTTGCCTTGCTTTGCCTTGCATTCCTTGCCTTCCGTTACTCTTTGCTTGCCTTCCGTGAATTGCCTAGCCTTGCGTTGTCGTGCATTAGCCTTGCCTCCCCAAACCGTGCCTTGAATTGCGTTACCCTTTCCTTGCCTTGCCCTGCATTGCCTAGCCCTGTGTTGTCGTGCCTTAGCCTTGTTTCCCCTTGCCGTGCCGTTCCTTTCGTTACCCTTGCCTTCCCCTGCTTTCCCTTGCATTCCTTGCCTTCCTTTACTCTTTGCTTGCCTTCCGTGCATTGCCTAGCCTTGCGTAGTCGTGCCTTAGCCTTGCCTCGCCTGACCGTGCCTTGCCTTGCGTTACCCTTTCCTTGCCTTGCCGTGCATTGCCTAGCCGTGCGTTGTCGTGCATTAGCCTTGTCTTGCCTTACCGTGCCGTTCCTTTCGTTACCCTTGCCTTGCTTTCCCTTGCCTTCCTTGCCTTCCGTTACTCTTTGCTTGCCTTCCGTGCATTGCCTAGCCTTGCGTTGTCGTGCCTTAGCCTTGTTTCCCCTTGCTGAGCCGTTCCTTCCATTACCCTTGCCTTTCCTTGCTTTCCCTTGCCTTCCTTGCCTTCCGTTACTCTTTGCTTGCCTTCCGTGCATTGCCTAGCCTTGCGTTGTCGTGCCTTAGCCTTGCCTCGCCTGACCGTGCCTTGCCTTGCGTTACCCTTTCCTTGCCTTGCCGTGCATTGCCTAGCCTTGCGTTGTCGTGCATTAGCCTTGCCTCCCCAAACCGTGCCTTGCCTTGCGTTACCCTTTCCTTGCCTTGCCCTGCATTGCCTAGCCGTGCGTTACCGTGCCTTAGCGTTGTTTCCCCTTGCCGTGCCGTTCCTTCCGTTAACCTTGCCTTGCCTTGCATTCCCTTGCCTTCCTTGCGTTCCGTTACTCTTTCCTTGCCTAGCCGTGCACTGCCTAGCCTTGCGATGTCGTGCATTAGCTTTGCCTCGCCTGACAGTGCCTTGCCTTGCGTTACCCTTTCCTTGCCTTGCCGTGCATTGCCTAGCCGTGCGTTGTCGTGCCTTAGCCTTGTTTCCCCTTGCTGAGCCGTTCCTTCCATTACCCTTGCCTTTCCTTGCTTTCCCTTGCCTTCCTTGCCTTCCGTTACTCTTTGCTTGCCTTCCGTGCATTGCCTAGCCTTGCGTTGTCGTGCCTTAGCCTTGCCTCGCCTGACCGTGCCTTGCCTTGCGTTACCCTTTCCTTGCCTGGCCGTGCATTGCCTAGCCGTGCGTTGCCGTTCCTTAGCCTTGTTTCCCCTTGCCGTGCCGTGCCTTTTGTTACACTTGCCTTGCGTTGCTTTGCCTTGCCTTCCTTTCCTTCCGTTACTCTTTCCTTGCCTAGCCGTGCACTGCCTAGCCTTGCGTTGTCGTGCATTAGCCTTGCCTCCCCAAACCGTGCCTTGCCTTGCGTTACCCTTTCCTTGCCTTGCCGTGCATTGCCTAGCCGTGCGTTACCGTGCCTTAGCGTTGTTTCCCCTTGCCGTGCCGTTCCTTCCGTTAACCTTGCCTTGCCTTCCATTCCCTTTCCTTCCTTGCGTTCCGTTACTCTTTGCTTGCCTTCCGTGCATTGCCTAGCCTTGCGTTGTCGTGCCTTAGCCTTGCCTCGCCTGACCGTGCCTTGCCTTGCGTTACCCTTACCTTGCCTTGCCCTGCATTGCCTAGCCCTGTGTTGTCGTGCCTTAGCCTTGTTTCCCCTTACCGTGCCGTTCCTTTCGTTACCCTTGCCTTCCCCTGCTTTCCCTTGCATTCCTTGCCTTCCGTTACTCTTTGCTTGCCTTCCGTGCATTGCCTAGCCTTGCGTAGTCGTGCCTTAGCCTTGCCTCGCCTGACCGTGCCTTGCCTTGCGTTACCCTTTCCTTGCCTTGCAGTGCATTTCCTAGCCGTTCGTTGTCGTGCCTTAGCCTTGTTTGCCCTTGCCGTGCCGTTCCTTCCGTTACCCTTGCATTGCCTTGCTTTCCCTTGCCTTCCTTGCGTTCCGTTACTCTTTGCTTGCCTTCCGTGCATTGCCTAGCCTTGCGTTGTCGTGCCTTAGCCTTGCCTCGCCTGACCGTGCCTTGCCATGCGTTACCCTTACCTTGCCTTGCCCTGCATTGCCTAGCCGTTCGTTGTCGTGCCTTAGCCTTGTTTGCCCTTGCCGTGCCGTTCCTTCCGTTACCCTTGCCTTGCTTTCCCTTGCCTTCCTTGCCTTCCGTTACTCTTTGCTTGCCTTCCGTGCATTGCCTAGCCTTGCGTTGTCGTGTCTTAGCCTTTTTTCACCTTCCCATAGCCTTGCTTGCGTTGCCTTGCTTTGCCTTGCCTTACTTGCCTTCCGTTACGCTTTGCTTGCCTTCCGTGCATTGCCTAGCCTTGCGTGGTCGTGCCTTACCCTTTTTTCAACTTGCCATAGCCTTGCTTGCGTTGCCTTGCTTTGCCTTGCATTCCTTGCCTTCCGTTACTCTTTGCTTGCCTTCCGTGCATTGCCTAGCCTTGCGTTGTCGTGCATTAGCCTTCCCTCGCCTGACAGTGCCTTGCCTTGCGTTACCCTTTCCTTGCCTTGCCGTGCACTGCCTAGCCTTGCCTTGTCGTGCATTAGCCTTGCCTTGCCTGACCGTGCCTTGCCTGGCGTTACCCTTTCCTTGCCTTGCCGTGCATTGCCTAGCCGTGCGTTGTCGTGCCTTAGCCTTGTTTCCCCTTGCCGTGCCGTTACTTCCGTTACCCTTGCCTTGCCTTGCTTTCCCTTGGCTTCCTTGCCTTCCGTTACTCTTTGCTTGCCTTCCGTGCATTGCCTAGCCTTGCGTTGTCGTGCCTTAGCCTTGCCTCGCCTGACCGTGCCTTGCCTTGCGTTACCCTTTCCTTGCCTTGCAGTGCATTTCCTAGCCGTTCGTTGTCGTGCCTTAGCCTTGTTTGCCCTTGCCGTGCCGTTCCTTCCGTTACCCTTGCCTTGCTTTCCCTTGCCTTCCTTGCCTTCCGTTACTCTTTGCTTGCCTTCCGTGCATTGCCTAGCATTGCGTTGTCGTGTCTTAGCCTTGTTTCACCTTGCCATAGCCTTGCTTGCTTTCCCTTGCCTTCCTTGCCTTCCGTTACTCTTTCCTTGCCTTGCCGTGCATTGCCTAGCCGTGCATTGTCGTGCATCAGCCTTGCCTTGCCTCACCGTGCCTTGCCTTGCGTTACCCTTTCCTTGCCTTGCCCTGCATTCCCTAGCCCTGTGTTGTCGTGCCTTAGCCTTGTTTCCCCTTGCCGTGCCGTGCCTTTTGTTACACTTGCCTTGCCTTGTTTGCCTTGCCTTTATTTCCTTCCGTTACTCTTTCCTTGCCTAGCTGTGCACTGCGTAGCCTTGCGTTGTCGTCCATTCCCCTTGCCTCGCCTGACCGTGCCTTGCCTTGCGTTACCCTTTCCTTGCCTTGCCGTGCATTGCCTAGCCCTGCGTTGTCGTGCATTAGCCTTGTTTCTCCTTACCCTGCCGTTCCTTCCGTTACCCTTGCCTTCCCCTGCTTTCCCTTGCCTTCCTTGCCTTCCGTTACTCTTTGCTTGCCTTCCGTGCATTGCCTAGCCTTGCGTTGTCGTGCCTTAGACTTGCCTCGCCTGACCGTGCCTTGCCTTGCGTTACCCTTTCCTTGCCTTGCCGTGCATTGCCTAGCCGTGCGTTGTCGTGCATCAGCCTTGCCTTGCCTCACCGTGCCTTGCCTTGCGTTACCCTTTCCTTGCATTGCCGTGCATTGCCTAGCCCTGCGTTGCCGTGCCTTAGCCTTGTTTCCCCTTGCCGTGCAGTTCCTTCCGTTACCCTTGCCTTGCCTTGCTTTCCCTTGCCTTCCTTGCCTTCCGTTACTCTTTGCTTGTCTTCCGTGCATTGCCTAGCCTTGCGTTGTCGTGCCTTAGCCTTGCCTCGCCTGACCGTGCCTTGCCTTGCGTTACCCTTACCTTGCCTTGCCCTGCATTGCCTAGCCGTTCGTTGTCGTGCCTTAGCCTTGTTTGCCATTGCCGTGCCGTTCCTTCCGTTACCCTTGCCTTGCTTTCCCTTGCCTTCCTTGCCTTCCGTTACTCTTTGCTTGCCTTCCGTGCATTGCCTAGCCTTGCGTTGTCGTGTCTTAGCCTTTTTTCACCTTGCCATAGCCTTGCTTGCGTTGCCTTGCTTTGCCTTGCCTTCCTTGCCTTCCGTTACTCTTTGCTTCCCTTCCGTGCATTGCCTAGCCTTGCGTGGTCGTGCCTTAGCCTTTTTTCACCTTGCCATAGCCTTGCTTGCGTTGCCTTGCTTTGCATTGCATTCCTTGCCTTCCGTTACTCTTTGCTTGCCTTCCGTGCATTGCCTAGCCTTGCGTGGTCGTGCCTTAGCCTTTTTTCACCTTGCCATAGCCTTGCTTGCGTTGCCTTGCTTTGCCTTGCATTCCTTGCCTTCCGTTACTCTTTGCTTGCCTTCCGTGCATTGCCTAGCCTTGCGATGTCGTGCATTAGCTTTGCCTCGCCTGACAGTGCCTTGCCTTGCGTTACCCTTTCCTTGCCTTGCCGTGCATTGCCTAGCCCTCCGTTGCCGTGCCTTAGCCTTGTTTCCCATTGCCGAGCCGTTCCTTCCGTTACTCTTGCCTTGCCTTGGTTTCCCTTGCCTTCCTTGCCTTCCGTTACTCTTTGCTTGCCTTCCGTGCATTGCCTAGCCGTGCGTTGTCGTGCATTAGCCTTGTCTAGCCTTACCGTGCCTCGCCTTGCGTTACCCTTTCCTTGCCTGGCCGTGCATTGCCTAGCCGTGCGTTGCCGTTCCTTAGCCTTGTTTCCCCTTGCCGTGCCTTGCCTTTTGTTACACTTGCCTTGCCTTGCTTTGCCTTGCCTTCCTTTCCTTCCGTTACTCTTTCCTTGCCTAGCCGTGCACTGCCTAGCCTTGCGTTGTCGTGCATTAGCCTTGCCTCCCCAAACCGTGCCTTGACTTGCGTTACCATTTCCTTGCCTTGCCCTGCATTGCCTAGCCGTGCGTTGCCGTGCCTTAGCCTTCTTTCCCCTTGCCGTGCCGTTCCTTCTGGTAACCTTGCGTCGCCTTGCTTTCCCTTGCCTTCCTTGCGTTCCGTTACTCTTTGCTTGCCTTCCTTGCATTGCCTAGCCTTGCGTTGTCTTGCCTTAGCCTTGCCGCGCCTGACCGTGCCTTGCCTTGCGTTACCCTTTCCTTGCCTTGCCGTGCATTGCCTAGCAGTGCGTTGTCGTGCCTTAGCCTTGTTTCCCCTTGCCGTGCCGTTCTTTCCGTTACCATTGCCTTGCCTTGCTTTCCCTTGCCTTCCTTGCCTTCCGTTACTCTTTGCTTGCCTTCCGTGCATTGCCTACACTTGCCTTGTCGTGTCTTAGCCTTTTTTCACCTTGCCATAGCCTTGCTTGCGTTCCCTTGCTTTGCCTTGCATTCCTTGCCTTCCGTTACTCTTTGCTTGCTTTCCGTGCATTGCCTAGCCTTGCGTTGTCGTGCCTTAGCTTTGCCTCCCCTAACCGTGCCTTGCCTTGCGTTACCCTTTCCTTGCCTTGCCCTGCATTGCCTAGCCCTGTGTTGTCGTGCCTTAGCCTTGTTTCCCCTTGCCGTGCCGTTCCTTCCGTTACCCTTGCCTTGCCTTGCTTTCCCTTGCTTTCCTTGCCTTCCGTTACTCTTTGCTTTCCTTCCGTGCATTGCCTAGCCTTGCGTTGTCCTGCCTTAGCCTTGCCTCGCCTGACAGTGCCTTGCCTTGCGTTACCCTTTCCTTGCCTTGCCGTGCACTGCCTAGCCTTGCCTTGTCGTGCATTAGCCTTGCCTTGCCTGACCGTGCCTTGCCTGGCGTTACCATTTCCTTGCCTTGCCGTGCATTGCCTAGCCGTGCGTTGACGTGCCTTAGCCTTGTTTCCCCTTGCCGTGCCGTTCCTTCCGTTACCCTTGCCTTGCCTTGCTTTCCCTAGCCTTCCTTGCCTTCCGTTACTCTTTGCTTGCCTTCCGTGCATTGCCTAGCCTTGCCTTGTCGTGCCTTAGCCTTGCCTTGCCTGACAGTGCCTTGCCTTGCGTTACCGTTTCCTTGGCTTGCCGTGCATTGCTTAGCCTTGCGTTGCCGTACCTTAGCCTTGTTTCCTCTTGCCGTGCTGTACCTTTTGTTACACTTGCCTTGCCTTGCTTTGCCTTGCCTTCCTTTCCATCCGTTACTCTTTCCTTGCCCAGCCGTGCATTGCCTAGCCTTGCGTTGTCGTGCATTAGCCTTGCCTCCCCTCACAGTGCCTTGCCTTGCGTTACCTTTTCCTTGGCTGGCCGTGCATTGCCTAGCCGTGCGTTGTGGTGCCTTAGCCTTGTTTCACCTTGCCATAGCCTTGCTTGCTTTGCCTTGCCTTCCTTCCATTCCGTTACCCTTTGCTTGCCCTCCGTGCATTGCCTAGCCTTGCGTTGTCGTGCCTTAGCCTTTTTTCACCTGGCCATAGCCTTGCTTGCGTTGCCTTGCTTTGCCTTGCATTCCTTGCCTTTCGTTACTCTTTGCTTGCCTTCCGTGAATTGCCTAGCCTAGCGTTGTCGTGCCTTAGCCTTGCCTCGCCTAACCGTGCCTTGCCTTGCGTTACCCTTTCCTTGCCTTGCCGTGCATTGCCAAGCCGTGCGTTGTCGTGCATTAGCCTCGCCTTGCCTCACCGTGCCTTGCCTTGCGTTACCCTTTCCTTGCCTGGCCGTGCATTGCTTAGCCTTGCGTTGCCGTACCTTAGCCTTGTTTCCCCTTGCCGTGCAGTGCCTTTTGTTACACTTACCTTGCCTTGCTTTGCCTTGCCTTCCTTGCCTTCCGTTACTCTTTCCTTGCCTAGCCGTGTACTGCGTAGCCTTGCGTTGTCGTGCATTACCCTTGGTTCGCCTGACCGTGCCTTGCCTTGCGTTACCCTTTCCTTGCCTTGCCATGCATTGCCTAGCCCTGCGTTGTCGTGCCTTAGCCTTGTTTCCCCTTACCGTGCCGTTCCTTCCGTTACCCTTGCTTTCCCCTGCTTTCCCTTGCCTTCCTTGACTTCCATTACTCTTTGCTTGAATTTCGTGCATTGCCTAGCCTTGCGTTGTCGTGCCTTAGCCTTCCGTCGCCTGACCGTGCCTTGCCTTGCGTTACCCTTTCCTTGCCTTGCCGTGCATTGCCTAGCCGTGCGTTGTCGTTCATCAGCCTTGCCTTGCCTCACCATGCCTGGCCTTGCGTTACCCTTTCCTTGCCTTGCCGTGCATTGCCTAGCCGTGCGTTGCCGTGCCTTAGCCTTGTTTCCCCTTGCCGTGCCGTTCCTTCCGTTGCCCTTGCCTTGCCTTGCTTTCCCTTGCCTTCCTTGCGTTCCGTTATTCTTTGCTTGCCTTCCGTGCATTGCCTAGCCTTGCGTTGTCGTGCCTTAGCCTTGCCTCGCCTGACCGTGCCTTGGCTTGCGTTACTCTTTCCTTGCCTTGCCGTGCATTGCCTAGCCGTGCGTTGTCGTGCATTAGCCTTGTCTTGCCTTACCGTGCCTTGCCTTGCGTTACCCTTTCCTTGCCTGGCCGTGCATTGCCTAGCCGTGCGTTGCCGTGCCTTAGCCTTGTTTCCCCTTGCCGTGCCTTGCCTTTTGTTACACTTGCCTTGCCTTGCTTTGCCTTGCCTTCCTTTCCTTCCGTTACTCTTTCCTTGCCTAGCCGTGCACTGCCTAGCCTTGCGTTGTCGTGCATTAGCCTTGCCTCCCCAAACCGTGCCTTGCCTTGCGTTACCATTTCCTTGCCTTGCCCGGCATTGCCTAGCCGTGCGTTGCCGTGCCTTAGCCTTGTTTCCCCTTGCCGTGCCGTTCCTTCCGGTAACCTTGCCTTGCCTTGCTTTCCCTTGCCTTCCTTGAGTTCCGTTACTCTTTGCTTGCCTTCCGTGCATTGCCTAGCCTTGCGTTGTCGTGCCTTAGCCTTGCCTCGCCTGACCGTGCCTTGCCTTGCGTTACCCTTTCCTTGCCTTGCAATGCATTGCCTAGCAGTGCGTTGTCGTGCCTTAGCCTTGTTTCCCCTTGCCGTGCCGTTCTTTCCGTTACCATTGCCTTGCCTTGCATTCCCTTGCCTTCCTTGCCTTCCGTTACTCTTTGCTTGCCTTCCGTGCATTGCCTAGCCTTGCGTTGTCGTGTCTTAGCCTTTTTTCACCTTGCCATAGCCTTGCTTGCGTTGCCTTGCTTTGCCTTGACTTCCTTGCCTTCCGTTACTCTTTGCTTGCCTTCCGTGCATTTCCTAGCCTTGCGCTGTCGTGCATTAGCCTTGCCTTGCCTCACAGTGCCTTGCCTTGCGTTACCTTTTCCTTGGCTGGCCGTGCATTGCCTAGCCGTGCGTTGTGGTGCCTTAGCCTTGTTTCACCTTGCCATAGCCTTGTTTGCTTTGCCTTGCCTTCCTTCCATTCCGTTACTCTTTCCTTGCCTTCCGTGCATTGCCTAGCCTTGCGTTGTCGTGCCTTAGCCTTTTTTCACCTTGCAATAGCCATGCTTGCGTTGCCTTGCTTTGCCTTGCATTCCTTGCCTTTCGTTACTCTTTGCTTGCCTTCCGTGCATTGCCTAGCCTAGCGTTGTCGTGCCTTAGCCTTGCCTCGCCTAACCGTGCCTTGCCTTGCGTTACCCTTTCCTTGCCTTGCCGTGCATTGCCAAGCCGTCCGTTGTCGTGCATTAGCCTCGCCTTGCCTCAACGTGCCTTGCCTTGCGTTACCCTTTCCTTGCCTGGCCGTGCATTGCTTAGCCTTGCGTTGCCGTACCTTAGCCTTGTTTCCCCTTGCCGTGCCGTGCCTTTTGTTACACTTGCCTTGCCTTGCTTTGCCTTGCCTTCCTTTCCTTCCGTTACTCTTTCCTTGCCTAGCCGTGCACTGCGTAGCCTTGCGTTGTCGTGCATTACCCTTGCCTCGCCTGACCGTGCCTTGCCTTGCATTACCCTTTCCTTGCCTTGCCGTGCATTGCCTAGCCCTGCGTTGTCGTGCCTTAGCCTTGTTTCCCCTTACCGTGCCGTTCCTTCCGTTACCCTTGCTTTGCCCTGCTTTCCCTTGCCTTCCTTGCCTTCCGTTACTCTTTGCTTGCCTTTCGTGCATTGCCTAGCCTTGCGTTGTCGTGCCTTAGCCTTGCGTCGCCTGACCGTGCCTTGCCTTGCGTTACCCTTTCCTTGCCTTGCCGTGCATTGCCTAGCCGTGCATTGTCTTTCATCAGCCTTGCCTTGCCTCACCGTGCCTTGCCTTGCGTTACCCTTTCCTTGCCTTCCCGTGCATTGCCTAGCCGTGCGTTGCCGTGCTTTAGCCTTGTTTCCCCTTGCCGTGCGTTTCCTTCCGTTACCCTTGCCTTGCCTTGCTTTCCCTTGCCTTCCTTGCCTTCCGTTACTCTTTGCTTGCCTTCCGTGCATTGCCTAGCCTTGCGTTGTCGTGCCTCAGCCTTGCCTCGCCTGACCGTGCCTTGCCTTGCGTTACCCTTTCCTTGCCTGGCCGTGCATTTCCTAGCCGTGCGTTGCCGTTCCTTAGCCTTGTTTCCCCTTGCCGTGCCTTGCCTTTTGTTACACTTGCCTTGCCTTGCTTTGCCTTGCCTTCCTTTCCTTCCGTTACTCTTTCCTTGCCTAGCCGTGCATTGCCCAGCCTTGCGTTGTGGTGCATTAGCCTTGCCTCCCCAAACCGTGCCTTGCCTTGCGTTACCATTTCCTTGCCTTGCCCTGCATTGCCTAGTCGTGCGTTGCCGTTCCTTAGCCTTGTTTCCCCTTGCCGTGCCGTTCCTTCCGGTAACCTTGCCTTGCCTTGCTTTCCCTTGCCTTCCTTGCGTTCCGTTACTCTTTGCTTGCCTTCCGTGCATTGCCTAGCGTTGCGTTGTCGTGCCTTAGCCTTGCCTCGCCTGACCGTGCCTTGCCTTGCGTTACCCTTTCCTTGCCTTGCAGTGCATTGCCTAGCAGTGCGTTGTCGTGCCTTAGCCTTGTTTCCCCTTGCCGTGCCGTTCTTTCCGTTACCATTGCCTTGCCTTGCTTTCCCTTGCTTTCCTTGCCTTCCGTTACTCTTTGCTTTCCTTCCGTGCATTGCCTAGCCTTGCGTTGTCGTGCCTTAGCCTTTTTTCACCTTGCCATAGCCTTGCTTGCGTTGCCTTGCCTTGCCTTGCTTTCCCTTGCCTTCCTTGCCTTCCGTTACTCTTTGCTTGCCTTCCGTGCATTGCCTAGCCTTGCGTTGTCGTGCCTTAGCCTTTTATCACCTTGCCATAGCCTTGCTTCCGTTGACTTGCTTTGCCTTGCATTCCTTGCCTTCCGTTACTCTTTGCTTGCCTTCCGTGCATTGCCTAGCCTTGCGTTGTCGTGCATTAGCCTTGCCTCGCCTGACCGTGCCTTGCCTTGCGTTACCCTTTCCTTGCCTAGCCGTGCACTGCGTAGCCTTGCGTTGTCGTGCATTACCCTTGCCTCGCCTGACCGTGCCTTGCCTTGCGTTACCCTTTCCTTGCCTTGCCGTGCATTGCCTAGCCGTGCGTTGCCGTGCCTTAGCCTTGTTTCCCCTTGCCGGGGCGTTCCTTCCGTTACCCTTGCCTTGCCTTGTTTTCCCTTGCCTTCGTTGCCTTCCGTTACTCTTTGCTTGCCTTCCGTGCATTGCCTAGCCTTGCGTTGTCGTGCATTAGCCTTGCCTCCCCAAACCGTGCCTTGCCTTGCGTTACCCTTTCCTTGCCTTGCCCTGCATTGCCTAGCCCTGTGTTGTCGTGCCTTAGCCTTGTTTCCCCTTACCGTGCCGTTTCTTTCGTTACCCTTGCCTTCCCCTGCTTTCCTTTGCCTTCCTTGCCTTCCGTTACTCTTTGCTTGCCTTCCGTGCATTGCCTAGCCTTGCGTTGTCGTGCATTAGCCTTGCCTCGCCTGACCGTGCCTTGCCTTGCGTTACCCTTTCCTTGCCTAGCCGTGCACTGCGTAGCCTTGCGTTTTCGTGCATTACCCTTGCCTCGCCTGACCGTGCCTTGCCTTGCGTTACCCTTTCCTTGCCTTGCCGTGCATTGCCTAGCCGTGCGTTGTCGTGCCTTAGCCTTGTTTCCCCTTACCGTGCCGTTCCTTCCGGTAACCTTGACTTGCCTTGCTTTCCCTTGCCTTCCTTGCATTCCGTTACTCCTTGCTTGCTTTCCGTGCATTGCCTAGCCTTGCGTTGTCGTGCCTTAGCCTTGCCTCGCCTGACCGTGCCTTGCCTTGCGTTACCCTTACCTTGCCTTGCCCTGCATTGCCTAGCCGTTCGTTGTCGTGCCTTAGCCTTGTTTGCCCTTGCCGTGCCGTTCCTTCCGTTACCCTTGCCTTGCTTTCCCTTGCCTTCCTTGCCTTCCGTTACTCTTTGCTTGCCTTCCGTGCATTGCCTAGCCTTGCGTTGTCGTGTCTTAGCCTTTTTTCACCTTGCCATAGCCTTGCTTGCGTTGCCTTGCTTTGCCTTGCCTTCCTTGCCTTCCGTTACTCTTTGCTTCCCTTCCGTGCATTGCCTAGCCTTGCGTGGTCGTGCCTTAGCCTTTTTTCACCTTGCCATAGCCTTGCTTGCGTTGCCTTGCTTTGCATTGCATTCCTTGCCTTCCATTACCCTTTGCTTGCCTTCCGTGCATTGCCTAGCCTTGCGTGGTCGTGCCTTAGCCTTTTTTCACCTTGCCATAGCCTTGCTTGCGTTGCCTTGCTTTGCCTTGCATTCCTTGCCTTCCGTTACTCTTTGCTTGCCTTCCGTGAATTGCCTAGCCTTGCGTTGTCGTGCATTAGCCTTGCCTCCCCAAACCGTGCCTTGAATTGCGTTACCCTTTCCTTGCCTTGCCCTGCATTGCCTAGCCCTGTGTTGTCGTGCCTTAGCCTTGTTTCCCCTTGCCGTGCCGTTCCTTTCGTTACCCTTGCCTTCCCCTGCTTTCCCTTGCATTCCTTGCCTTCCTTTACTCTTTGCTTGCCTTCCGTGCATTGCCTAGCCTTGCGTAGTCGTGCCTTAGCCTTGCCTCGCCTGACCGTGCCTTGCCTTGCGTTACCCTTTCCTTGCCTTGCCGTGCATTGCCTAGCCGTGCGTTGTCGTGCATCAGCGTTGCCTTGTTTTGCCTTACCGTGCCGTTCCTTGCTTTCCCTTGCCTTCCTTGCCTTCCGTTACTCTTTGCTTGCCTTCCGTGCATTGCCTAGCCTTGCGTTGTCGTGCCTTAGCCTTGTTTCCCCTTGCTGTGTCTTCCTTCCGTTACCCTTGCCTTCCCTTGCTTTCCCTTGCCTTCCTTGCCTTCCGTTACTCTTTGGTTGCCTTCCGTGCATTGCCTAGCCGTGCGTTGTCGTGCATTAGCCTTGCCTTGCCTCACCGTGCCTTGCCTTGCGTTACCCTTTCCTTGCCTTGCCGTGCATTGCCTAGCCGTGCGTTGTCGTGCATTAGACTTGCCTCCCCAAACCGTGCCTTGCCTTGCGTTACCATTTCCTTGCCTTGCCCTGCATTGCCTAGCCGTGCGTTACCGTGCCTTAGCGTTGTTTCCCCTTGCCGTGCCGTTCCTTCCGTTAACCTTGCCTTGCCTTCCATTCCCTTGCCTTCCTTGCGTTCCGTTATTCTTTCCTTACCTTCCGTGCATTGTCCTGCCTTGCGTTGTCGTTCCTTACCCTTGCCTCGCCTGACCGTGCCTTGCCTTGCGTTACCCTTTCCTTGCCTTGCCCTGCATTGCCTAGCCCTGTGTTGTCGTGCCTTAGCCTTGTTTCCCCTTACCGTGCCGTTCCTTTCGTTACCCTTGCCTTCCCCTGCTTTCCCTTGCATTCCTTGCCTTCCGTTACTCTTTGCTTGCCTTCCGTGCATTGCCTAGCCTTTCGTAGTCGTGCCTTAGCCTTGCCTCGCCTGACCGTGCCTTGCCTTGCGTTACCCTTTCCTTGCCTTGCAGTGCATTTCCTAGCCGTTCGTTGTCGTGCCTTAGCCTTGTTTGCCCTTGCCGTGCCGTTCCTTCCGTTACCCTTGCCTTGCTTTCCCTTCCCTTCCGTGCCTTCCGTTACTCTTTGCTTGCCTTCCGTGCATTGCCTAGCCTTGCGTTGTCGTGTCTTAGCCTTTTTTCACCTTGCCATAGCCTTGCTTGCGTTGCCTTGCTTTGCCTTGCCTTACTTGCCTTCCGTTACTCTTTGCTTGCCTTCCGTGCATTGCCTAGCCTTGCGTGGTCGTGCCTTACCCTTTTTTCACCTTGCCATAGCCCTGCTTGCGTTGCCTTGCTTTGCCTTGCCTTCCTTGCCTTCCGTTTCTCTTTGGTTGCCTTCCGTGCATTGCCTAGCCTTGCGTTGTCGTGCCTTAGCCTTGCCTCGCCTAACCGTGCCTTGCCTTGCGTTACCCTTTCCTTGCCTTGCCGTGCATTGCCTAGCCGTGCGTTGTCGTGCATCAGCCTTGCCTTGCATTACCGTGCCTTGCCTTGCGTTACCCTTTCCTTGCCTGGCCGTGCATTGCTTAGCCTTGCGTTGCCGTGCCTTAGCCTTGTTTCCCCTTGCCGTGCCGTGCCTTTCTTACACTTGCCTTGCCTTGCTTTGCCTTGCCTTCCTTTCCTTCCGTTACTCTTTCCTTGCCTAGCCGTGCACTGCGTAGCCTTGCGTTGTCGTGCATTACCCTTGCCTCGCCTGACCGTGCCTTGCCTTGCGTTACCCTTTCCTTGCCTTGCCGTGGATTGCCTAGCCCTGCGTTGTCGTGCCTTAGCCTTGTTTAACCTTACCGTGCCGTTCCTTCCGTTACCCTTGCCTTCCCCTGCTTTCCCTTGCCTTCCTTGCCTTCCGTTACTCTTTGCTTGCCTTCCGTGCATTGCCTAGCCTTGCGTTGTCGTGCCTTAGCCTTGCCTCGCCTGACCGTGCCTTGCCTTGCGTTACCCTTTCCTTGCCTTGCCGTGCATTGCCTAGCCGTGCGTTGTCGTGCATCAGCCTTGCATTGCCTCAAGGTGCCTTGCCTTGCGTTACCTTTTCCTTGCCTTGCCGTGCATTGTCTAGCCGTGCGTTGCCGTGCCTTAGCCTTGTTTCACCTTGCCGTGCCGTTCCTTCCGTTACCCTTGCCTTGCCTTGCTTTCCCTTGCCTTCTTTGGTTTCCGTTACTCTTTGCTTGCCTTCCGTGCATTGCCTAGCCTTGCGCTGTCGTGCATTAGCCTTGCCTTGCCTCAGAGTGCCTTGCCTAGCGTTACCTTTTCCTTGGCTGGCCGTGCATTGTCTAGCCGTGCGTTGTGGTGCCTTAGCCTTGTTTCACCTTGCAATAGCCTTGCTTGCTTTGCCTTGCTTTGCCTTGCATTCCTTGCCTTCCGTTACTCTTTGCTTGCCTTCCGTGCATTGCCTAGCCTTGCGTTGTCGTGCCTTAGCCTTCCCTCGCCTGACAGTGCCTTGCCTTGCGTTACCCTTTCCTTGCCTGGCCGTGCATTGCTTAGTCTTGCGTTGCCGTGCCTTAGCCTTGTTTCTCCTTGCCGTGCCGTACCTTTTCTTACACTTGCCTTGCCTTGCTTTGCCTTGCCTTCCTTTCCTTCCGTTACTCTTTCCTTGCCTAGCCGTGCACTGCGTAGCCTTGCGTTTTCGTGCATTACCCTTGCCTCGCCTAACCGTGCCTTGCCTTGCGTTACCCTTTCCTTTGCCTTACCGTGCATTGCCTAGCCCTTCGTTACCGTGCCTTAGCCTTATTTCCCCTTGCCGAGCCGTTCCTTGGGTTACCCTTCCCTTCCCCTGCTTTCCCTTGCCTTCCTTGCCTTCCGTTACTCTTTGCTTGCCTTCCGTGCATTGCCTAGCCTTGCGTTGTCGTGCCTTAGCCTTGCCTCGCCTGACCGTGCCTTGCCTTGCGTTACCCTTTCCTTGCCTTGCCGTTCATTGCCTTGCCTAGCCGTGCCTTGCCTTGCGTTACCCTTTCCTTGCCTTGCCGTGCCTTGCCTAGCCGTGCATTGTCGTGTCTTAGCCTTGTTTCCCCTTGTCGTGCCGTTCCTTCGGTTACCCTTGCCTTGCCTTGCTTTCCCTTGCCTTCCTTGCATTCCGTTACTCTTTGCTTGCCTTCCGTGCATTGCCTAGCCTTGCGTTGTCGTGCCTTAGCCTTGCCTCGCCTGACCGTGCCTTGCCTTGCGTTACGCTTTCCTTGCCTTGCCCTGCATTGCCTAGCCCTGTGTTGTCGTGCCTTAGCCTTGTTTCCCCTTACCGTGCCGTTCCTTTCGTTACCCTTGCCTTCCCCTGCTTTCCTTTGCATTCCTTGCCTTCCGTTACTCTTTGCTTGCCTTCCTTGCATTGCCTAGCCTTGCGTTGTCGTGCCTTAGCCTTGTTTCCCCTTGCCGTGCCGTGCCTGTTGTTACACTTGAATTGCCATGCTTTACCTTGCCTTCCTTTCCTTCCGTTACTCACTCCTTGCCTACCCGTGCACTGCCTAGCCTTGCGATGTCGTGCATTAGCTTTGCCTCGCCTGACAGTGCCTTGCCTTGCGTTACCCTTTCCTTGCCTTGCCCTGCATTGCCTAGCCCTGCGTTGCCTTGCCTTAGCCTTGTTTCCCCTTGCTGAGCCGTTCCTTCCGTTACCCTTGCCTTGCCTTGCTTTCCCTTGCCTTCCTT
The DNA here is from genome assembly GCF_037893015.1 of Macrotis lagotis. NCBI lineage: Eukaryota > Metazoa > Chordata > Mammalia > Peramelemorphia > Peramelidae > Macrotis > Macrotis lagotis. The sequence goes on from NW_027421989.1 coordinate 259,823, forward strand.
GACTTCCGTTACTCTTTGCTTGCCTTCCGTGCATTGCCTAGCCTTGCGTTGTCGTGCCTTAGCCTTGCCTCGCCTGACCGTGCCTTGCCTTGCGTTACCCTTTCCTTGCATGGCCGTGCATTGCCTAGCCGTGCGTTGCCGTTCCTTAGCCTTGTTTCCCCTTGCCGTGCCTTGCCTTTTATTACACTTGCCTTGCCTTGCTTTGCCTTGCCTTCCTTTCCTTCCGTTACTCTTTCCTTGCCTAGCCGTGCACTGCCTAGCCTTGCGTTGTCGTGCATTAGCCTTGCCTCCCCAAACCGTGCCTTGCCTTGCGTTACCATTTCCTTGCCTTGCCCTGCATTGCCTAGCCGTGCGTTACCGTGCCTTAGCGTTGTTTCCCCTTGCCGTGCCGTTCCTTCCGTTAACCTTGCCTTGCCTTCCATTCCCTTTCCTTCCTTGCGTTCCGTTACTCTTTGCTTGCCTTCCGTGCATTGCCTAGCCTTGCGTTGTCGTGCCTTAGCCTTGCCTCGCCTGACCGTGCCTTGCCTTGCGTTACCCTTACCTTGCCTTGCCCTGCATTGCCTAGCCCTGTGTTGTCGTGCCTTAGCCTTGTTTCCCCTTACCGTGCCGTTCCTTTCGTTACCCTTGCCTTCCCCTGCTTTCCCTTGCATTCCTTGCCTTCCGTTACTCTTTGCTTGCCTTCCGTGCATTGCCTAGCCTTGCGTAGTCGTGCCTTAGCCTTGCCTCGCCTGACCGTGCCTTGCCTTGCGTTACCCTTTCCTTGCCTTGCAGTGCATTTCCTAGCCGTTCGTTGTCGTGCCTTAGCCTTGTTTGCCCTTGCCGTGCCGTTCCTTCCGTTACCCTTGCATTGCCTTGCTTTCCCTTGCCTTCCTTGCGTTCCGTTATTCTTTGCTTGCCTTCCGTGCATTGCCTAGCCTTGCGTTGTCGTGCCTTAGCCTTGCCTCGCCTGACCGTGCCTTGCCATGCGTTACCCTTACCTTGCCTTGCCCTGCATTGCCTAGCCGTTCGTTGTCGTGCCTTAGCCTTGTTTGCCCTTGCCGTGCCGTTCCTTCCGTTACCCTTGCCTTGCTTTCCCTTGCCTTCCTTGCCTTCCGTTACTCTTTGCTTGCCTTCCGTGCATTGCCTAGCCTTGCGTTGTCGTGTCTTAGCCTTTTTTCACCTTCCCATAGCCTTGCTTGCGTTGCCTTGCTTTGCCTTGCCTTACTTGCCTTCCGTTACGCTTTGCTTGCCTTCCGTGCATTGCCTAGCCTTGCGTTGTCGTGCCTTACCCTTTTTTCAACTTGCCATAGCCTTGCTTGCGTTGCCTTGCTTTGCCTTGCATTCCTTGCCTTCCGTTACTCTTTGCTTGCCTTCCGTGCATTGCCTAACCTTGCGTTGTCGTGCCTTAGCCTTCCCTCGCCTGACAGTGCCTTGCCTTGCGTTACCCTTTCCTTGCCTTGACGTGCACTGCCAAGCCTTGCCTTGTCGTGCATTAGCCTTGCCTTGCCTGACCGTGCCTTGCCTGGCGTTACCCTTTCCTTGCCTTGCCGTGCATTGCCTAGCAGTGCGTTGTCGTGCCTTAGCCTTGTTTCCCCTTGCCGTGCCGTTACTTCCGTTACCCTTGCCTTGCCTTGCTTTCCCTTGGCTTCCTTGGTTTCCGTTACTCTTTGCTTGCCTTCCGTGCATTGCCTAGCCTTGCGCTGTCGTGCATTAGCCTTGCCTTGCCTCAGAGTGCCTTGCCTTGCGTTACCTTTTCCTTGGCTGGCCGTGCATTGCCTAGCCGTGCGTTGTGGTGCCTTAGCCTTGTTTCACCTTGCCATAGCCTAGCTTGCTTTGCCTTGCCTTCCTTCCATTCCGTTACTCTTTGCTTGCCTTCCGTGCATTGCCTAGCCTTGCGTTGTCGTGCCTTAGCCTTTTTTCACCTTGCCATAGACTTGCTTGCGTTGCCTTGCTTTGCCTTGCATTCCTTGCCTTCCGTTACTCTTTGCTTGCCTTCCGTGCATTGCCTAGCCTTGCGTTGTCGTGCCTTAGCCTTGCCTCGCCTAACCGTGCCTTGCCTTGCGTTACCCTTTCCTTGCCTTGCCGTGCATTGCCAAGCCGTGCGTTGTCGTGCATTAGCCTCGCCTTGCCTTACCGTGCCTTGCCTTGCGTTACCCTTTCCTTGCCTGGCCGTGCATTGCTTAGCCTTGCGTTGCCGAACCTTAGCCTTGTTTCCCCTTGCCGTGCCGTGCCTGTTGTTACACTTGAATTGCCATGCTTTTCCTTGCCTTCCTTTCCTTCCATTACTCTTTCCTTGCCTAGCCGTGCACTGCCTAGCCTTGCGATGTCGTGCATTAGCTTTGCCTCGCCTGACAGTGCCTTGCCTTGCGTTACCCTTTCCTTGCCTTGCCGTGCATTGCCTAGCCCTGCGTTGCCTTGCCTTAGCCTTGTTTCCCCTTGCTGAGCCGTTCCTTCCGTTACCCTTGCCTTTCCTTGCTTTCCCTTGCCTTCCTTGACTTCCGTTACTCTTTGCTTGCCTTCCGTGCATTGCCTAGCCTTGCGTTGTCGTGCCTTAGCCTTGCCTCGCCTGACCGTGCCTTGCCTTGCGTTACCCTTTCCTTGCCTGGCCGTGCATTGCCTAGCCGTGCGTTGCCGTTCCTTAGCCTTGTTTCCCCTTGCCGTGCCTTGCCTTTTGTTACACTTGCCTTGCCTTGCTTTGCCTTGCCTTCCTTTCCTTCCGTTACTCTTTCCTTGCCTAGCCGTGCACTGCCTAGCCTTGCGTTGTCGTGCATTAGCCTTGCCTCCCCAAACCGTGCCTTGCCTTGCGTTACCATTTCCTTGCCTTGCCCTGCATTGCCTAGCCGTGCGTTACCGTGCCTTAGCGTTGTTTCCCCTTGCCGTGCCGTTCCTTCCGTTAACCTTGCCTTGCCTTCCATTCCCTTTCCTTCCTTGCGTTCCGTTACTCTTTGCTTGCCTTCCGTGCATTGCCTAGCCTTGCGTTGTCGTGCCTTAGCCTTGCCTCGCCTGACCGTGCCTTGCCTTGCGTTACCCTTACCTTGCCTTGCCCTGCATTGCCTAGCCCTGTGTTGTCGTGCCTTAGCCTTGTTTCCCCTTACCGTGCCGTTCCTTTCGTTACCCTTGCCTTCCCCTGCTTTCCCTTGCATTCCTTGCCTTCCGTTACTCTTTGCTTGCCTTCCGTGCATTGCCTAGCCTTGCGTAGTCGTGCCTTAGCCTTGCCTCGCCTGACCGTGCCTTGCCTTGCGTTACCCTTTCCTTGCCTTGCAGTGCATTTCCTAGCCGTTCGTTGTCGTGCCTTAGCCTTGTTTGCCCTTGCCGTGCCGTTCCTTCCGTTACCCTTGCATTGCCTTGCTTTCCCTTGCCTTCCTTGCGTTCCGTTATTCTTTGCTTGCCTTCCGTGCATTGCCTAGCCTTGCGTTGTCGTGCCTTAGCCTTGCCTCGCCTGACCGTGCCTTGCCATGCGTTACCCTTACCTTGCCTTGCCCTGCATTGCCTAGCCGTTCGTTGTCGTGCCTTAGCCTTGTTTGCCCTTGCCGTGCCGTTCCTTCCGTTACCCTTGCCTTGCTTTCCCTTGCCTTCCTTGCCTTCCGTTACTCTTTGCTTGCCTTCCGTGCATTGCCTAGCCTTGCGTTGTCGTGTCTTAGCCTTTTTTCACCTTCCCATAGCCTTGCTTGCGTTGCCTTGCTTTGCCTTGCCTTACTTGCCTTCCGTTACGCTTTGCTTGCCTTCCGTGCATTGCCTAGCCTTGCGTGGTCGTGCCTTAGCCTTTTTTCAACTTGCCATAGCCTTGCTTGCGTTGCCTTGCTTTCCCTTGCCTTCCTTGCCTTCCGTTACTCTTTGCTTGCCTTCCGTGCATTGCCTAACCTTGCGTTGTCGTGCCTTAGCCTTCCCTCGCCTGACAGTGCCTTGCCTTGCGTTACCCTTTCCTTGCCTTGACGTGCACTGCCAAGCCTTGCCTTGTCGTGCATTAGCCTTGCCTTGCCTGACCGTGCCTTGCCTGGCGTTACCCTTTCCTTGCCTTGCCGTGCATTGCCTAGCAGTGCGTTGTCGTGCCTTAGCCTTGTTTCCCCTTGCCGTGCCGTTACTTCCGTTACCCTTGCCTTGCCTTGCTTTCCCTTGGCTTCCTTGGTTTCCGTTACTCTTTGCTTGCCTTCCGTGCATTGCCTAGCCTTGCGCTGTCGTGCATTAGCCTTGCCTTGCCTCAGAGTGCCTTGCCTTGCGTTACCTTTTCCTTGGCTGGCCGTGCATTGCCTAGCCGTGCGTTGTGGTGCCTTAGCCTTGTTTCACCTTGCCATAGCCTAGCTTGCTTTGCCTTGCCTTCCTTCCATTCCGTTACTCTTTGCTTGCCTTCCGTGCATTGCCTAGCCTTGCGTTGTCGTGCCTTAGCCTTTTTTCACCTTGCCATAGACTTGCTTGCGTTGCCTTGCTTTGCCTTGCATTCCTTGCCTTCCGTTACTCTTTGCTTGCCTTCCGTGCATTGCCTAGCCTAGCGTTGTCGTGCCTTAGCCTTGCCTCGCCTAACCGTGCCTTGCCTTGCGTTACCCTTTCCTTGCCTTGCCGTGCATTGCCAAGCCGTGCGTTGTCGTGCATTAGCCTCGCCTTGCCTTACCGTGCCTTGCCTTGCGTTACCCTTTCCTTGCCTGGCCGTGCATTGCTTAGCCTTGCGTTGCCGAACCTTAGCCTTGTTTCCCCTTGCCGTGCCGTGCCTTTTGTTTCACTTGCCATGCCTTGCTTTGCCTTGCCTTCCTTTCCTTCCGTTACTCTTTCCTTGCGTAGCCGTGCACTGCGTAGCCTTGCGTTGTCGTGCATTACCCTTGCCTCGCCTGACCGTGCCTTGCCTTGCGTTACCCTTTCCTTGCCTTGCCGTGCATTGCCTAGCCCTGCGTTGTCGTGCCTTAGCCTTGTTTCCCCTTACCGTGCCGTTCCTTCCGGTAACCTTGACTTGCCTTGCTTTCCCTTGCCTTCCTTGCATTCCGTTATTCTTTGCTTGCCTTCCGTGCATTGCCTAGCCTTGCGTTGTCGTGCCTTAGCCTTGCCTCGCCTGACCGTGCCTTGCCTTGCGTTACCCTTACCTTGCCTTGCCCTGCATTGCCTAGCCGTTCGTTGTCGTGCCTTAGCCTTGTTTGCCCTTGCCGTGCCGTTCCTTCCGTTACCCTTGCCTTGCGTTCCCTTGCCTTCCTTGCCTTCCGTTACTCTTTGCTAGCCTTCCGTGCATTGCCTAGCCTTGCGTTGTCGTGTCTTAGCCTTTTTTCACCTTGCCATAGCCTTGCTTGCGTTGCCTTGCTTTGCCTTGCCTTCCTTGCCTTCCGTTACTCTTTGCTTCCCTTCCGTGCATTGCCTAGCCTTGCGTGGTCGTGCCTTAGCCTTTTTTCACCTTGCCATAGCCTTGCTTGCGTTGCCTTGCTTTGCATTGCATTCCTTGCCTTCCATTACCCTTTGCTTGCCTTCCGTGCATTGCCTAGCCTTGCGTGGTCGTGCCTTAGCCTTTTTTCACCTTGCCATAGCCTTGCTTGCGTTGCCTTGCTTTGCCTTGCATTCCTTGCCTTCCGTTACTCTTTGCTTGCCTTCCGTGAATTGCCTAGCCTTGCGTTGTCGTGCATTAGCCTTGCCTCCCCAAACCGTGCCTTGAATTGCGTTACCCTTTCCTTGCCTTGCCCTGCATTGCCTAGCCCTGTGTTGTCGTGCCTTAGCCTTGTTTCCCCTTGCCGTGCCGTTCCTTTCGTTACCCTTGCCTTCCCCTGCTTTCCCTTGCATTCCTTGCCTTCCGTTACTCTTTGCTTGCCTTCCGTGCATTGCCTAGCCTTGCGTAGTCGTGCCTTAGCCTTGCCTCGCCTGACCGTGCCTTGCCTTGCGTTACCCTTTCCTTGCCTTGCCGTGCATTGCCTAGCCGTGCGTTGTCGTGCATTAGCCTTGTCTTGCCTTACCGTGCCGTTCCTTTCGTTACCCTTGCCTTGCTTTCCCTTGCCTTCCTTGCCTTCCGTTACTGTTTGCTTGCCTTCCGTGCATTGCCTAGCCTTGCGTGGTCGTGCCTTAGCCTTGTTTCCCCTTGCTGAGCCGTTCCTTCCGTTACCCTTGCCTTGCCTTGGTTTCCCTTGCCTTCCTTGACTTCCGTTACTCTTTGCTTGCCTTCCGTGCATTGCCTAGCCTTGCGTTGTCGTGCCTTAGCCTTGCCTCGCCTGACCGTGCCTTGCCTTGCGTTACCCTTTCCTTGCCTTGCCGTGCATTGCCTAGCCGTGCGTTGTCGTGCATTAGCCTTGTCTTGCCTTACCGTGCCTTGCCTTGCTTTACCCTTTCCTTGCCTTGCCGTGCATTGCCTAGCCGTGCGTTGCCGTTCCTTAGCCTTGTTTCGCCTTGCCGTGCCTTGCCTTTTGTTACACTTGCCTTGCCTTGCTTTGCCTTGCCTTCCTTTCCTTCCGTTACTCTTTCCTTGCCTAGCCGTGCACTGCCTAGCCTTGCGTTGTCGTGCATTAGCCTTGCCTCCCCAAACCGTGCCTTGCCTTGCGTTACCATTTCCTTGCCTTGCCCTGCATTGCCTAGCCGTGCGTTACCGTGCCTTAGCGTTGTTTCCCCTTGCCGTGCCGTTCCTTCCGTTAACCTTGCCTTGCCTTCCATTCCCTTGCCTTCCTTGCGTTCCGTTACTCTTTGCTTGCCTTCCGTGCATTGCCTAGCCTTGCGTTGTCGTGCCTTACCCTTGCCTCGCCTGACCGTGCCTTGCCTTGCGTTACCCTTACCTTGCCTTGCCCTGCATTGCCTAGCCCTGTGTTGTCGTGCCTTAGCCTTGTTTCCCCTTACCGTGCCGTTCCTTTCGTTACCCTTGCCTTCCCCTGCTTTCCCTTGCATTCCTTGCCTTCCGTTACTCTTTGCTTGCCTTCCGTGCATTGCCTAGCCTTGCGTTGTCGTGCATTAGCCTTGCCTCGCCTGACCGTGCCTTGCCTTGCGTTACCCTTTCCTTGCCTTGCAGTGCATTTCCTAGCCGTTCGTTGTCGTGCCTTAGCCTTGTTTGCCCTTGCCGTGCCGTTCCTTCCGTTACCCTTGCCTTGCTTTCCCTTGCCTTCCTTGCCTTCCGTTACTCTTTGCTTGCCTTCCGTGCATTGCCTAGCATTGCGTTGTCGTGTCTTAGCCTTGTTTCACCTTGCCATAGCCTTGCTTGCTTTCCCTTGCCTTCCTTGCCTTCCGTTACTCTTTCCTTGCCTTGCCGTGCATTGCCTAGCCGTGCATTGTCGTGCATCAGCCTTGCCTTGCCTCACCGTGCCTTGCCTTGCGTTACCCTTTCCTTGCCTTGCCCTGCATTCCCTAGCCCTGTGTTGTCGTGCCTTAGCCTTGTTTCCCCTTGCCGTGCCGTGCCTTTTGTTACACTTGCCTTGCCTTGTTTGCCTTGCCTTTATTTCCTTCCGTTACTCTTTCCTTGCCTAGCTGTGCACTGCGTAGCCTTGCGTTGTCGTCCATTCCCCTTGCCTCGCCTGACCGTGCCTTGCCTTGCGTTACCCTTTCCTTGCCTTGCCGTGCATTGCCTAGCCCTGCGTTGTCGTGCATTAGCCTTGTTTCTCCTTACCCTGCCGTTCCTTCCGTTACCCTTGCCTTCCCCTGCTTTCCCTTGCCTTCCTTGCCTTCCGTTACTCTTTGCTTGCCTTCCGTGCATTGCCTAGCCTTGCGTTGTCGTGCCTTAGACTTGCCTCGCCTGACCGTGCCTTGCCTTGCGTTACCCTTTCCTTGCCTTGCCGTGCATTGCCTAGCCGTGCGTTGTCGTGCATCAGCCTTGCCTTGCCTCACCGTGCCTTGCCTTGCGTTACCCTTTCCTTGCATTGCCGTGCATTGCCTAGCCCTGCGTTGCCGTGCCTTAGCCTTGTTTCCCCTTGCCGTGCAGTTCCTTCCGTTACCCTTGCCTTGCCTTGCTTTCCCTTGCCTTCCTTGCCTTCCGTTACTCTTTGCTTGTCTTCCGTGCATTGCCTAGCCTTGCGTTGTCGTGCCTTAGCCTTGCCTCGCCTGACCGTGCCTTGCCTTGCGTTACCCTTACCTTGCCTTGCCCTGCATTGCCTAGCCGTTCGTTGTCGTGCCTTAGCCTTGTTTGCCATTGCCGTGCCGTTCCTTCCGTTACCCTTGCCTTGCTTTCCCTTGCCTTCCTTGCCTTCCGTTACTCTTTGCTTGCCTTCCGTGCATTGCCTAGCCTTGCGTTGTCGTGTCTTAGCCTTTTTTCACCTTGCCATAGCCTTGCTTGCGTTGCCTTGCTTTGCCTTGCCTTCCTTGCCTTCCGTTACTCTTTGCTTCCCTTCCGTGCATTGCCTAGCCTTGCGTGGTCGTGCCTTAGCCTTTTTTCACCTTGCCATAGCCTTGCTTGCGTTGCCTTGCTTTGCATTGCATTCCTTGCCTTCCGTTACTCTTTGCTTGCCTTCCGTGCATTGCCTAGCCTTGCGTGGTCGTGCCTTAGCCTTTTTTCACCTTGCCATAGCCTTGCTTGTGTTGCCTTGCTTTGCCTTGCATTCCTTGCCTTCCGTTACTCTTTGCTTGCCTTCCGTGCATTGCCTAGCCTTGCGTTGTCGTGCATTAGCCTTGCCTCGCCTGACAGTGCCTTGCCTTGCGTTACCCTTTCCTTGCCTTGCCGTGCATTGCCTAGCCCTCCGTTGCCGTGCCTTAGCCTTGTTTCCCATTGCCGTGCCGTTCCTTCCGTTACTCTTGCCTTGCCTTGGTTTCCCTTGCCTTCCTTGCCTTCCGTTACTCTTTGCTTGCCTTCCGTGCATTGCCTAGCCTTGCGTTGTCGTCATTAGCCTTGTCTAGCCTTACCGTGCCTCGCCTTGCGTTACCCTTTCCTTGCCTGGCCGTGCATTGCCTAGCCGTGCGTTGCCGTTCCTTAGCCTTGTTTCCCCTTGCCGTGCCTTGCCTTTTGTTACACTTGCCTTGCCTTGCTTTGCCTTGCCTTCCTTTCCTTCCGTTACTCTTTCCTTGCCTAGCCGTGCACTGCCTAGCCTTGCGTTGTCGTGCATTAGCCTTGCCTCCCCAAACCGTGCCTTGACTTGCGTTACCATTTCCTTGCCTTGCCCTGCATTGCCTAGCCGTGCGTTGCCGTGCCTTAGCCTTCTTTCCCCTTGCCGTGCCGTTCCTTCTGGTAACCTTGCGTCGCCTTGCTTTCCCTTGCCTTCCTTGCGTTCCGTTACTCTTTGCTTGCCTTCCTTGCATTGCCTAGCCTTGCGTTGTCTTGCCTTAGCCTTGCCTCGCCTGACCGTGCCTTGCCTTGCGTTACCCTTTCTTTGCCTTGCAGTGCATTGCCTAGCAGTGCGTTGTCGTGCCTTAGCCTTGTTTCCCCTTGCCGTGCCGTTCTTTCCGTTACCATTGCCTTGCCTTGCTTTCCCTTGCCTTCCTTGCCTTCCGTTACTCTTTGCTTGCCTTCCGTGCATTGCCTACACTTGCCTTGTCGTGTCTTAGCCTTTTTTCAACTTGCCATAGCCTTGCTTGCGTTGCCTTGCTTTGCCTTGCCTTCCTTGCTTTCCGTTACTCTTTGCTTGCCTTCCGTGCATTGCCTAGCCTTGCGTGGTCGTGCCTTAGCCTTTTTTCACCTTGCCATAGCCTTGCTTGCGTTCCCTTGCTTTGCCTTGCATTCCTTGCCTTCCGTTACTCTTTGCTTGCTTTCCGTGCATTGCCTAGCCTTGCGTTGTCGTGCATTAGACTTGCCTCCCCTAACCGTGCCTTGCCTTGCGTTACCCTTTCCTTGCCTTACCCTGCATTGCCTAGCCCTGTTTTGTCGTGCCTTAGCCTTGTTTCCCCTTGCCGTGCCGTTCCTTCCGTTACCCTTGCCTTGCCTTGCTTTCCCTTGCTTTCCTTGCCTTCCGTTACTCTTCGCTTTCCTTCCGTGCATTGCCTAGCCTTGCGTTGTCCTGCCTTAGCCTTGCCTCGCCTGACAGTGCCTTGCCTTGCGTTACCCTTTCCTTGCCTTGCCGTGCACTGCCTAGCCTTGCCTTGTCGTGCATTAGCCTTGCCTTGCCTGACCGTGCCTTGCCTGGCGTTACCATTTCCTTGCCTTGCCGTGCATTGCCTAGCCGTGCGTTGTCGTGCCTTAGCCTTGTTTCCCCTTGCCGTGCCGTTCCTTCCGTTACCCTTGCCTTGCCTTGCTTTCCCTAGCCTTCCTTGGTTTCCGTTACTCTTTGCTTGCCTTCCGTGCATTGCCTAGCCTTGCCTTGTCGTGCATTAGCCTTGCCTTGCCTGACAGTGCCTTGCCTTGCGTTACCCTTTCCTTGCCTGGCCGTGCATTGCTTAGCCTTGCGTTGCCGTGCCTTAGCCTTGTTTCCTCTTGCCGTGCTGTACCTTTTGTTACACTTGCCTTGCCTTGCTTTGCCTTGCCTTCCTTTCCATCCGTTACTCTTTCCTTGCCCAGCCGTGCATTGCCTAGCCTTGCGCTGTCGTGCATTAGCCTTGTCTTGCCTCACAGTGCCTTGCCTTGCGTTACCTTTTCCTTGGCTGGCCGTGCATTGCCTAGCCGTGCGTTGTGGTGCCTTAGCCTTGTTTCACCTTGCCATAGCCTTGCTTGCTTTGCCTTGCCTTCCTTCCATTCCGTTACCCTTTGCTTGCCCTCCGTGCATTGCCTAGCCTTGCGTTGTCGTGCCTTAGCCTTTTTTCACCTTGGAATAGCCTTGCTTGCGTTGCCTTGCTTTGCCTTGCATTCCTTGCCTTTCGTTACTCTTTGCTTGCCTTCCGTGAATTGCCTAGCCTAGCGTTGTCGTGCCTTAGCCTTGCCTCGCCTAACCGTGCCTTGCCTTGCGTTACCCTTTCCTTGCCTTGCCGTGCATTGCCAAGCCGTGCGTTGTCGTGCATTAGCCTCGCCTTGCCTCACCGTGCCTTGCCTTGCGTTACCCTTTCCTTGCCTGGCCGTGCATTGCTTAGCCTTGCGTTGCCGTACCTTAGCCTTGTTTCCCCTTGCCGTGCAGTGCCTTTTGTTACACTTACCTTGCCTTGCTTTGCCTTGCCTTCCTTGCCTTCCGTTACTCTTTCCTTGCCTAGCCGTGTACTGCGTAGCCTTGCGTTGTCGTGCATTACCCTTGGTTCGCCTGACCGTGCCTTGCCTTGCGTTACCCTTTCCTTGCCTTGCCATGCATTGCCTAGCCCTGCGTTGTCGTGCCTTAGCCTTGTTTCCCCTTACCGTGCCGTTCCTTCCGTTACCCTTGCTTTCCCCTGCTTTCCCTTGCCTTCCTTGACTTCCATTACTCTTTGCTTGAATTTCGTGCATTGCCTAGCCTTGCGTTGTCGTGCCTTAGCCTTCCGTCGCCTGACCGTGCCTTGCCTTGCGTTACCCTTTCCTTGCCTTGCCGTGCATTGCCTAGCCGTGCGTTGTCGTTCATCAGCCTTGCCTTGCCTCACCATGCCTGGCCTTGCGTTACCCTTTCCTTGCCTTGCCGTGCATTGCCTAGCCGTGCGTTGCCGTGCCTTAGCCTTGTTTCCCCTTGCCGTGCCGTTCCTTCCGTTGCCCTTGCCTTGCCTTGCTTTCCCTTGCCTTCCTTGCGTTCCGTTATTCTTTGCTTGCCTTCCGTGCATTGCCTAGCCTTGCGTTGTCGTGCCTTAGCCTTGCCTCGCCTGACCGTGCCTTGGCTTGCGTTACTCTTTCCTTGCCTTGCCGTGCATTGCCTAGCCGTGCGTTGTCGTGCATTAGCCTTGTCTTGCCTTACCGTGCCTTGCCTTGCGTTACCCTTTCCTTGCCTGGCCGTGCATTGCCTAGCCGTGCGTTGCCGTGCCTTAGCCTTGTTTCCCCTTGCCGTGCCTTGCCTTTTGTTACACTTGCCTTGCCTTGCTTTGCCTTGCCTTCCTTTCCTTCCGTTACTCTTTCCTTGCCTAGCCGTGCACTGCCTAGCCTTGCGTTGTCGTGCATTAGCCTTGCCTCCCCAAACCGTGCCTTGCCTTGCGTTACCATTTCCTTGCCTTGCCCGGCATTGCCTAGCCGTGCGTTGCCGTGCCTTAGCCTTGTTTCCCCTTGCCGTGCCGTTCCTTCCGGTAACCTTGCCTTGCCTTGCTTTCCCTTGCCTTCCTTGAGTTCCGTTACTCTTTGCTTGCCTTCCGTGCATTGCCTAGCCTTGCGTTGTCGTGCCTTAGCCTTGCCTCGCCTGACCGTGCCTTGCCTTGCGTTACCCTTTCCTTGCCTTGCAATGCATTGCCTAGCAGTGCGTTGTCGTGCCTTAGCCTTGTTTCCCCTTGCCGTGCCGTTCTTTCCGTTACCATTGCCTTGCCTTGCATTCCCTTGCCTTCCTTGCCTTCCGTTACTCTTTGCTTGCCTTCCGTGCATTGCCTAGCCTTGCGTTGTCGTGTCTTAGCCTTTTTTCACCTTGCCATAGCCTTGCTTGCGTTGCCTTGCTTTGCCTTGACTTCCTTGCCTTCCGTTACTCTTTGCTTGCCTTCCGTGCATTTCCTAGCCTTGCGCTGTCGTGCATTAGCCTTGCCTTGCCTCACAGTGCCTTGCCTTGCGTTACCTTTTCCTTGGCTGGCCGTGCATTGCCTAGCCGTGCGTTGTGGTGCCTTAGCCTTGTTTCACCTTGCCATAGCCTTGTTTGCTTTGCCTTGCCTTCCTTCCATTCCGTTACTCTTTCCTTGCCTTCCGTGCATTGCCTAGCCTTGCGTTGTCGTGCCTTAGCCTTTTTTCACCTTGCAATAGCCATGCTTGCGTTGCCTTGCTTTGCCTTGCATTCCTTGCCTTTCGTTACTCTTTGCTTGCCTTCCGTGCATTGCCTAGCCTAGCGTTGTCGTGCCTTAGCCTTGCCTCGCCTAACCGTGCCTTGCCTTGCGTTACCCTTTCCTTGCCTTGCCGTGCATTGCCAAGCCGTCCGTTGTCGTGCATTAGCCTCGCCTTGCCTCAACGTGCCTTGCCTTGCGTTACCCTTTCCTTGCCTGGCCGTGCATTGCTTAGCCTTGCGTTGCCGTGCCTTAGCCTTGTTTCACCTTGCCGTGCCGTGCCTTTTGTTACACTTGCCTTGCCTTGCTTTGCCTTGCCTTCCTTTCCTTCCGTTACTCTTTCCTTGCCTAGCCGTGCACTGCGTAGCCTTGCGTTGTCGTGCATTACCCTTGCCTCGCCTGACCGTGCCTTGCCTTGCATTACCCTTTCCTTGCCTTGCCGTGCATTGCCTAGCCCTGCGTTGTCGTGCCTTAGCCTTGTTTCCCCTTACCGTGCCGTTCCTTCCGTTACCCTTGCTTTGCCCTGCTTTCCCTTGCCTTCCTTGCCTTCCGTTACTCTTTGCTTGCCTTTCGTGCATTGCCTAGCCTTGCGTTGTCGTGCCTTAGCCTTGCGTCGCCTGACCGTGCCTTGCCTTGCGTTACCCTTTCCTTGCCTTGCCGTGCATTGCCTAGCCGTGCATTGTCTTTCATCAGCCTTGCCTTGCCTCACCGTGCCTTGCCTTGCGTTACCCTTTCCTTGCCTTCCCGTGCATTGCCTAGCCGTGCGTTGCCGTGCTTTAGCATTGTTTCCCCTTGCCGTTCCGTTCCTTCCGTTACCCTTGCCTTGCCTTGCTTTCCCTTGCCTTCCTTGCCTTCCGTTACTCTTTGCTTGCCTTCCGTGCATTGCCTAGCCTTGCGTTTTCGTGCCTCAGCCTTGCCTCGCCTGACCGTGCCTTGCCTTGCGTTACCCTTTCCTTGCCTGGCCGTGCATTTCCTAGCCGTGCGTTGCCGTGCCTTAGCCTTGTTTCCCCTTGCCGTGCCGTGCCTTTTGTTACACTTGCCTTGCCTTGCTTTGCCTTGCCTTCCTTTCCTTCCGTTACTCTTTCCTTGCCTTGCCGTGCATTGCCCAGCCTTGCGTTGTGGTGCATTAGCCTTGCCTCCCCAAACCGTGCCTTGCCTTGCGTTACCATTTCCTTGCCTTGCCCTGCATTGCCTAGTCGTGCGTTGCCGTTCCTTAGCCTTGTTTCCCCTTGCCGTGCCGTTCCTTCCGGTAACCTTGCCTTGCCTTGCTTTCCCTTGCCTTCCTTGCGTTCCGTTACTCTTTGCTTGCCTTCCGTGCATTGCCTAGCCTTGCGTTGTCGTGCCTTAGCCTTGCCTCGCCTGACCGTGCCTTGCCTTGCGTTACCCTTTCCTTGCCTTGCAGTGCATTGCCTAGCAGTGCGTTGTCGTGCCTTAGCCTTGTTTCCCCTTGCCGTGCCGTTCTTTCCGTTACCATTGCCTTGCCTTGCTTTCCCTTGCCTTCCTTGCCTTCCGTTACTCTTTGCTTGCCTTCCGTGTATTGCCTAGCCTTGCCTTGTCGTGTCTTAGCCTTTTTTCACCTTGCCATAGCCTTGCTTGCGTTGCCTTGCTTTGCCTTTCCTTCCTTGCTTTCCGTTACTCTTTGCTTGCCTTCCGTGCATTGCCTAGCCTTGCGTTGTCGTGACTTAGCCTTTTATCACCTTGCCATAGCCTTGCTTGCGTTGACTTGCTTTGCCTTGCATTCCTTGCCTTCCGTTACTCTTTGCTTGCTTTCCGTGCATTGCGTAGCCTTGCGTTGTCGTGCCTTAGCCTTCCCTCGCCTGACAGTGCCTTGCCTTGCGTTACCCTTTCCTTGCCTAGCCGTGCACTGCGTAGCCTTGCGTTTTCGTGCATTACCCTTGCCTCGCCTGACCGTGCCTTGCCTTGCGTTACCCTTTCCTTGCCTTGCCGTGCATTGCCTAGCCCTTCGTTACCGTGCTTTAGCCTTGTTTCCACTTGCCGGGGCGTTCCTTCCGTTACCCTTGCCTTGCCTTGTTTTCCCTTGCCTTCGTTGCCTTCCGTTACTCTTTGCTTGCCTTCCGTGCATTGCCTAGCCTTGCGTTGTCGTGCATTAGCCTTGCCTCCCCAAACCGTGCCTTGCCTTGCGTTACCCTTTCCTTGCCTTGCCCTGCATTGCCTAGCCCTGTGTTGTCGTGCCTTAGCCTTGTTTCCCCTTACCGTGCCGTTTCTTTCGTTACCCTTGCCTTCCCCTTCTTTCCTTTGCATTCTTTGCCTTCGGTTACTCTTTGCTTGCCTTCCGTGCATTGCCTAGCCTTGCGTTGTCGTGCATTAGCCTTGCCTCGCCTGACCGTGCCTTGCCTTGCGTTACCCTTTCCTTGCCTTGCCGTGCATTGCCTAGCCGTGCGTTGTCGTGCATTAGCCTTGTCTTGCCTTACCGTGCCTTGCCTTGCGTTACCCTTTCCTTGCCTGCCCGTGCATTGCCTAGCCGTGCGTTGCCGTGCCTTAGCCTTGTTTCCCCTTGCCGTGCCTTGCCTTTTGTTACACTTGCCTTGCCTTGCTTTGCCTTGCCTTCCTTTCCTTCCGTTACTCTTTCCTTGCCTAGCCGTTCACTGCCTATCCTTGCGTTGTCGTGCATTAGCCTTGCCTCCCCAAACCGTGCCTTGCCTTGCGTTACCATTTCCTTGCCTTGCCCTGCATTGCCTAGCCGTGCGTTGTCGTGCCTTAGCCTTGTTTCCCCTTCCCGTGCCGTTCCTTTCGTTACCCTTGCCTTCCCCTGCTTTCCCTTGCATTCCTTGCCTTCCGTTACTCTTTGCTTGCCTTCCGTGCATTGCCTAGCCTTGCGTAGTCGTGCCTTAGCCTTGCCTCGCCTGACCGTGCCTGTCGTGCCTTAGCCTTGGTTCCCCTTACCGTGCCGTTCCTTTCGTTACCCTTGCCTTGCTTTCCCTTGCCTTCCTTGGTTTCCGTTACTCTTTGCTTTCCTTCCGTGCATTGCCTAGCCTTGCGCTGTCGTGCATTAGCCTTGCCTTGCCTCAGAGTGCCTTGCCTTGCGTTACCTTTTCCTTGGCTGGCCGTGCATTGCCTAGCCGTGCGTTGTGGTGCTTTAGCCTTGTTTCACCTTGCCATAGCCTTGCTTGCTTTGCCTTGCTTTGCCTTGCATTCTTTGCCTTCCGTTACTCTTTGCTTGCCTTCCGTGCATTGCCTAGCCTTGCGTTGTCGTGCCTTAGCCTTCCCTCGCCTGACAGTGCCTTGCCTTGCGTTACCCTTTCCTTGCCTGGCCGTGCATTGCCTAGCAGTGCGTTGTCGTGCCTTAGCCTTGTTTCCCCTTGCCGTGCCGTTCTTTCCGTTACCATTGCCTTGCCTTGCTTTCCCTTGCCTTCCTTGCCTTCCGTTACTCTTTGCTTGCCTTCCGTGCATTGCCTAGCCTTGCCTTGTCGTGTGTTAGCCTTTTTTCACCTTGCCATAGCCTTGCTTGCGTTGCCTTGCTTTGCCTTGCCTTCCTTTCTTTCCGTTACTCTTTGCTTGCCTTCCGTGCATTGCCTAGCCTTGCGTGGTCGTGCCTTAGCCTTTTTTCACCTTGCCATAGCCTTGCTTGCGTTGCCTTGCTTTGCCTTGCATTCCTTGCCTTCCGTTACTCTTTGCTTGCTTTCCGTGCATTGCCTAGGCTTGCGTTGTCGTGCATTAGACTTGCCTCCCCAAACCGTGCCTTGCCTTGCGTTTCCCTTTCCTTGCCTTACCCTGCATTGCCTAGCCCTGTGTTGTCGTGCCTTAGCCTTGTTTCCCCTTGCCGTGCCGTTCCTTCCGTTACCCTTGCCTTCCCTTGCTTTCCCATGCTTTCCTTGCCTTCCGTTACTCTTCGCTTTCCTTCCGTGCATTGCCTAGCCTTGCGTTGTCGTGCCTTAGCCTTGCCTCGCCTGACAGTGCCTTGCCTTGCGTTACCCTTTCCTTGCCTTGCCGTGCACTGCCTAGCCTTGCCTTGTCGTGCATTAGCCTTGCCTTGCCTGACCGTGCCTTGCCTGGCGTTACCCTTTCCTTGCCTTGCCGTGCATTGCCTAGCCGTGCGTTGTCGTGCCTTAGCCTTGTTTCCCCTTGCCGTGCCGTTCCTTCCGTTACCCTTGCCTTGCTTTCCCTTGCCTTCCTTGGTTTCCGTTACTCTTTGCTTGCCTTCCGTGCATTGCTTAGCCTTGCGCTGTCATGCATTAGCCTTGCCTTGCCTCAGAGTGCCTTGCCTTGCGTTACCTTTTCCTTGGCTGGCCGTGCATTGCCTAGTCGTGCGTTGTGGTGCCTTAGCCTTGTTTCACCTTGCCATAGCCTTGCTTCCCTTGCCTTGCCGTTACCCTTTCCTTGCCTTGCCGAGCATTGCCTAGCCGTGCGTTGTCGTGTATTAGCCTTGCCTTCCCTCACCGTGCCTTGCCTTGCGTTACCCTTTTCCTTCCCTTGCCGTGCATTGCCTAGCCGTGCGTTGTCGTGCTTTAGCCTTGTTTCACCTTGCCATAGCCTTGCTTGCGTTGCCTTGCTTTGCCTTGCATTCCTTGCCTTCCGTTACTCTTTGCTTGCCTTCCGTGCATTGCCTAGCCTTGCGTTGTCGTGCATTAGCCTTGTCTCCCCAAACCGTGCCTTGCCTTGCGTTACCCTTTCCTTGCCTTGCCCTGCATTGCCTAGCCTTGCGTTGTCGTGCCTTAGCCTTGTTTCCCCTTGCCGTGCCGTTCCTTCCGTTACCCTTGCCTTGCCTTGCTTTCCCTTGCTTTCCTTGCCTTCCGTTACTCTTTGCTTGCCTTCCGTGCATTGCCTAGCCTTGCGTTGTCGTGCCTTAGCCTTCCCTCGCCTGACAGTGCCTTGCCTTGCGTTACCCTTTCCTTGCCTTGCCGTGCATTGCCTAGCCGTGCGTTGTCGTGCATTAGCCTTGCCTTGCCTTACCGTGCCTTGCCTTGCGTTACCCTTTCCTTCCCTGGCCGTGCATTGCCTAGCCGTGCGTTGCCGTGCCTTAGCCTTGTTTCCCTTTGCCGTGCCTTGCCTTTTGTTACACTTGCCTTGCCTTGCTTTGCCTTGCCTTCCTTTCCTTCCGTTACTCTTTCCTTGCCTAGCCGTGCACTGCCTATCCTTGCGTTGTCGTGCATTAGCCTTGCCTCCCCAAACCGTGCCTTGCCTTGCGTTACCATTTCCTTGCCTTGCCCTGCATTGCCTAGCCGTGCGTTGCCGTGCCTTAGCCTTGTTTCCCCTTCCCGTGCCGTTCCTTCCGTTACCCTTGCCTTGCCTTGCTTTCCCTTGCCTTCCTTGCGTTCCGTTACTCTTTGCTTGCCTTCCGTGCATTGCCTAGCCTTGCGTTGTCGTGCCTTAGCCTTGCCTCGCCTGACCGTGCCTTGCCTTGCGTTACCCTTACCTTGCCTTGCCCTGCATTGCCTAGCCCTGTGTTGTCGTGCCTTAGTCTTCTTTCCCCTTACCGTGCCGTTCCTTTCGTTACCCTTGCCTTCCCCTGCTTTCCCTTGCCTTCCTTGCCTTCCGTTACTCTTTGCTTGCCTTTCGTGCATTGTCTAGCCTTGCGTTGTCGTGCCTTAGCCTTGCCTTGCCTGACCGTGCCTTGCCTTGCGTTACCCTTTCCTTGCCTTGCCGTGCATTGCCTAGCCGTGCGTTGTCGTGCATCAGCCTTGCCTTGCCTCACCGTGCCTTGCCTTGCGTTACCCTTTCCTTGCCTTGCCGTGCATTGCCTAGCCGTGCGTTGCCGTGCCTTAGCCTTGTTTCCCCTTCCCGTGCCGTTCCTTCCGTTACCCTTGCCTTGCCTTGCTTTCCCTTGCCTTCCTTGCCTTCCGTTACTCTTTGCTTGCCTTCCGTGCATTGCCTAGCCTTGCGTTGTCGTGCCTTAGCCTTGCCTCGCCTGACCGTGCCTTGCCTTGCGTTACCCTTTCCTTGCCTTGCCGTGCATTGCCTAGCCCTTCGTTACCGTGCCTTAGCCTTGTTTCCCCTTGCCGAGCCGTTCCTTCCGTTACCCTTCCCTTCCCCTGCTTTCCCTTGCCTTCCTTGCCTTGCCTTGCGTTGTCGTGCCTTAGCCTTGCCTCGCCTGACCGTGCCTTGCCTTGCGTTACCCTTTCCTTGCCTTGCCGTGCATTGCCTAGCCGTGCGTTGTCGTGCATCAGCCTTGCCTTGCCTCACCGTGCCTTGCCTTGCGTTACCCTTTCCTTGCCTTGCCGTGCATTGCCTAGCCGTGCGTTGCCGTGCCTTAGCCTTGTTTCCCCTTGTCGTGCCGTTCCTTCCGTTACCCTTGCCTTGCCTTGCTTTCCCTTGACTTCCTTGCCTTCCGTTACTCTTTGCTTGCCTTCCGTGCATTGCCTAGCCTTGCGTTGTCATGCATTAGCCTTGCCTCCCCAAACCGTGCCTTGCCTTGCGTTACCCTTTCCTTGCCTTGCCCTGCATTGCCTAGCCCTGTGTTGTCGTGCCTTAGCCTTGTTTCCCCTTACCGTGCCGTTCCTTTCGTTACCCTTGCCTTCCCCTGCTTTCCTTTGCATTCCTTGCCTTCCGTTACTCTTTGCTTGCCTTCCGTGCATTGCCTAGCCTTGCGTTGTCGTGCCTTAGCCTTGTTTCCCCTTGCCGTGCCGTGCCTGTTGTTACACTTGCCTTGCCATGCTTTTCCTTGCCTTCCTTTCCTTCCATTACTCTTTCCTTGCCTAGCCGTGCACTGCCTAGCCTTGCGCTGTCGTGCATTAGCCTTGCCTTGCCTCAGAGTGCCTTGCCTTGCGTTACCTTTTCCTTGGCTGGCCGTGCATTGTCTAGCCGTGCGTTGTGGTGCCTTAGCCTTGTTTCACCTTGCCATAGCCTTGCTTGCTTTGCCTTGCTTTGCCTTGCATTCCTTGCCTTCCGTTACTCTTTGCTTTCCTTCCGTGCATTGCCTAGCCTTGCGTTGTCGTGCCTTAGCCTTGCCTCGCCTAACAGTGCCTTGCCTTGCGTTACCCTTTCCTTGCCTGGCCGTGCATTGCTTAGTCTTGCGTTGCCGTGCCTTACCCTTGTTTCCCCTTGCCGTGCCGTGCCTTTTGTTACACTTGCCTTGCCTTGCTTTGCCTTGCCTTCCTTTCCTTCCATTACTCTTTCCTTGCCTAGCCGTGCACTGCCTAGCCTTGCGATGTCGTGCATTAGCTTTGCCTCGCCTGACTGTGCCTTGCCTTGAGTTACCCTTTCTTTGCCTTGCCGTGCATTGCTTAGCCCTGCGTTGCCGTGCCTTAGCCTTGTTTCCCCTTGCCGAGCCGTTCCTTCCGTTACCCTTCCCTTCGCCTGCTTTCCCTTGGCTTCCTTGCCTTCCGTTACTCTTTCCTTGCCTTGCGTTGTCGTGCCTTAGCCTTGCCTCGCCTGACCGTGCCTTGCCTTGCGTTACCCTTTCCTTGCCTTGCCGTGCATGGCCTAGCCGTGCGTTGTCGTGCATTAGCCTTGCCTTGCCTCACCGTGCCTTGCCTTGCGTTACCCTTTCTTTGCCTTGCCGTGCATTGCCTAGCCGTGCGTTGTCGTGCCTTAGCCTTGTTTCCCCTTGTCGTGCCGTTCCTTCCGTTACCCTTGCCTTGCCTTGCTTTCCTTGCATTGCCTAGCCTTGCGTTGTCGTGCATTAGCCTTGCCTCCCCAAACCGTGCCTTGCCTTGCGTTACTCTTTCCTTGCCTTGCCGTGCATTGCCTAGCCCTGTGTTGTCGTGCCTTAGCCTTGTTTCCCCTTGCCGTGCCGTGCCTTTTGTTACACTTGCCTTGCCTTGTTTGCCTTGCCTTTATTTCCTTCCGTTACTCTTTCCTTGCCTAGCTGTGCACTGCGTAGCCTTGCGTTGTCGTCCATTCCCCTTGCCTCGCCTGACCGTGCCTTGCCTTGCGTTACCCTTTCCTTGCCTTGCCGTGCATTGCCTAGCCCTGCGTTGTCGTGCATTAGCCTTGTTTCTCCTTACCCTGCCGTTCCTTCCGTTACCCTTGCCTTCCCCTGCTTTCCCTTGCCTTCCTTGCCTTCCGTTACTCTTTGCTTGCCTTCCGTGCATTGCCTAGCCTTGCGTTGTCGTGCCTTAGACTTGCCTCGCCTGACCGTGCCTTGCCTTGCGTTACCCTTTCCTTGCCTTGCCGTGCATTGCCTAGCCGTGCGTTGTCGTGCATCAGCCTTGCCTTGCCTCACCGTGCCTTGCCTTGCCTTACCCTTTCCTTGCATTGCCGTGCATTGCCTAGCCCTGCGTTGTCGTGCCTTAGCCTTGTTTCCCCTTGCCGTGCCGTTCCTTCCGTTACCCTTGCCTTGCCTTGCTTTCCCTTGCCTTCCTTGCCTTCCGTTACTCTTTGCTTGCCTTCCGTGCATTGCCTAGCCTTGCGTTGTCGTGCATTAGCCTTGCCTAGCCTGACCGTGCCTTGCCTTGCGTTACCCTTACCTTGCCTTGCCCTGCATTGCCTAGCCGTTCGTTGTCGTGCCTTAGCCTTGTTTGCCATTGCCGTGCCGTTCCTTCCGTTACCCTTGCCTTGCTTTCCCTTGCCTTCCTTGCCTTCCGTTACTCTTTGCTTGCCTTCCGTGCATTGCCTAGCCTTGCGTTGTCGTGTCTTAGCCTTTTTTCACCTTGCTATAGCCTTGCTTGCGTTGCCTTGCTTTGCCTTGCCTTCCTTGCCTTCCGTTACTCTTTGCTTCCCTTCCGTGCATTGCCTAGCCTTGCGTGGTCGTGCCTTAGCCTTTTTTCACCTTGCCATAGCCTTGCTTGCGTTGCCTTGCTTTGCATTGCATTCCTTGCCTTCCGTTACTCTTTGCTTGCCTTCCGTGCATTGCCTAGCCTTGCGTTGTAGTGCCTTAGCCTTTTTTCACCTTGCCATAGCCTTGCTTGCGTTGCCTTGCTTTGCCTTGCATTCCTTGTCTTCCGTTACTCTTTGCTTGCCTTCCGTGCATTGCCTAGCCTTGCGTTGTCGTGCATTAGCCTTGCCTTGCCTCACCGTGCCTTGCCTTGCGTTACCCTTTCCTTGCCTGGCCGTGCATTGCCTAGCCCTCCGTTGCCGTGCCTTAGCCTTGTTTCCCATTGCCGAGCCGTTCCTTCCGTTACTCTTGCCTTGCCTTGGTTTCCCTTGCCTTCCTTGCCTTCCGTTACTCTTTGCTTGCCTTCCGTGCATTGCCTAGCCTTGCGTTGTCGTCATTAGCCTTGTCTAGCCTTACCGTGCCTCGCCTTGCGTTACCCTTTCCTTGCCTGGCCGTGCATTGCCTAGCCGTGCGTTGCCGTTCCTTAGCCTTGTTTCCCCTTGCCGTGCCTTGCCTTTTGTTACACTTGCCTTGCCTTGCTTTGCCTTGCCTTCCTTTCCTTCCGTTACTCTTTCCTTGCCTAGCCGTGCACTGCCTAGCCTTGCGTTGTCGTGCATTAGCCTTGCCTCCCCAAACCGTGCCTTGCCTTGCGTTACCATTTCCTTGCCTTGCCCTGCATTGCCTAGCCGTGCGTTGCCGTGCCTTAGCCTTCTTTCCCCTTGCCGTGCCGTTCCTTCTGGTAACCTTGCGTCGCCTTGCTTTCCCTTGCCTTCCTTGCGTTCCGTTACTCTTTGCTTGCCTTCCGTGCATTGCCTAGCCTTGCGTTGTCTTGCCTTAGCCTTGCCTCGCCTGACCGTGCCTTGCCTTGCGTTACCCTTTCCTTGCCTTGCAGTGCATTGCCTAGCAGTGCGTTGTCGTGCCTTAGCCTTGTTTCCCCTTGCCGTGCCGTTCTTTCCGTTACCATTGCCTTGCCTTGCTTTCCCTTGCCTTCCTTGCCTTCCGTTACTCTTTGCTTGCCTTCCGTGCATTGCCTACACTTGCCTTGTCGTGTCTTAGCCTTTTTTCAACTTGCCATAGCCTTGCTTGCGTTGCCTTGCTTTGCCTTGCCTTCCTTGCTTTCCGTTACTCTTTGCTTGCCTTCCGTGCATTGCCTAGCCTTGCGTGGTCGTGCCTTAGCCTTTTTTCACCTTGCCATAGCCTTGCTTGCGTTGCCTTGCTTTGCCTTGCATTCCTTGCCTTTCGTTACTCTTTGCTTGCCTTCCGTGCATTGCCTAGCCTAGCGTTGTCGTGCCTTAGCCTTGCCTCGCCTAACCGTGCCTTGCCTTGCGTTACCCTTTCCTTGCCTTGCCGTGCATTGCCAAGCCGTGCGTTGTCGTGCATTAGCCTCGCCTTGCCTCACCGTGCCTTGCCTTGCGTTACCCTTTCCTTGCCTGGCCGTGCATTGCTTAGCCTTGCGTTGCCGTACCTTAGCCTTGTTTCCCCTTGCCGTGCAGTGCCTTTTGTTACACTTACCTTGCCTTGCTTTGCCTTGCCTTCCTTGCCTTCCGTTACTCTTTCCTTGCCTAGCCGTGTACTGCGTAGCCTTGCGTTGTCGTGCATTACCCTTGGTTCGCCTGACCGTGCCTTGCCTTGCGTTACCCTTTCCTTGCCTTACCATGCAATGCCTAGCCGTGCGTTGTCGTGCCTTAGCCTTGTTTCCCCTTACCGTGCCGTTCCTTCCGTTACCCTTGCTTTCCCCTGCTTTCCCTTGCCTTCCTTGACTTCCATTACTCTTTGCTTGCCTTTCGTGCATTGCCTAGCCTTGCGTTGTCGTGCCTTAGCCTTCCGTCGCCTGACCGTGCCTTGCCTTGCGTTACCCTTTCCTTGCCTTGCCGTGCATTGCCTAGCCGTGCGTTGTCGTTCATCAGCCTTGCCTTGCCTCACCATGCCTGGCCTTGCGTTACCCTTTCCTTGCCTTGCCGTGCATTGCCTAGCCGTGCGTTGCCGTGCCTTAGCCTTGTTTCCCCTTGCCGTGCCGTTCCTTCCGTTGCCCTTGCCTTGCCTTGCTTTCCCTTGCCTTCCTTGCGTTCCGTTATTCTTTGCTTGCCTTCCGTGCATTGCCTAGCCTTGCGTTGTCGTGCCTTAGCCTTGCCTCGCCTGACCGTGCCTTGGCTTGCGTTACTCTTTCCTTGCCTTGCCGTGCATTGCGTAGCCGTGCGTTGTCGTGCATTAGCCTTGTCTTGCCTTACCGTGCCTTGCCTTGCATTACCCTTTCCTTGCCTGGCCGTGCATTGCCTAGCCGTGCGTTGTCGTGCCTTAGCCTTGTTTCCCCTTGCCGTGCCGTGCCTTTTGTTACACTTGCCTTGCCTTGCTTTGCCTTGCCTTCCTTGCCTTCCGTTACTCTTTCCTTGCCTAGCCGTGCACTGCCTAGCCTTGCGTTGTCGTGCATTAGCCTTGCCTCCCCAAACCGTGCCTTGCCTTGCGTTACCATTTCCTTGCCTTGCCCGGCATTGCCTAGCCGTGCGTTGCCGTGCCTTAGCCTTGTTTCCCCTTGCCGTGCCGTTCCTTCCGGTAACCTTGCCTTGCCTTGCTTTCCCTTGCCTTCCTTGAGTTCCGTTACTCTTTGCTTGCCTTCCGTGCATTGCCTAGCCTTGCGTTGTCGTGCCTTAGCCTTGCCTCGCCTGACCGTGCCTTGCCTTGCGTTACCCTTTCCTTGTCTTGCAATGCATTGCCTAGCAGTGCGTTGTCGTGCCTTAGCCTTGTTTCCCCTTGCCGTGCCGTTCTTTCCGTTACCATTGCCTTGCCTTGCATTCCCTTGCCTTCCTTGCCTTCCGTTACTCTTTGCTTGCCTTCCGTGCATTGCCTAGCCTTGCGTTGTCGTGTCTTAGCCTTTTTTCACCTTGCCATAGCCTTGCTTGCGTTGCCTTGCTTTCCCTTGCCTTCCTTGCCTTCCGTTACTCTTTGCTTGCCTTCCGTGCATTGCCTAGCCTTGCCCTGTCGTGCATTAGCCTTGCCTTGCCTCACAGTGCGTTGCCTTGCGTTACCTTTTCCTTGGCTGGCCGTGCATTGCCTAGCCATGCGTTGTGGTGCCTTAGCCTCGTTTCACTTTGCCATAGCCTTGCTTGCTTTGCCTTGCCTTCCTTCCATTCCGATACTCTTTGCTTGCCTTCCGTGCATTGCCTAGCCTTGCGTTGTCGTGCCTTAGCCTTTTTTCACCTTGCCATAGCCTTGCTTGCGTTGCCTTGCTTTGCCTTGCATTCCTTGCCTTTCGTTACTCTTTGCTTGCCTTCCGTGCATTGCCTAGCCTTGCGTTGTCGTGCCTTAGCCTTGCCTCGCCTGACCGTGCCTTGCCTTGCGTTACCCTTTCCTTGCCTTGCCGTGTATTGCCAAGCCGTCCGTTGTCGTGCATTAGCCTCGCCTTGCCTCACCGTGCCTTGCCTTGCGTTACCCTTTCCTTGCCTGGCCGTGCATTGCTTAGCCTTGCGTTGCCGTACCTTAGCCTTGTTTCCCCTTGCCGTGCCGTGCCTTTTGTTACACTTGCCTTGCCTTGCTTTGCCTTGCCTTCCTTTCCTTCCGTTACTCTTTCCTTGCCTAGCCGTGCACTGCGTAGCCTTGCGTTGTCGTGCATTACCCTTGCCTCGCCTGACCGTGCCTTGCCTTGCGTTATCCTTTCCTTGCCTTGCCGTGCATTGCCTAGCCCTGCGTTGTCGTGCCTTAGCCTTGTTTCCCCTTACCGTGCCGTTCCTTCCGTTACCCTTGCTTTCCCCTGCTTTCCCTTGCCTTCCTTGCCTTCCGTTACTCTTTGCTTGCCTTTCGTGCATTGCCTAGCCTTGCGTTGTCGTGCATTAGCCTTGCGTCGCCTGACCGTGCCTTGCCTTGCGTTACCCTTTCCTTGCCTTGCCGTGCATTGCCTAGCCGTGCATTGTCGTGCATTAGCCTTGCCTTGCCTCACCGTGCCTTGCCTTGCGTTACCCTTTCCTTGCCTTCCCATGCATTGCCTAGCCGTGCGTTGCCGTGCCTTAGACTTGTTTCCCCTTGCCGTGCCGTTCCTTCCGTTACCCTTGCCTTGCCTTGCTTTCCCTTGCCTTCCTTGCGTTCCGTTACTCTTTGCTTGCCTTCCGTGCATTGCCTATCCTTGCGTTGTCGTGCCTTAGCCTTGCCTCGCCTGACCGTGCCTTGCCTTGCGTTACCCTTTCCTTGCCTGGCCGTGCATTTCCTAGCAGTGCGTTGTCGTGCCTTAGCCTTGTTTCCCCTTGCCGTGCCGTTCTTTCCGTTACCATTGCCTTGCCTTGCTTTCCCTTGCCTTCCTTGCCTTCCGTTACTCTTTGCTTGCCTTCCGTGTATTGCCTAGCCTTGCCTTGTCGTGTCTTAGCCTTTTTTCAACTTGCCATAGCCTTGCTTGCGTTGCCTTGCTTTGCCTTGCATTCCTTGCCTTCCGTTACTCTTTGCTTGCCTTCCGTGCATTGACTAGCCTTGCGTTGTCGTGCCTTAGCCTTTTATCACCTTGCCATAGCCTTGCTTGCGTTGACTTGCTTTGCCTTGCATTCCTTGCCTTCCGTTACTCTTTGCTTGCCTTCCGTGCATTGCCTAGCCTTGCGTTGTCGTGCCTTAGCCTTGCCTCGCCTGACCGTGCCTTGCCCGCTTTCCTTGCCTAGCCGTGCACTGCGTAGCCTTGCGTTTTCGTGCATTACCCTTGCCTCGCCTGACCGTGCCTTGCCTTGCGTTACCCTTTCCTTCCCTTGCCGTGCATTGCCTAGCCCTTCGTTACCGTGCTTTAGCCTTGTTTCCACTTGCCGGGGCGTTCCTTCCGTTACCCTTGCCTTGCCTTGTTTTCCCTTGCCTTCGTTGCCTTCCGTTACTCTTTGCTTGCCTTCCGTGCATTGCCTAGCCTTGCGTTGTCGTGCATTAGCCTTGCCTCCCCAAACCGTGCCTTGCCTTGCGTTACCCTTTCCTTGCCTTGCCCTGCATTGCCTAGCCCTGTGTTGTCGTGCCTTAGCCTTGTTTCCCCTTACCGTGCCGTTTCTTTCGTTACCCTTGCCTTCCCCTGCTTTCCTTTGCATTCTGTGCCTTCGGTTACTCTTTGCTTGCCTTCCGTGCATTGCCTAGCCTTGCGTTGTCGTGCATTAGCCTTGCCTCGCCTGACCGTGCCTTGCCTTGCGTTACCCTTTCCTTGCCTTGCCGTGCATTGCCTAGCCGTGCGTTGTCGTGCATTAGCCTTGTCTTGCCTTACCGTGCCTTGCCTTGCGTTACCCTTTCCTTGCCTGCCCGTGCATTGCCTAGCCGTGCGTTGCCGTGCCTTAGCCTTGTTTCCCCTTGCCGTGCCTTGCCTTTTGTTACACTTGCCTTGCCTTGCTTTGCCTTGCCTTCCTTTCCTTCCGTTACTCTTTCCTTGCCTAGCCGTTCACTGCCTATCCTTGCGTTGTCGTGCATTAGCCTTGCCTCCCCAAACCGTGCCTTGCCTTGCGTTACCATTTCCTTGCCTTGCCCTGCATTGCCTAGCCGTGCGTTACCGTGCCTTAGCCTTGTTTCCCCTTACCGTGCCGTTCCTTTCGTTACCCTTGCCTTCCCCTGCTTTCCCTTGCATTCCTTGCCTTCCGTTACTCTTTGCTTGCCTTCCGTGCATTGCCTAGCCTTTCGTAGTCGTGCCTTAGCCTTGCCTCGCCTGACCGTGCCTTGCCTTGCGTTACCCTTTCCTTGCCTTGCAGTGCATTGCCTAGCCGGTCGTTGCCGTGCCTTAGCCTTGTTTGCCCTTGCCGTGCCGTTCCTTTCGTTACCCTTGCCTTGCTTTCCCTTGCCTTCCTTGGTTTCCGTTACTCTTTGCTTGCCTTCCGTGCATTGCCTAGCCTTGCGCTGTCGTGCATTAGCCTTGCCTTGCCTCAGAGTGCCTTGCCTTGCGTTACCTTTTCCTTGGCTGGCCGTGCATTGCCTAGCCGTGCGTTGTGGTGCTTTAGCCTTGTTTCACCTTACCATAGCCTTGCTTGCTTTGCCTTGCTTTGCCTTGCATTCTTTGCCTTCCGTTACTCTTTGCTTGCCTTCCGTGCATTGCCTAGCCTTGCGTTGTCGTGCCTTAGCCTTGCCTCGCCTGACCGTGCCTTGCCTTGCGTTACCCTTTCCTTGCCTTGCCGTGCCTTGCCGAGCCGTGCGTTGTCGTGCCTTAGCCTTGTTTCCCCTTGCCGTGCCGTTCTTTCGGTTACCATTGCCTTGCCTTGCTTTCCCTTGCCTTCCTTGCCTTCCGTTACTCTTTGCTTGCCTTCCGTGCATTGCCTAGCCTTGCCTTGTCGTGTGTTAGCCTTTTTTCACCTTGCCATAGCCTTGCTTGCGTTGCCTTGCTTTGCCTTGCCTTCCTTTCTTTCCGTTACTCTTTGCTTGCCTTCCGTGCATTGCCTAGCCTTGCGTGGTCGTGCCTTAGCCTTTTTTCACCTTGCCATAGCCTTGCTTGCGTTGCCTTGCTTTGCCTTGCATTCCTTGCCTTCCGTTACTCTTTGCTTGCTTTCCGTGCATTGCCTAGGCTTGCGTTGTCGTGCATTAGACTTGCCTCCCCAAACCGTGCCTTGCCTTGCGTTTCCCTTTCCTTGCCTTACCCTGCATTGCCTAGCCCTGTGTTGTCGTGCCTTAGCCTTGTTTCCCCTTGCCGTGCCGTTCCTTCCGTTACCCTTGCCTTCCCTTGCTTTCCCATGCTTTCCTTGCCTTCCGTTACTCTTCGCTTTCCTTCCGTGCATTGCCTAGCCTTGCGTTGTCGTGCCTTAGCCTTGCCTCGCCTGACAGTGCCTTGCCTTGCGTTACCCTTTCCTTGCCTTGCCGTGCACTGCCTAGCCTTGCCTTGTCGTGCATTAGCCTTGCCTTGCCTGACCGTGCCTTGCCTGGCGTTACCCTTTCCTTGCCTTGCCGTGCATTGCCTAGCCGTGCGTTGTCGTGCCTTAGCCTTGTTTCCCCTTGCCGTGCCGTTCCTTCCGTTACCCTTGCCTTGCTTTCCCTTGCCTTCCTTGGTTTCCGTTACTCTTTGCTTGCCTTCCGTGCATTGCTTAGCCTTGCGCTGTCATGCATTAGCCTTGCCTTGCCTCAGAGTGCCTTGCCTTGCGTTACCTTTTCCTTGGCTGGCCGTGCATTGCCTAGTCGTGCGTTGTGTTTGCCTTAGCCTTGTTTCACCTTGCCATAGCCTTGCTTGCTTTGCCTTGCTTTCCCTTGCCTTCCTTGCCTTCCGTTACTCTTTGCTTGCCTTCCGTGCATTGCCTAGCCTTGCGCTGTCGTGCATTAGCCTTGCCTTGCCTCAGAGTGCCTTGCCTTGCGTTACCTTTTCCTTGGCTGGCCGTGCATTGCCTAGCCGTGCGTTGTGGTGCCTTAGCCTTGTTTCACCTTGCCATAGCCTTGCTTGCCTTGCCTTGCTTTGCCTTGCCTTCCTTTCCTTCCGTTACTCTTTCCTTGCCTAGCCGTGCACTGCCTAGCCTTGCGTTGTCGTGCATTAGCCTTGCCTCGCCAAACCGTGCCTTGCCTTGCGTTACCCTTTCCTTGCCTTGCCGTGCATTGCCTAGCCGTGCGTTGTCGTGCCTTAGCCTTGTTTCCCCTTGCCGTGCCGTTCCTTCCGTTACCCTTGCCTACCCTTGCTTTCCCTTGCCTTCCTTGCCTTCCGTTACTCTTTGCTTGCCTTCCGTGCATTGCCTAGCCTTGCGTTGTCGTGCCTTAGCCTTCCCTCGCCTGACAGTGCCTTGCCTTGCGTTACCCTTTCCTTGCCTAGCCGTGCACTGCGTAGCCTTGCGTTTTCGTGCATTACCCTTGCCTCGCCTGACCGTGCCTTGCCTTGCGTTACCCTTTCCTTGCCTTGCCGTGCATTGCCTAGCCCTTCGTTACCGTGCTTTAGCCTTGTTTCCACTTGCCGGGGCGTTCCTTCCGTTACCCTTCCCTTCCCCTGCTTTCCCTTGCCTTCCTTGCCTTCCGTTACTCTTTGCTTGCCTTCCGTGCATTGCCTAGTCTTGCGTTGTCGTGCCTTAGCCTTGCCTCGCCTGACCGTGCCTTGCCTTGCGTTACCCTTTCCTTGCCTTGCCGTGCATTGCCTAGCCGTGCGTTGTCGTGCATCAGCCTTGCCTTGCCTCACCGTGCCTTGCCTTGCGTTACCCTTTCCTTGGCTTGCCGTGCATTGCCTAGTCGTGCGTTGCCGTGCCTTAGCCTTGTTTCCCCTTGTCGTGCCGTTCCTTCCGTTACCCTTGCCTTGCCTTGCTTTCCCTTGCCTTCCTTGCCTTCCGTTACTCTTTGCTTGCCTTCCGTGCATTGCCTAGCCTTGCGTTGTCGTGCATTAGCCTTGCCTCCCCAAACCGTGCCTTGCCTTGCGTTACCCTTTCCTTGCCTTGCCCTGCATTGCCTAGCCCTGTGTTGTCGTGCCTTAGCCTTGTTTCCCCTTACCGTGCCGTTTCTTTCGTTACCCTTGCCTTCCCCTGCTTTCCTTTGCATTCTTTGCCTTCGGTTACTCTTTGCTTGCCTTCCGTGCATTGCCTAGCCTTGCGTTGTCGTGCATTAGCCTTGCCTCGCCTGACCGTGCCTTGCCTTGCGTTACCCTTTCCTTGCCTTGCCGTGCATTGCCTAGCCGTGCGTTGTCGTGCATTAGCCTTGCCTTGCCTCACCGTGCCTTGCCTTGCGTTACCCTTTCCTTGCCTGCCCGTGCATTGCCTAGCCGTGCGTTGCCGTGCCTTAGCCTTGTTTCCCCTTGCCGTGCCTTGCCTTTTGTTACACTTGCCTTGCCTTGCTTTGCCTTGCCTTCCTTTCCTTCCGTTACTCTTTCCTTGCCTAGCCTTTCACTGCCTATCCTTGCGTTGTCGTGCATTAGCCTTGCCTCCCCAAACTGTGCCTTGCCTTGCGTTACCATTTCCTTGCCTTGCCCTGCATTGCCTAGCCGTGCGTTACCGTGCCTTAGCCTTGTTTCCCCTTCCCGTGCCGTTCATTCCGTTAACCTTGCCTTGCCTTGCATTCCCTTGCCTTCCTTGCGTTCCGTTACTCTTTGCTTGCCTTCCGTGCATTGCCTAGCCTTGCGTTGTCGTGCCTTAGCCTTGCCTCGCCTGACCGTGCCTTGCCTTGCGTTACCCTTACCTTGCCTTGCCCTGCATTGCCTAGCCCTGTGTTGTCGTGCCTTAGCCTTGTTTCCTCTTACCGTGCCGTTCCTTTCGTTACCCTTGCCTTCCCCTGCTTTCCCTTGCATTCCTTGCCTTCCGTTACTCTTTGCTTGCCTTCCGTGCATTGCCTAGCCTTGCGTAGTCGTGCCTTAGCCTTGCCTCGCCTGACCGTGCCTTGCCTTGCGTTACCCTTTCCTTGCCTTGCAGTGCATTGCCTAGCCGGTCGTTGTCGTGCCTTAGCCTTGTTTGCCCTTGCCGTGCCGTTCCTTTCGTTACCCTTGCCTTGCTTTCCCTTGCCTTCCTTGGTTTCCGTTACTCTTTGCTTGCCTTCCGTGCATTGCCTAGCCTTGCGCTGTCGTGCATTAGCCTTGCCTTGCCTCAGAGTGCCTTGCCTTGCGTTACCTTTTCCTTGGCTGGCCGTGCATTGCCTAGCCGTGCGTTGTGGTGCTTTAGCCTTGTTTCACCTTGCCATAGCCTTGCTTGCTTTGCCTTGCTTTGCCTTGCATTCCTTGCCTTCCGTTACTCTTTGCTTGCCTTCCGTGCATTGCCTAGCCTTGCGTTGTCGTGCCTTAGCCTTCCCTCGCCTGACAGTGCCTTGCCTTGCGTTACCCTTTCCTTGCCTTGCCGTGCATTGCCTAGCAGTGCGTTGTCGTGCCTTAGCCTTGTTTCCCCTTGCCGTGCCGTTCTTTCCGTTACCATTGCCTTGCCTTGCTTTCCCTTGCCTTCCTTGCCTTCCGTTACTCTTTGCTTGCCTTCCGTGCATTGCCTAGCCTTGCGTTGTCGTGTCTTAGCCTTTTTTCACCTTGCCATAGCCTTGCTTGCTTTGCCTTGCTTTCCCTTGCCTTCCTTGCCTTCCGTTACTCTTTGCTTGCCTTCCGTGCATTGCCTAGCCTTGCGTTGTCGTGTCTTAGCCTTTTTTCACCTTGCCATAGCCTTGCTTGCGTTGCCTTGCTTTGCCTTGCATTCCTTGCCTTCCGTTACTCTTTACTTGCCTTCCGTGCATTGCCTAGCCTTCCGTTGTCGTGCATTAGCCTTGCCTCCCCAAACCGTGCCTTGCCTTCCGTTACCCTTTCCTTGCCTTGCCGTGCATTGCCTAGCGGTGCGTTGTCGTGCATTAGCCTCGCCTTGCCTTACAGTGCCTTGCCTTGCGTTACCCTTTCCTTGCCTGGCCGTGCATTGCTTAGCCTTGCGTTGTCGTGCCTTAGCCTTGTTTCCCCTTGCCGTTCCGTGCCTTTTGTTACACTTGCCTTGCCTTGCTTTGCCTTGCCTTCCTTTCCTTCCGTTACTCTTTCCTTGCCTAGCCGTGCACTGCCTAGCCTTGCGTTGTCGTGCATTAGCCTTGCCTCGCCTGACCGTGCCTTGCCTTGCGTTACCCTTTCCTTGCCTTGCCGTGCATTGCCTAGCCGTGCATTGTCGTGTCTTAGCCTTGTTTCCCCTTGTCGTGCCGTTCCTTCGGTTACCCTTGCCTTGCCTTGCTTTCCCTTGCCTTCCTTGCCTTCCGTTACTCTTTGCTTGCCTTCCGTGCATTGCCTAGCCTTGCGTTGTCGTGCATTAGCCTTGCCTTGCCTGACCGTGCCTTGCCTTGCGTTACCCTTTCCTTGGCTGGCCGTGCATTGCCTAGCCGTGCGTTGTCGTGCCTTAGCCTTGTTTCACCTTGCCATAGCCTTGCTTGCTTTGCCTTGCTTTGCCTTGCATTCCTTGCCTTCCGTTACTCTTTGCTTGCCTTCCGTGCATTGCCTAGCCTTGCGTTGTCGTGCCTTAGCCTTCCCTCGCCTGACAGTGCCTTGCCTTGCGTTACCCTTTCCTTGCCTGGCCGTGCATTGCTTAGTCTTTCGTTGCCGTGCCTTAGCCTTGTTTCCCCTTGCCGTGCCGTGCCTTTTGTTACACTTGCCTTGCCTTGCTTTGCCTTGCCTTCCTTTCCTTCCGTTACTCTTTCCTTGCCTAGCCGTGCACTGCGTAGCCTTGCGTTTTCGTGCATTACCCTTGCCTCGCCTGACCGTGCCTTGCCTTGCGTTACCCTTTCCTTGCCTTGCCGTGCATTGCCTAGCCCTTCGTTACCGTGCCTTAGCCTTGTTTCCCCTTGCCGAGCCGTTCCTTCCGTTACCCTTGCCTTCCCGTGCTTTCCCTTGCCTTCCTTGCATTCCGTTATTCTTTGCTTGCCTTCCGTGCATTGCCTAGCCTTGCGTTGTCGTGCCTTAGCCTTGCCTCGCCTGACCGTGCCTTGCCTTGCGTTACCCTTACCTTGCCTTGCCCTGCATTGCCTAGCCCTGTGTTGTCGTGCCTTAGCCTTGTTTCCCCTTACCGTGCCGTTCCTTTCGTTACCCTTGCCTTCCCCTGCTTTCCCTTGCATTCCTTGCCTTCCGTTACTCTTTGCTTGCCTTCCGTGCATTGCCTAGCCTTGCGTTGTCGTGCCTTAGCCTTGCCTCGCCTAACCGTGCCTTGCCTTGCGTTACCCTTTCCTTGCCTTGCCGTGCATTGCCAAGCCGTGCGTTGTCGTGCATTAGCCTCGCCTTGCCTTACCGTGCCTTGCCTTGCGTTACCCTTTCCTTGCCTGGCCGTGCATTGCTTAGCCTTGCGTTGCCGTGCCTTAGCCTTGTTTCCCCTTGCCGTGCCGTGCCTTTTGTTACACTTGCCTTGCCTTGCTTTGCCTTGCCTTCCTTTCCTTCCGTTACTCTTTCCTTGCCTAGCCGTGCACTGCGTAGCCTTGCGTTGTCGTGCATTACCCTTGCCTCGCCTGACCGTGCCTTGCCTTCCGTTACTCTTTGCTTGCCTTGCCGTGCATTGCCTAGCCTTGCGTTGTCGTGCCTTAGCCTTGTTTCCCCTTACCGTGCCGTTCCTTCCGTTACCCTTGCCTTCCCCTGCTTTCCCTTGCCTTCCTTGCCTTCCGTTACTCTTTGCTTGCCTTTCGTGCATTGCCTAGCCTTGCTTTGTCGTGCCTTAGCCTTGCGTCGCCTGACCGTGCCTTGCCTTGCGTTACCCTTTCCTTGCCTTGCCGTGCATTGCCTAGCCGTGCATTGTCGTGCATCAGCCTTGCCTTGCCTCACCGTGCCTTGCCTTGCGTTACCCTTTCATTGCCTTGCCCTGCATTGCCTAGCCCTGTGTTGTCGTGCCTTAGCCTTGTTTCCCCTTGCCGTGCCGTGCCTTTTGTTACACTTGCCTTGCCTTGTTTGCCTTGCCTTTATTTCCTTCCGTTACTCTTTCCTTGCCTAGCCGTGCACTGCGTAGCCTTGCGTTGTCGTGCATTACCCTTGCCTCGCCTGACCGTGCCTTGCCTTCCGTTACTCTTTGCTTGCCTTCCGTGCATTGCCTAGCCTTGCGTTGTCGTGCCTTAGCCTTGCCTCGCCTGACCGTGCCTTGCCTTGCGTTACCCTTTCCTTGCCTTGCCGTGCATTGCCTAGCCGTGCGTTGTCGTGCATCAGCCTTGCCTTGCCTCACCGTGCCTTGCCTTGCGTTACCCTTTCCTTGCCTTGCCGTGCATTGCCTAGCCCTGCGTTGCCGTGCCTTAGCCTTGTTTCCCCTTGCCGTGCCGTTCCTTCCGTTACCCTTGCCTTGCCTTGCTTTCCCTTGCCTTCCTTGCCTTCCGTTACTCTTTGCTTGTCTTCCGTGCATTGCCTAGCCTTGCGTTGTCGTGCCTTAGCCTTGCCTCGCCTGACCGTGCCTTGCCTTGCGTTACCCTTACCTTGCCTTGCCCTGCATTGCCTAGCCGTTCGTTGTCGTGCCTTAGCCTTGTTTGCCCTTGCCGTGCCGTTCCTTCCGTTACCCTTGCCTTGCTTTCCCTTGCCTTCCTTGCCTTCCGTTACTCTTTGCTTGCCTTCCGTGCATTGCCTAGCCTTGCGTTGTCGTTTCTTAGCCTTTTTTCACCTTGCCATAGCCTTGCTTGCGTTGCCTTGCTTTGCCTTGCCTTCCTTGCCTTCCGTTACTCTTTGCTTCCCTTCCGTGCATTGCCTAGCCTTGCGTGGTCGTGCCTTAGCCTTTTTTCACCTTGCCATAGCCTTGCTTGCGTTGCCTTGCTTTGCATTGCATTCCTTGCCTTCCGTTACTCTTTGCTTGCCTTCCGTGCATTGCCTAGCCTTGCGTGGTCGTGCCTTAGCCTTTTTTCACCTTGCCATAGCCTTGCTTGCGTTGCCTTGCTTTGCCTTGCATTCCTTGCCTTCCGTTACTCTTTGCTTGCCTTGCCGTGCATTGCCTAGCCTTGCGTTGTCGTGCCTTAGCCTTGCCTCGCCTGACCGTGCTTTGCCTTGCGTTACCCTTTCCTTGCCTTGCAGTGCATTGCCTAGCCGGTCGTTGTCGTGCCTTAGCCTTGTTTGCCCTTGCCGTGCCGTTCCTTCCGTTACCCTTGCCTTGCTTTCCCTTGCCTTCCATGCCTTCCGTTACTCTTTGCTTGCCTTCCGTGCATTGCCTAGCCTTGCGTTGTCGTGTCTTAGCCTTTTTTCACCTTGCCATAGCCTTGCTTGCGTTGCCTTGCTTTGCCTTGCCTTCCATGCCTTCCGTTACTCTTTGCTTGCCTTCCGTGCATTGCCTAGCCTTGCGTTGTCGTGCCTTAGCCTTGCCTCGCCTGACAGTGCCTTGCCTTGCGTTACCCTTTCCTTGCCTTGCCGTGCACTGCCAAGCCTTGCCTTGTCGTGCATTAGCCTTGCCTTGCCTGACCGTGCCTTGCCTGGCGTTACCCTTTCCTTGCCTTGCCCTGCATTGCCTAGCCCTGTGTTGTCGTGCCTAAGCCTTGTTTCCTCTTGCCGTGCCGTTACTTCCGTTACCCTTGCCTTGCCTTGCTTTCCCTTGCCTTCCTTGGTTTCCGTTACTCTTTGCTTGCCTTCCGTGCATTGCCTAGCCTTGCGCTGTCGTGCATTAGCCTTGCCTTGCCCCACAGTGCCTTACCTTGCCTTACCTTTTCCTTGGCTGGCCGTGCATTGCCTAGCCGTGCGTTGTGGTGCCTTAGCCTTTTTTCACCTTGCCATAGCCTTGCTTGCTTTGCCTTGCCTTCCTTGCCTTCCGTTACTCTTTTCTTGCCTTCCGTGCATTGCCTAGCCTAGCGTTGTCGTGCCTTAGCCTTGCCTCGCCTAACCGTGCCTTGCCTTGCGTTACCCTTTCCTTGCCTTGCCGTGCATTGCCAAGCCGTGCGTTGTCGTGCAT
Organism: Macrotis lagotis; assembly: GCF_037893015.1. NCBI lineage: Eukaryota > Metazoa > Chordata > Mammalia > Peramelemorphia > Peramelidae > Macrotis > Macrotis lagotis. The sequence goes on from NW_027421989.1 coordinate 295,361, forward strand.
TAGCCTCGCCTTGCGTTACCGTGCCTTGCCTTGCGTTACCCTTTCCTTGCCTGGCCGTGCATTGCCTAGCCGTGCGTTGCCGTGCCTTAGCCTTGTTTCCCCTTGCCGTGCCGTACGTTTTGTTACACATGCCTTGCCTTGCCTTGCCTTGCCTTCCTTTCCTTCCGTTATTCTTTCCTTGCCTTGCCGTGCACTGCGTAGCCTTGCGTTGTCGTGCATTACCCTTGCCTCGCCTGACCGTGCCTTGCCTTGCGTTACCCTTTCCTTGCCTTGCCGTGCATTGCCTCGCACTGCGTTGTCGTGCCTTAGCCTTGTTTCCCCTTACCGTGCCGTTCCTTCCGTTACCCTTGCCTTCCCCTGCTTTCCCTTGCCTTCCTTGCCTTCCGTTACTCTTTGCTTGCCTTTCCTGCATTGCCTAGCCTTGCTTTGTCGTGCCTTAGCCTTGCGTCGCCTGACCGTGCCTTGCCTTGCGTTACCCTTTCCTTGCCTTGCCGTGCATTGCCTAGCCGTGCATTGTCGTGCATCAGCCTTGCCTTGCCTCACCGTGCCTTGCCTTGCGTTACCCTTTCCTTGCCTGGCCGTGCATTGCCTAGCCGTGCGTTGTCGTGCCTTAGCTTTGTTTCCCCTTGCCGTGCCGTTCCTTCCGTTACCCTTGCCTTGCCTTGCTTTCCCTTGCCTTCCTTGCGTTCCGTTATTCTTTGCTTGCCTTCCGTGCATTGCCTAGCCTTGCGTTGTCGTGCCTTAGCCTTACCTCGCCTGACCGTGCCTTGCCTTGCGTTACCCTTACCTTGCCTTGCCCTGCATTGCCTAGCCGTGCGTTGTCGTGCCTTAGCCTTGTTTCCCCTTGCCGTGCCGTTCCTTCCGTTACCCTTGCCTTGCTTTCCCTTGCCTTCCTTGCCTTCCGTTAGTCTTTGCTTACCTTCCGTGCATTGCCTAGCCTTGCGTTGTCGTGTCTTAGCCTTTTTTCACCTTGCCATAGCCTTGCTTGCGTTGCCTTGCTTTGCCTTGCCTTCCTTGCCTTCCGTTACACTTTGTTTCCCTTCCGTGCATTGCCTAGGCTTGCGTGGTCGTGCCTTAGCCTTTTTTCACCTTGCCATAGCCTTGCTTGCGTTGCCTTGCTTTGAATTGCATTCCTTGCCTTCCGTTACTCTTTGCTTGCCTTCCGTGCATTGCCTAGCCTTGCGTGGTCGTGCCTTAGCCTTTTTTCACCTTGCCATAGCCTTGCTTGCGTTGCCTTGCTTTGCCTTGCATTCCTTGCCTTCCGTTACTCTTTGCTTGCCTTCCGTGCATTGCCTAGCCTTGCGTTGTCGTGCATTAGCCTTGCCTCCCCAAACCGTGCCTTGCCTTGCGTTACCCTTTCCTTGCCTTGCCCTGCATTGCCTAGCCCTGTGTTGTCGTGCCTTAGCCTTGTTTCCCCTTGCCGTGCCGTGCCTTTTGTTACACTTGCCTTGCCTTGTTTGCCTTGCCTTTATTTCCTTCCGTTACTCTTTCCTTGCCTAGCCGTGCACTGCGTAGCCTTGCGTTGTCGTGCATTACCCTTGCCTCGCCTGACCGTGCCTTGCCTTGCGTTACCCTTTCCTTGCCTTGCCGTGCATTGCCTAGCCCTGCGTTGTCGTGCCTTAGCCTTGTTTCCCCTTACCCTGCCGTTCCTTCCGTTACCCTTGCCTTCCCCTGCTTTCCCTTGCCTTCCTTGACTTCCGTTACTCTTTGCTTGCCTTCCGTGCATTGCCTAGCCTTGCGTTGTCGTGCCTTAGACTTGCCTCGCCTGACCTTGCCTTGCCTTGCGTTACCCTTTCCTTGCCTTGCCGTGCATTGCCTAGCCGTGCGTTGTCGTGCATCAGCCTTGCCTTGCCTCACCGTGCCTTGCCTTGCGTTACCCTTTCCTTGCATTGCCGTGCATTGCCTAGCCCTGCGTTGCCGTGCCTTAGCCTTGTTTCCCCTTGCCGTGCCGTTCCTTCCGTTACCCTTGCCTTGCCTTGCTTTCCCTTGGTTCCTTGCCTTCCGTTACTCTTTGCTTGTCTTCCGTGCATGGCCTAGCCTTGCGTTGTCGTGCCTTAGCCTTGCCTCGCCTGACCGTGCCTTGCCTTGCGTTACCCTTACCTTGCCTTGCCCTGCATTGCCTAGCCGTGCGTTGTCGTGCCTTAGCCTTGTTTGCCCTTGCCGTGCCGTTCCTTCCGTTACCCTTGCCTTGCTTTCCCTTGCCTTCCTTGCCTTCCGTTACTCTTTGCTTGCCTTCCGTGCATTGCCTAGCCTTGCGCTGTTGTGCATTAGCCTTGCCTTGCCTCACAGTGCCTTGCCTTGCGTTACTCTTTGCTTGCCTTCCGTGCATTGCCTAGCCTTGCGTGGTCGTGCCTTAGCCTTTTTTCACCTTGCCATAGCCTTGCTTGCGTTGCGTTGCTTTGCCTTGCATTCCTTGCCTTCCGTTACTCTTTGCTTGCCTTCCGTGCATTGCCTAGCCTTGCGTTGTCGTGCATTAGCATTGCCTCCCCAAACCGTGCCTTGCCTTGCGTTACCCTTTCCTTGCCTTCCCGTGAATTGCCTAGCCGTGCGTTGTCGTGCATTAGCCTCGCCTTGCCTTACCGTGCCTTGCCTTGCGTTACCCTTTCCTTGCCTGGCCGTGCATTGCTTAGCCTTGCGTTGCCGGGCCTTAGCCTTGTTTCCCCTTGCCGTGCCGTGCCTTTTGTTACACTTGCCTTGCCTTGTTTGCCTTGCCTTTATTTCCTTCCGTTACTCTTTCCTTGCCTAGCCGTGCACTGCGTAGCCTTGCGTTGTCGTGCATTACCCTTGCCTCGCCTGACCGTGCCTTGCCTTGCGTTACCCTTTCCTTGCCTTGCCGTGCATTGCCTAGCCCTGCGTTGTCGTGCCTTAGCCTTGTTTCCCCTTACCCTGCCGTTCCTTCCGTTACCCTTGCCTTCCCCTGCTTTCCCTTGCCTTCCTGGCCTTCCGTTACTCTTTGCTTGCCTTCCGTGCATTGCCTAGCCTTGCGTTGTCGTGCATTAGCCTTGCGTAACCCTTTCCTTGCCTTGCCGTGCATTGCCTAGCCTTGCGTTGTCGTGCATTAGCCTTGCCTCGCCTGACCGTGCCTTGCCTTGCGTTACCCCTTCCTTGCATTGCCGTGCATTGCCTAGCCCTGCGTTGTCGTGCCTTAGCATTGTTTCCCCTTACCGTGCCGTTCCTTCCGTTACCCTTGCCTTCCCTTGCTTTCCCTTGCCTTCCTTGCCTTCCGTTACTCTTTGCTTGTCTTCCGTGCATTGCCTAGCCTTGCGTTGTCGTGCATTAGCCTTGCCTCCCCAGACCGTGCCTTGCCTTGCGTTACCCTTTCCTTGCCTTGCCCTGCATTGCCTAGAACTGTGTTGTCGTGCCTTAGCCTTGTTTCCCCTTACCGTGCCGTTCCTTTCGTTACCCTTGCCTTCCCCTGCTTTCCCTTGCATTCCTTGCCTTCCGTTACTCTTTGCTTGTCTTCCGTGCATTGCCTAGCCTTGCGTTGTCGTGCCTTAGCCTTGTTTCCCCTTGCCGTGCCGTGCCTTTTGTTACACTTGCCTTGCCTTGCTTTGCCTTGCCTTCCTTTCCTTCCGTTACTCTTTCGTTGCGTAGCCGTGCACTGACTAGCCTTGCGATGTCGTGCATTAGCTTTGCCTCGCCTGACAGTGCCTTGCCTTGCGTTACCCTTTCCTTGCCTTGCCGTGCATTGCCTAGCCCTCCGTTGCCGTGCCTTAGCCTTGTTTCCCCTTACCGTGCCGTTCCTTTCGTTACCCTTGCCTTCCCCTGCTTTCCCTTGCATTCCTTGCCTTCCGTTACTCTTTGCTTGCCTTCCGTGCATTGCCTAGCCTTGCGTAGTCGTGCCTTAGCCTTGCCTCGCCTGACCGTGCCTTGCCTTGCGTTACCCTTTCCTTGCCTTGCAGTGCATTGCCTAGCCGGTCGTTGTCGTGCCTTAGCCTTGTTTCCCCTTGCCGTGCCGTTCCTTTCGTTACCCTTGCCTTGCTTTCCCTTGCCTTCCTTGCCTTCCGTTACTCTTTGCTTGCCTTCCGTGCATTGCCTAGCCTTGCGTTGTCGTGCCTTAGCCTTGCCTTGCCTCAGAGTGCCTTGCCTTGCGTTACCTTTTCCTTGGCTGGCCGTGCAATGCCTAGCCGTGCGTTGTGGTGCTTTAGCCTTGTTTCACCTTGCCATAGCCTTGCTTGCTTTGCCTTGCTTTGCCTTGCATTCCTTGCCTTCCGTTACTCTTTGCTTGCCTTCCGTGCATTGCCTAGCCGTGCGTTGTCGTGCCTTAGCCTTGTTTCCCCTTGCCGTGCCGTTCCTTCCGTTACCCTTGCCTTCCCTTGCTTTCCCTTGCCTTCCTTTCCTTCCGTTACTCTTTGCTTCCCTTCCGTGCATTTCCTAGCCCTGCGTTGTCGTGCCTTAGCCTTGTTTCCCCTTACCGTGCCGTTCCTTTCGTTACCCTTGCCTTCCCCTGCTTTCCTTTGCATTCCTTGCCTTCCGTTACTCTTTGCTTGCCTTCCGTGCATTGCCTAGCCTTGCGTTGTCGTGCATTAGACTTGCCTCCCCAAACCGTGCCTTGCCTTGCGTTACCCTTTCCTTGCCTTACCCTGCATTGCCTAGCCCTGTGTTGTCGTGCCTTAGCCTTGTTTCCCCTTGCCGTGCCG